>NC_086283.1:12601290-12901612 GCF_021018805.1 Prinia subflava | reverse complement strand
CTCCACATTCATTAACATTTTTAACCCAGGGTCCTATCTCTGAAGAGAAGAGCTGCTGATTTGTTTCAGATCTTCCATCTTTCTGCTCTCTATATGACAAACTAAGTTTTTAACCAAGAGATGCATGAGGTGGTCTTAATATTGCCAAACCTACTCTGGACAGTGATACAAAAAGGATAAAAACAGAAACCTAAAAGAATCTAACACTGTGGAGGTATTCCCCAGAATCTGTCTTGGAAGACTTAGGACAATCAAAGCAGCAGTGAGCTTGCACTTCTGTGGAGCAGAAATACATCTCTTGGAGCTACTCAGTCTTGTCTGGGAACATAGGTAAGATAAATTAAAGCAAGAGGAGAGTGAAAAATGAGCCTAAATCAAATGAAAGAAATTAAATTTTGTAATTTAGCCCTTACTGGAAGATACCTGTGTAGAAAAACAAAGTTTCTGAAAGGTATACTTTGCAAGAAATCTTCCACACTAGAATTACTTACTTTGATCTCAACTCTCTTGAGTGTGCCAGCTTAGACAAAGTGCCTTTGACAAAGACACTGTTTAGCATGGAGTATTGATCTGATGGTTAGATGTGCAGAGTACCCAGGATCTCACACAGTAAAGGTGAATGGAGCAAGTCTCAAATGGCTTCTAAAAACTGCTAGTGTACTGCAAGTGTATGCCTCATTTGAGAAATCAGAGCAATGCTGATTTTAGTAGGACCATGTACATGTTATCCTTTCCTATTAGGAAATAAAAATCTTTTTGCACCTGTCACACATGGGGAAGAGCAAGGGAAGAGTTTCAGGTTCCAGGTATGAGGGATTTTGGAAAACAACTGTAAACATATTTACAGATGAGGGTGTTTTGTTATGAAAAATGCAAGAAGTTTCTAGTTACTGTTGTGCAATGCTTCAATAGGTTATTTGGTGTCAAATGAGAAAATTTGAATGCTCCAAGCCTTATGCCTAATTTCATTTCGGTTAATCTGCCTTGGAAGATGTATATTCTGACTCAGTACCCTGTACTGAGGCTATAGGCTGACTGATCTGCTATTTATTTACATCTGTGTTAGCACATTATCAGAAAACCATAAGACCTTAGGTTCTTGATTACAAAGGTTAATATTGCCTGGCTTTCAACAGAACTAGCAGTTTGAGTTAGGAATCTGGAAGCTTGTCTTCAAAAGCAAGTTGACTTATATAAGCTCAGTGATACATCCAGGATTTTTTAGCACAATCATTTATTCACAAATGAGTGGAGGTGGAATTTACACTACCCAGATTGTCCAAGCTGATGGCATAAATTCTATTAGAGAAGTGTGCTCCCAGGAGGAAAGAGAGATGTCAATTTTTAATCTCTTCTGTATGCTGAAGGAGTAAGGACGTGGTAAAGATTTATCCTATTGTGACTTTGATTCTGTAGAAAGCAGAGAATGAATCTTCATAAACCTGGGCTGAAAAAATTCCCACCTGGAATCAATGTTTGTAAAGCAGTGCCAGAATGCTGCCTCTGGTTATGCAGAAATAACTGCAAGTACTAACCTTTAATGGATTGAGGAAAGTCAACTGGTACATTTCTAATGACAGCAAGAAAATGTTGTGTGGAGTCTGAAAGCCTTTCAGAAGGTTGTGAAATGGTGCCTGATGGGCAGGCTTCAGTGGTACGTGAGCACTTTGGGCAATTTTGTCATCAGCTGTTTGCTGTTCTTTGCCGTGTTAACATCATTAATGTCGGACACATCAGAGGGAATTACGTTGACTGATCTGCAGAAACAGCCTGATTCAATGCCCAGTGAAGCTAATGGGGGTCTTTACAAAGGCATAAGTTGAATTTTAGTTTCCAGATGCTGTTCACTGCATATTATAATTGTGTATCGTATTGTTCTCAGAAAAATTACATCTCTGACATAATTGTGTATCTGTGAAATGATAGAAATTCTTACTGTTGCACTTGGGACTGTTGATTTCTGTCTTTCTGCAGTACTTCTATTTAAGTTAAAGCAGACTGAATTTAATGATGCAGAAGGCTACATTTAAATCCTTCTAGAATAAGTAAAAACTTGTACTACATATTACTAAGTCTTTATATTAAAAAAATCACAACTAATTTAATTATTAATACCTAATACTGAAGTAATTGAACAAACCCGTAACATCAGATTAGCAGTGCTGCTGGATGTCATAACAGTAATTATTACAGGTAGGAATCTTCTCCTGATAAAATGGCAAGTTTGCAATCACTAGAGGTTTATATGTGGAGCAAGTCTAGCCTAGTGAATTTCTACAGATGAAAGCTGGTAACTGTGCTATTAAAGCTTTTCTTATTTATAGGTATTGAATGGTAAGAGTAAGCAAATGCACCAAAAATTAATCTAAGGTGAGGTTCCTGACTCTCTGAATTCACACATATAGATTTGTTTGCATTCCCTTTGAATTTGGACATTTACATGTTTGCTGATTGCCTTTGACTTGCTAGACAAATCTGAGGTCAAAGCAAATTCTGTCTTAGTGCTCCAGTGGTGATGGATGGCCCATGCTGCTGTAGTATCAAAAGATTGCATAGTTCTGCATGTATCTATCTTCATCTAATTTCTGTAAGACTTGAAATTGACTGTTTTCAGAAGCTTTTGGAAATTTTTTTCTTTGAAAAAATGGAGAGAAAATCTAATTGGTGACCTATTCTGTTCTTATTTCTGTCTTCAAGCAGCCAATCCTAATTTAATTACATTGATTTAAATCTGGTGTAGGTTTTGGGATTGAGTTGATTTATAAAGATAATGTTTTCTCTTAACATTTGCACTCCTGTCTTGTGATACCCATTTACTTCTCCACTTTCTTAGGCTGTAAGATATTGGATGTAGGAGGAGCCCAGCAATTAGGGTTTGGCATGGAAAATAAATAGATAGGCAATTCTATAGGTAATTATACAGCTGGAAACCAGGGAAACTGAAGTCCCAATTTCTTTTAAGTGTCTTCATTTTAAAGAGGGAAATCTAAAGGTGTACTGAGAGTTAATTTTTTTTTTTCTGATGGCAAATAGAAAACATATAGAAGTGATTAGATTTATTTTGTTAGTTTTTTTCTATTTTAGTGTTAAGCATTGTATTTAAATTCAAAATGCCTCATGGCATTTTGGATTGGAAAACGTATTTCTGAGATAGATTGCAAGGGAATGCAAAATCTTAGCAGGTAAAGCTAGAAATACATAAGAGATAGTGTGGTACATGGACCAGAGAAAAAAATTGGAGCTAAGGCTGAAAGGGAGTGCTAGGATGAGAGAAGAGAGAATGCAAAAAAGGATCCAGGCATTAGTGAACAGAACATGGAAAAAGATTAAAGAAGAAATTACCAGGACTTTTTAAGAGGATCCACACCCAATTGTGTTGCAGTCTGATGTCACATAACAAGTCTCTTTCAAAGACATTTCCCACAGGATAAAAATGAAGATATTTTGTAATCAGTCCTGTTACCCAGTTAGCAAGCTAATGTTGAAGCATGTAGGTGTGAAAACTTGCCAAGGGGAAGTTCTTCTTTTGTTTCCTAACTCTGCAGATGGTGTAATCCAGAAATTTGAGGGTCTTTTGATCAATAAACATTTAAAAGTCTATGTGGGGGTTATTTGTTTTGTTTTGTTTTGTTTTAAATAATTTTCCCTGGGCCGTGATCGGTACAGAGTACACTGTCCAGTCTTTTAATAATACTCAAGGTACTTGTCAAAGAACTCAGCCTTGGCAAGCCATTTCATTCTTCCTCCTATTCAAAAAATTCTGGAGTCTGAAGTAGAATGGGATTAAATAATCTAGTAAATCTGTCATACACCAGTGCCATCATCATCAGAAGAAGCATAAGACTGAGAAGCAGAAATAAAGCTTAAAAGTCTCTTCATTTGAAATATCCCAGCTGACCAGGGATAGCCTGTTAAGTGCTGTAACCTTAAGAGACCATCACCTTCCCTCCCTCCGCCTTGGCGAAGCAATGTTTATTCAATTTCTGTCACTTTTAAGAGATCTTGTAACTTAGAAAAGGTTTTTTGGTTTTGCAGCTGCCCAAGCTTTCCTCAAACAGATTGATAGGCCTCTGTTTTTGTCACATTTTTTCTCCTTTGATGCCACTCATCCTGACATCATTTATTTCCTATTTGATTCTCTGTCACTGCAGTAAGGGGTCCTTAGAGGCCTATCTTGCCTTTCCTGAAGCTTCAGGGTTAAAAAGAGTGATGTGATGCAACTTGTGTGATGGATAAAAAATAGGTATCACAGCCTTTCCTATTTTGTCTAGCAGGGTGACTTTCTGCCATCCTTTGATTTGACAGCCTCTCCCTGTAGGTTGTATCTTCAGTCTTCATTCGGATGTGTGTAGGCCAGAACTCTGCCAACTTATCTTTTTATCATCATTTGATTTCATTCATAGTGCCTGTGTATAAGCATCTCTTCAGGCAGGTTCTGTTCTTGGCCACAGGGAAGGCAAGAGATGGCATTTTCAATCCTGACAAATGTGTTGCTTTCCTGAACGAGAAGCCTGAGAGGAGCCACTTTACAGTGTGCCTGTGTTTTATTATTGTTCTTTAAACCAAGGCTTGTGGCCAGGTTTCATGTCTTTCGAAAATCAGACAAAACCAAGGCTTCTTTCTGGGTTGTCATTGACTTCTGAGGTCTTGCAAGTCACTATCCTTGCTCCTTAAATTCTAAGAAAGAATCTAAATTAGGCTTCATGAATTTTTGAGAGCTGTTTCAACCATTTTTTCCCTAATGATAAACCTTTTCCCTTTTCCCAGTCTGGAAAAGTTCCAGACTGCAGTGAAGTCTTGGACAGTGATTTTTTTAAAGAAACATATCCATTTGTGGCACTGCAGGTAACATATGTTCCTAGAGGATAGCACCATTTAAAAAAAAAATCTTTCTCCTTATAATTTGTAAATCTCTTTGCAAAGAGAAAGAAAACAGTCTTCATTAACATTTACTAAATTTAATTTCATTTTAAATAATTTTATTTTGGATTTAAGAGGTGTGTTTATCAGGAAAACAAAGTAGACAAACTGCAGTTTTTCATTACGTAGAATAGAAATTGCCTCAAATACCTGCAGAACGTTCAGACTTTGCCTATGTTTGAGTCCCAACTTGTGTGTCCCCTGTTGAGGTTTCTAATTCACCATGAGCTCTTTCTGACCACGCGGGGCTGGCTCAGTCTGAGTTATGGATCAAATGCCTGGTCAAGCTGCCAGTCTTTGAGAAAACCGTTCCTCCTTCTCAAGGGGTTATTTTTGGAGGCCTTTTAGAGAAAAAATAAAAATTAAGTAAACATGCATGTGTTTCTTTAAAAGAGCGGCTCTGGCAGATGCAGCATGGTTCGCAGCATGTTCTTCTTGAATCAAATCAGATGAGTATAAGTTGCCAACAACAGCAACAAAAGATGGTGGTGGGGGGAGGCAGAGGGAGAAACAGAAAATGTGTTGACAGTGGATCTGACCGACACAGCCCGAAACAATAAGATGCATGTTTAGCATGACTGGCTCTATTCATTCTCCTGTCAGTGCTTGACGTGCCAGCCTCTCAAAGGCAGCAAAGCTGCAGGAAGTGTCACTTCCTCACAGAATATATAGAGAAATTTCCTTGATGCTGTATTCTTCAGCTGCAAGTGCATGGTTCTTGATGGATTTTTGATTAGTGAGGAGCTCTAAAAATCTGGTAACTTAATAGTTTTGATGTTGAAGAATCATATGCATGCATGAGTAAGGCCAGTTATATAAATTCTTGTGTGTTGAGTGGGCAAGCTTTTCCTTGTGCTACCCTGCACAGTATTTGAGCCTGCTGAAATGCATAGGAAGAACACTGTCTGCATCCTGTAAATGCTTTTTTTGGTTCAGATAACCTCAAATACATTGAGCCCTAGGGTGTCATGTGATCAGCTGCCATTCAAGAGCATGTTTACCTTGCTGCTGACATTCAGCCTTTTGCCACATTTTCCTTTAAGTACCATCTCAGGCCACTATTTGGTGACCTTCCAAGCCCTTTAGTACGGCAAGAAGGATGGCTTGAAAATTGCATATAAAAAGTGAACCCCCAGTTACTCTGCATTTGCAGTAATTTAGCACTTCACTTGCACAATAGCATTCTGTTGCAAAATGACTGTAGGCCACTTCAGGTTGTCTGGATAATGCCTCCAGCCCCACTGCAAATCCATGCCTGTTTTTCTAAAACCTCACCTGCATTTTCTAGAGCTGCTCTTTTCACACTGATTTCTTGTTTGCAGAATTTTCCAGAAAATATATTTGCTGTATATTCAAATATGTACATAACAATATACTCAGGTCATTTATGGTGTAACCTAAACTGAAAGACATCTGCGGATACTTGAAGGGTGGAGGATTTCTGTCTGTATCTTCTGATGAGTTTTTGCTGCCTGGAGTAAGAGCTGCTCTTAGCATTGGTTCACCATGGCTGATTGAAGCCTTTCTATCTGTTTAATTTCCATGCCTTACCAGCACTGAGTTTGCAGTGCTTGGTGAGACTCTGGTTTTGATTTTTTTTTTTTTTTTTTGAAAGATATGTTTGAGCTGTGCAGAAATATTGAGCAGTTCTGTGTGTGTTGAAAATCTATTGAAGAATTCGGGGCAAGTGTCAAGCTCTTCCTGAAACCCACAGTGTTTTTCAGTTTTCTCAGGAAATGTGTCACAAATAATCTTTCTGAAAATTAGTTCTACTTTCTCAAAGAAGCACTTGATTATATCCCTGCCCAGGCTGTTTCAGTACATAAACAGTGTAAGTAGGTGAAAGGCAGGTTAGCCTCTCTGCAGTGATTATCATGACTGCTTTTCAGCTTGCTGCCTAAAAAAAAACCACCCTGAAATGCTTTAAAGGCTCTTATTTTATTGAAATAGTATTTTTTTTTAAACACAGATACTATTTTCAGTGTCTGAAGGCAATCTGGTTCTTCTATGCTTTGCAGCAGAGCCAACACCACCAAGGCATTCAGACTTGGTCTTTCTTCCTTTTTACTTTCAGAAGTCAATACCAAGACTTTGATATGGTTGCTAAAACCTTACCATAGTATTTGATAGAGAAAAGGCTTTGAAAGCAGCCAAGGAGAGACTTCAAAAGCTTATTTATTTATTTATTATTTAAATTAGAGTACAGTTGCAAATTGCAATTGATTCTTCAAACATTCTGGAAACACAACTGCAAAATGCTGATGCTCTTGATGAAAGATACACGGATAGCAACTTATTGCTGCTTTCTTAGGAAAAAATAATTTCCTGATAGGATTTCATTAGAAAATAGTTTCCTTTTTGCATTTAAGCAGTGATTTATGGATACTTAATGGTTATTTGATGATCTTACTGTATATAATTTTCCCCAATTCCTAATATAAGCTCAAAGATTTATTTTCTGGAATTCTCTCTATCTCGTCTGCATGTTTCTGAGAACAAAGTCAGTTAATATAAAATGAATGTGTGAAAAAAAGAGGTAAGTAATATGCAAATCCATATTTGTAATATGGTAAACTCTTTGGCAGTCATATGGAAGAGGAAGTTAGAAGGTTTTATTTGTGGAAACTTAGGTGTCAATCTTACGGTTTTATAATGACTCACTAACATAACTAAGATAAGTGTTTACTTTAAAACCAGAACTGACTC
Source organism: Prinia subflava (assembly GCF_021018805.1). Taxonomy (NCBI): domain Eukaryota; kingdom Metazoa; phylum Chordata; class Aves; order Passeriformes; family Cisticolidae; genus Prinia; species Prinia subflava. The sequence goes on along the minus strand of NC_086283.1, from coordinate 12,893,986 downwards.
CACAAGGCTTTTTGAGATGTGCTGCTTTTTTGCTATTGAGTCTGTCCTTTGAGTCTATAACCACCACTGAAAAATGAAGCTTGAGACACAGAGTCATACATAATGGACTATATATGCTACCACTGAAGAATTGTAATAGACTAGTTAGTCTTTGTTAGCCTTGTCATCCTTATACGTTCTAGGATAGAGCTTATAAAGCCCAAATGACTTCTGCCTGACCAGTTTTTATTAGTCTTTCAGAAGGATCTGCCTTGGCTTAAAATATGGGATGTGCCATTTCTCTTTGGGAAACCATGTTCTTTTGCTTCTTCACTTTCTTTTAGAGAGTGTGTATGCATGAGATGATAATTCTATTCAGTGTTCCCCTTCTGTGAGCTTGTTATATACATTTTCATTTTTTAATCAAAGGTTCCATGAGTTTCATGTAAAGTAGGATGGCTCATTGCGGACTGCAAATATAACAATGTGACCTTTTAGGGTGATGTTTTTATTTATATTCCCTGCATAGCTAGGAAAGGGGGTTTTGCTTCCTCCTTATATGAAATAGTATTGAGGGATTTTTATAAAGTAACTAGAGAAGTGAAATATGGTAAGTCATGCATCTTCAAGCTTGAGTAAGTAATTTTCCCCATTTTCTGCATACATTCAGGAAGAGAGAGATAAGATAAGCAGAAATAGAAACGACAATCTTCTGAGGACAGGTAATTATTCCAAAGCCAGTTCATGTAAGGTGGAATAACTTTGTGTAGCAAACAGGTCAAGTTACACTGGCACCAGACTTGTATCTGCTGCTGGGGCTCAGATCCGAAACACAGAAGTGACTGCATATGTGTGTTTTATTTGTTTGTTCTGAGAGAAACAAAGAGGAAAGCAGAAACTTCAGCCAGAATATATCAGCCTTCTGTAAGCATAGCTGATGACAAAGATGTGCTTTCAAACCTGGCTCTTCCCTGAGTTGAGGGAAGCAGAGAAGTACAACATGGAAGTCCTGTGGGATATGCAGCCTGAATCTTCTACTGGAGGTAGAGGTGTGAACTCCCTTACTTATGAAACACAGTGGAATGTGTTTCATAGTGGTATAAGGGATAATAATAAATCAGTAAGGAGTACTCCTGATATTTCCTCTTGTATTCTAGGCCACGATCAGAGAACTTGTAGAAAGTGCTCAAGATGTTTGCTCAGTGTTATTCCTTCTCAGGAGTTTAAGCTATGTCCCATGAAAATGTACCAACATCCTGGTACTTTGAGTTACTTCTGGACAGTAAAAACAGCTTTACCAGTGCTATAAATATATCTGCTGCAATATTTATAGATACAAAGCCCATGAAAGCAAAGGAGAGATGGGAAGAGAAATGTGGGTAGGATTATGTCTGATGTAAATTTTAGCTTATGCTTCAAGAAATCGTCTTTTAGTATTGTATTTCTATGACCAAAGAGGAAAATTATGTTATCTGTATGTGAGGAAAAAAGAGGAAAAAATAGCCAAGTGGAAATGCTGATGTATGAGTGGTGAGATGCTTTGCAAGGCTTATTTTTCTTCAACCTAGAAGAGGAGCTATCAGGACATGTTTCACTGGGATGACTAGAGGCTGAAAGGGTAATAGTGGAAGAAAATCCTCTAAGATCCCAGAATCAGGAAAATACCTTTTGGTTGCCCTGTCAAGCTGATGAATAATACTTTTCTTTGTAGAATATTAACTGGGTTTGATGTTTGAATTTTTTTCCCTCAGGTGGAAAGAAGTTGAATTTTGTTCATGGAAATATGGATTGCTACCTATAATTTGATTTTAGAACTGCATGTGTAAATACAGACTTGCATTACTTTTGTCTGGAGCAGAGGATAGGGAAGAGGAGATCTGGATGTGAATCCTTGTTCTGGTCCCATTTCTTCAAGTACTTTTACCCTTTATTAAGGGTCAATTAAGTATCCATGCTCTCTTGTTATGCAACATGTACATAATTCTTAGGTCCTGGGCAGTGCAGTTTTTCTCTTTGTCAGAAATTTTATCTTACATTAGTTCCACTTCATTAAAATGAATAAATTTTTCTCCAGTGATGATCTAGCATGGAAAATCATGACCTCAGTAAAGTTGTACTTGCTTTTAAAAATTAAGGATTAGGAGTCATGCCTGCAGCTGAGATCTAATTCCTAGAAATGCCTTTTCCATTACTATTAAATACAGAATATTTAGATATCCTTTTTTTCTTGGAAAGAGGCCAACAAGAGAGGGATTTAAAAAAAAAATCTTCTAAGAAACAAGTTGTGTTCAGCAAAGTCTGCTGGAGAATCCCTGTATCAGTGCTTAATTTCACACGTTTTTTACTAACCCCTGGTTAGGAATTTGAATACCAGGAGTTATGGGTGCAAAAGCATTTATATTACGTAGATTTCCGGTGTAGTCTTTTAGAGTAATTTGACAAATTAATTACACGTTCTGCCAGATAAAATGTGCCACAATATACTCAAAGTATTCTGTACTAATTGGTAATAATACAGTAGTAACTAATTAAAATGGTCCTGTGATAATTAAGTGATAGGATAATAATGAGATTCAAAACCTATAGACAAATTTTAAAGCTTTATGTCTAGTCATGTGACAGACCTGTAGGCAAAGTCAGTGTGAGCTAAGTTTCTTCATCTTTTCCCAAACCATAAAAGGGCTTGATTAATGCAGAAGTGACTGGAACTTTGAACTAAATATATCTACTGAAGTATTTAAATGCTGATGAGAGAGTTTCGATTCTAGGCTTGAATTTAACATGTCCTTCTGCTTTGTAAAATAATTTCCTAATTTGCTTTAATGTTTGAGTGACTACTGGGGTTGTTTTCTCAGAGTTGCAGAAGTAGATAGTAAGAAATATTTTTTCTTAAACTAATGAGCTGGGAGATGTGCTGATACTTAAAGTGATTACAGGAACAGTAGGAAGGTTTTTCTTCTTTCCTGGGTTTCCCAATTTATTACTTAAGTGCTTGTATCAGAAGATAAGATGCACATTGTTTACGGTATTGTTCTGCTGACTAGAGGAAAACAAAACCTTGATCTTAGTTCCCAGAAAATTGGTAGCTGGAATTATTTCAGATTATATTAATATTTTGATAAAGAGAGAAGCTTAATTTTTTTAGTGGAAGTTTACTTGTTCTCTTTTTAGCACTTCTGTAAATAAACAAGAAAATTTTCTCAAAATGACCTGTTGTCTACAACTGGCTGCTGTCAAAATGCTTCTCTCTTTGGCTGGCTCCTCACAGACTTAAATTAATCTGTAGAGAATTGTGCAGCAACAAGAAGTTGTTTGATACTACCACAAGTATCACTTCTGGAGTTTTTGTATTCATGTTCGGGTCTCTAAATTGCATGCTCAAATTTGAATATGGTTACACTTTTTTGTTGTTGTTTGGTTGTTTTTTTCTCTGTAGAATTTAATCTTTTGTTTTCTTTTCCTATTTTAGGATTTGCATTTTCTTTCCTGACTTTAAATAGGCCTTAAAATTTAAAAGAAAGCTTTGCCTAAGTTACTTGACTTGAAGTCTGTTCAAGTTAAAATGATTTTGAAGACATTCAACAAATTTTTGTAACATTCAGTTTAGAGCCACTTCAGTTAAAAAAAAAAATCCAAAGCAATAACACAAACTAAAACCTGCAACCTCTCCTCCTTAAACTCTCCAACCAAAAAAAGAGCAAACTAAATCTCTTTTCCAGTGGAATTTTCAGATAAAGTGGAAGCTATAATAATAGCATACTTACTGTTATTTTAATATCAGTGTTCCAAGATTATATGTGTTAAGTGATAGAAATAAAGATAGGTACTTTGAATAATCAGGTTTTTATTAGATTCTTCTAATTTTGACAGGCAACTAATTATGGAGTGTCTGAACAAGTCACTCCACATCTGCTTAATATTGCTTAATCTCTAAAATGGGTAAGTAATTATTCACTTGCTTTTTATAAGTTGTTCTTGACAGGTGATAACTTAAACCAAATACTTAGATTTTTTTTTTTTTTAATGAGAGCTAGAACTAATGCCAGGGCTAGTTTCTCAAAAGTGTTTGTGATCTTGGTGAGATTAAAGTTTATTCCAGCTGTGGACCTGGAAGCTGACATTAGAGAAGCCAGTGAAAGAAACACCTGCTCCTAATTTTTCAGAGTTTCTGTCATAAAATCAGAATCCTGTCTGGATTAAAAAAAAAGTACACATATTTATAGCACCCTGGAAAGTACTCTTTAGCAGAACTTGGGCTTTTAATTGACTTGCAGTGGGACTTTGGGAAATGCAAATTAACAGGCATTTCATATGACAGTGAATTTTCAAAGCGCTTTGTATTTCTGAAGAACTGTAAGGTTATTAAAACAAAGGGCGAAGTTAAATTGCAGCAGAGTTGAAGAAATTTAAAGCAGGACTTTTTGGTCATATTCTAATGTCTCCTATAGGATGACATTAACCTTTTCTTACTCTCTGTTTCTTATTTTGCCTGTTCGAAAGTGGAAATGTTACAATAATTTATTGGGTGACATGTTTGAAATAAAAAAAATTGTCAGCATGTCTGAGGTATATTTTTGGAGAATCTATTTTTTATGCACACATGTAAATGATGAGTTGAGAAAGTAGAAAATATTCTATCAAACTTGAATAAGAATTTACATGGTGATATGGCACCATCTTCTACAAAAAGCAGCAAAGAATTTAAGTATTCAACATCCTCGATCATGAAGGCGCTTTGAGCCCATAGTCCTGAATATTTACAAAGAAAATTTCAGAGCCACGTGGGTTGTCATCTTGCTAAAATGATTAAATATATATATATTTAAATGTATAATCAAGGGGAGTAACCCCAGTTCAGCTGGTGTTAATCTGTACTGAGGAGTAAATAAAAAACATGTTTGTAGAAACCAGGGTATTTTTACCGTGCTTTGGAAAGTGGCTATTTCCTGGGGCAGTTTTGGATGTGGTTTTTGTGTTGAAATTGGAAACAGATTGATTCCAGATTTGTTATTCTTTGTGGAATAAGTAAAAGAAGTTACATATGTTAATTTTCAGCTGGAATGTAAATTGCCCTCTACATGACAGTCCTGTCCTGCCTTACAAGAAAATGGACTAATTTGTTTGGTTACTCCTATTTCCATTCTAATACCATGTTTGTGTATAAATTTGCTGAATGTCTCTCCTCCAGCAGAATAGAAAAGCTGTTTAAGAAAAGGATTATTTTCAGAGTCTGCCTTTGCATATTCAGTAGGGTTCATAAAATAGTTTCTCATTAAAGCTTTCTTCCCTGTTATTTAATTCTTAACCATGGCATTCATATCACTGCATAGTGTATCAGATAGATTTCTAAAAGCAATGTATTTAAAGGTTATCTGCCTGTACTTCTCTGTGGTACCCAGAGAAGTTGTGCGTGCTCCATCATTGGATATATTCAAGGTTGTGTTGGATGGGGGTTTTAACAACATGATCTGGTGAAAACTGTGCCTTTAAGGGTCTTCAAAGGTCCCTTCCAACCCAGATAATTCTGTGAGTCTGTGGCAGGATGACTCAGCACCTCTGTCTTGTTTTTTTAGAGGGAATAGGAGGCTGAATTTATACATTGTGTGGTACTTAAGAAATAGTCTCTTATTCCTGTAATATCCTCCCAGTGGCAATCTATAGTGGCAAAACCTGTATTTGTATTATAAGCCAGGCTTCTGTACTCCATGAAATGATTAAACTGTTTGCAGCAAAAGGCTTCTGAAATTTCCAAGTGAAATAGGAAGGGAAAAACCAGCAAAATGCCCTCCAGAAAAACCTCCTGCTCCAATCTTTGCACTTTCACATCTCTGTGTGTGTATGCAGGCATATGTTTGGGTTTTACCAAAATCTCCAGCATATTGGGAATCTCATTCTCCACTAAGTTCAGCTGCTACAGGAGTGAGGTGCTGCAGCTGCCTCATGTCATAAAGAAACGGTTTGGCAGCAGTCTTCGCTCCATCTCTACCTCGCAGTCTGCATCATTTGATTAATTAAAGCATTAGTTTGTCTTTCAAAAATCACAAAGCAGAATTGCATACACAGGCAGAGCAACAAGTATGAGAGTGGAAGACAGTAGGCAATGACAAATGCTTAACCACTCTTTAGGAGATTTTTTTTTTTTTAGGATACTGTCATCCTTGTTGATGCTTTGTGAGGTGGTCTTCCATTAACAGGTAGGGGCTAATAAAAATGATGAAATGGTCCATTGAATCAGTGTTTGATCTGGTTCTAAAACAGCATTTAAACAAGCTCTGAAAATACATTATAGAGTTGTTTTCTAATACTCTTTTTTCAAGAATGTGGATAAATTTACTGAATATATCCACTATATGTGGATATATTCAGTAAATTTATGATCATCACATTAACTTTCTGTATGGGGTATTAATAATATGGCAAGTCTATCTACCAAACCAGATGCTTTTCACAGCTATACCCTAACTTGATAGTTATGGATCTGATAGAAATCATGAAAAGCTTCTCATTATTATCAGCTCATTTGTTGCATAATGAATGTGAAGATATTATCACTGTAGTTAATCACCACATCAAGTTTAGAGTGGAACAGTGCACAGAAGATATCCTAATTCTTATGCTGTGAAAAGTACATTGTGTATAAAATGTATTGTTTATATGATGATAATATTGTGCCCTGCTGCATTTACAAAAGTAACTAGTGATCCCCAATGCTCTTACTGGTGCTTGTGCAGCATTTTTCAGGCTTCAGGATCAAATTCTTTGTGGCTCTGCAATTTGTGCCATCAATTAGTTAGCTCTTAAAAAGAAAAACAAGGTGTATGCCAATTGCTATTTCTTTGATATAGTAGTTTTATACTCCTTTTCAACTTGAGGAACCCTTAAGTTAATAAGAATGTCAGGCAATTGAGAAGGGACTTTATTACTTACCTGGAGATTTTCTAGGATTGCCTATTAAGATGCCATTGATTATATATTGCATAGGAAAACAATGCATCAAAATAGAGGGCTCGTGGTGTGATTTTTGGGGCTGGCCTGTTCCAGGCCAGAAGTTGAACTTTGATGATCCCTGTGGATGCCCTCTAATTCTTGATACCCTGTGAAGTGCATTTCTTGGTAGGACCACAATGTTTTGCCTACCTCTCCCTCTGAATTCCTCTTTCTTGTACTTGGTAGCCAACAATACACATCAGAAAAAGGGACTGGCAAATGACAGCTGTTTTTTAAATGAAATTAACAAGATTTAGCAGATGATTTTGACAAATTGTACCATGTGCTATGTTAAATATAAGTGTAAAATGATGGTTTAGGACTTGAGAACAATTAGAAATATCTGTCAGGATGAGCTTAAAATAATTCAATCGTGATTGGAAGGAGTTTGTGCTTGTGCATATGTGCCTGACAGACAGTGTAAATAAGGAGGATAAGATCTTAGAGTCTGTTCTTTCCAAATGTGAACATAATTCCCAATGACACTGATGTGCATCCACAGTGTTGTTGTACAGTTAAGCAGAAAAAAACCCCAAGTGTGCATTCTGGTATTGCAAACTATCAGAGCAGTAATTTTCAAAACTTCCTTAGCTCCACAGAACTTTAGCACCTATTGTGTGCAGATGAACTGACCCCCAAACTGCCTGCCATCACACTAAAATTAAATTAAGGCAGTGAAAAGACAATTGATTCTGTATCTTCAGGTTTGTGTCCCACCTTACCTAGAAATTCAATATCACCTTATAATTTGTAGGCTTGACATACAATACCTGAAGCATTGGCTCTCACTGCATTTAAACATGTTCAGGAATGCTTAAAATTAGAGTCTTAATTTAATTTGTTAACCTGTCAAGCCGCCATTCTTCCAGAGCTTGGTTGTTATACTCCAGAGATAACAAAAGGAGAAGGTGTACATACAGTGAATACCCTTCTGAAGTCAAATAGTTTAAAACAAATAACAATATTCAAAGCCAAGCAGAATTGTATCAGTTGTTTTACTTGAGATTGGGACATTAAAAAACAACCATGTTTTGGCAGAAGAATGGAGAGACACTTCTGTATTTAGATGATAACTGCACTTTTCTGATGTCCTTTTTATTTCAAGCAGACTTTGCCTCTAGCAATTTGCCAGATTGAGACACCTGTAAAATTACTCATTTGCCTCTGCTTCAAATATTTCAAGTTAGAAAATGAGAACAATAAAGGGAAGGAGTTGCTTTATCACTTCTGTGATGTTCCAGTCATATAGCTGATCTGAGAATGGGTTAAGTGCTTTTAAGAGGAACAGAAGTGGACTGTGTGTTTTTATGGTGTAGCTTCCAGAGGCAGCAGAGGTATCTTTTGCAGTAGTTTGGATAAGTGGTGCCACACAAAGTTGGAAGCACTGTATAAAACTGAGCAGAGTCTTTTTTCCTGATGAAACTTGAGAGAGACTATTCATATACCTAAATTTAGGGTTGTACATTCAAAAAGCATTTGCTAGACTTTGGTGTGAACAGGGAAAGTTTTCTCTCTCCAGTCCAGCTTTTAATCCTTGATATAAATATTGTGTCCAGCCAAAAGGGTTGTTTCTCTTATTAACACCAGTAACATACAATTTATGTACTTACACCAGACTGCAGAACTAGATGGCAAGATTCAGAGGGAGGGTGGCTTTCCTAGAAAATAATGTGAGCAGTTTTGTTTTGGAGTGTTTGGGGGTTTTTTTTGTTAGTTGTTTTTTATTTTTTTCTCCACGTATTCTGATTAGGTGTAGATCTTCTATTTAGCAATTTTGCTACTGACTTTGTTTTTTTCCCTCATTAAGAATGGATACAGTTGTTATTTTAGGAATGCATTCCGGAGATAGCAGTGATCTTTGCACAGGCATACGTAATGTATGGTCTCCCAGTGCCACAGATCTCAGGAAAACAGGCATTGCTCATGGTCTGGGAAAGTATCCACTCTTCTCTATCAGAAGCATACCTTCACAAAAGTCCATTAAAGAAATGTCAAGCAGGCCTGATGCATCTCTTGGTTGACCAGTCTTGTGTCAGTGGTAACCAAGAAACTATAGGAAAGTTTATTCTGGTCTCATCTGTACTGCTAAAAGTAACAAGCAGAACTTCCATACGTATGTGTAGATTTAGTGTTGGCAAATACATTCTCTTAAGCTGATACTGTTTTTATTTTCTTTTATATGTCTGATTATAAACAGTGGAAGGTATGTGCTAATGTTTTGCTCAGTGTCTTTATTGTGCTTGTTAAAATAAGTGATATATAAAGCAGAAAGACATCTTAGTTTGGTGGGCATGGAGACTTTCTCTGCAGAAGGAGGTGGTGCAGGTGCTCCTCAGCCTACACTGCTGTCTCTTTTAACATAATCATGGGAGCTGCGAAGGTCTTGAAAAATTAAAATGAACAAACAAGTGGTGTTTTCAAAAACTTCAGGCTGACCTAGATGCGCGCTGGTGCTGAGCTCCCTGTGGTGCCGTGGGGAGGCTCTGGGGAGGCTGACGGCTCCAGAGGCACAGGATTGGCTGTGCCCGGAGCTGAAGCCCCACGCTGGCCCCGGGTGAGGCAGCCGTGGTCCCCGGGGACCGCGGGGCCCAGCAGCAGAGCCCTGTGCGGGGCTTGGCATCCGCAGCCTGATGTGCCAGCTGGCTCAGGACACCTCTGCTGGGAGCTCCCTCCTGGTACAGGAGGTGGAGGAGTTCAGCTGCCTCTATGCTGCAATGACAACATTGAGCTTGCTGTGCTGTTTCTAAAACTTGGTCAACTTAAAAGACAAAGGCAAAGCATGCTGTTTTCCCTTCATTGACAAAATCAGGATGTGATTGCACGTACTCAGCTCCCTATTGGTCAATAGAGAAGCTTAACAGCAGCTCTAAATGTGTCACAATGAAATTTAGGGTCCAATTGTATGAGTGCAGGCTGAATACCATGATAATGAGAGCTGCATGCACAAGGCAAGGTTACTGTGTGTGACTTCCTAAATTCCTACATGACTTCAGCCCCTGTCTAAGACTCCTGCAGTCCCTCTTGTTGTTGTTGACAATATTACCATTATAATTGGCCTACTAAAGCTGTGTGCATATATTCAGTAAATCAGACATGACAGTATGCAATATAGCCAGGCATTTGCTACTATAGTTAAAAATGAATGGATTTGATACAAATTTTCCCAAGCAGACATTCATATGGCCTAGAAATAACATGAGATTTACTTCTACAACGTGTCTCAAATACTAATCCTAGGCCTCTAGAAATTAATGTTTCCTAACATTGTTTCATATTGGGTAGCTGGACCTGTAGCAAAGAGCTCATAGATCTGAAGGAGAGGAGATCTGCCATGGAAAGTCAAAACTCAGCTTCCAGTTCTGAGCATTAACAGCGTGGCCATCCTTCTCCCAGCAGCAGTGTTAAGAGTCTAGTTCAGAATAATAATTCAATAACAGCAGTTGATGAAACACAGTGGTATTGGATTCAGATACAGAAAAAAATTGGCAATATCAGTGGCACAAAGAATTGTCATAGAATCAGGAGCTGCTGAGAACATGAGATAGTCACTCAAAACGTTTCTGTGTAGACTTTCCCATTTTCTCCTTTTCTCTCCCAACGTTCCTGGAATGAAGTAGTAAATTACTGGGCAAAGCATATATGGATGGCTTTTATTGGTGAGGGGACTGTACGCAATGTTAGAAGGTGAGAAGCAAACACATGCTGAAATTGAACTGTGACCTCAATTCACAATGGCATTTAATCCGTGTGGTCTTTTAAATAAGGTACTTAATTTTCTGAGACTAATATTGGGCACTGAGGTCCAGAAATGTCATACCTTCATACGTCATAAAATTATAGCACTTAAGAACACTTCAAGCGGGGGACTTTGTCCTTTTTAGTTGATTTAAAGACAAACAGTGGTTTAAATCTCTTCTTGCTTCGTCCTTGCAATTGTGATGCATTTCTCTCACATTTTTGTTTTCTGGACTGATTCCACAAGACTGCTCAAATCACTCTAGAAATAGCCGATAATATCTAATTTGCATTATATTTTTTTGTTGTGTATATGGGTCAGTAGGACAAGGAATCTTTGAAAAGCCATTCTAATGATGTTATCGGTATCTGAACTTATTGAGCATTTCTCTGATTTGATGTATATTAACTTAAAATGACTGATTTCTGGTGTTATGGCTGAGTGCAAATGATGCAAATGACATAGTTAAATGAAAAGAATTCTCTGCTAAACCACACAACGTTATTGATGTGCTGAGGTTTTTTAAAAAGCCAGGAGAGAATTATGTTTGTGCTGTCCGCAACCAGATTCTGAAGTAAAGCTGGAAGTAATGACATGCTAATAAAACAGGAGGGAGAAACTGGTGCAGAGTAGTTGCTGTGTCAGCATGTCGGCTCCTGATGCAATCATGGGAATGCTCCTTGAGCATAGTTGGAAATGACATGTTTAGAGTGAGGCCACTTCCAGCTGAGACGAGCAGGGGGCTGGAAGAGAAATGAACAGCATTACTTTTGTAAAATTTGGAAGACTTTCTCCCTTTGTAAATAGTGTTGTTGTTTCATTTTTCTAGAGAGAGAGAGCCTTACAGTATCTATAGAAACAATTTTCTTTTCCTTCTTAACTCTTATTACTTTCTGCAACAATTTTTCATATGGCCAAAAGAGTTCATTCTAGATGTGTACTCCAAGTAAGTTTGTGGTGATCCCAGTTCTCTTGTTTCCAGCTCTACATGAGGAAATGCAAGGTGTATATATAGGCCTCACTAGAGAAGTAATTTTTAATCTGATAGCCTTTATTTGTTCACTTGTATTGTTTGACTTGGTTGAATGACAGTGTTTTGAAGAATACACATAAAAACCTCAGACTTCAGGCCTTAGCAAGAAAATATCATACCCCATTCGTAAGGTTTAAGTTAACCTTAAACTTAACCTTAAGTTAGACATTGCATATTGAGCTAGAGGTAAAAATTTTGATATACCTCTTTCACATCAGAAAGATCAATCCTGTAAACTAGAGGATAATTCCTGAAATGACAGTGAAAGGAAAATATCCCATCAATGTTACTGTCCAAACAACCTCTTCCATCTTTTCATTGAAATGGCTTTTCTTTTAGAAAACAAGCTAAAATAATATCTCTTCCACTTCCCTCTGTAATAGAGAGAAATATAGACACGTGAAAACCAGCTGAAACACGGACATAAAATTATATATAATATATATGGGAATAGTAACAATGTAAAAAGGATTCAGGGATTTTGTGGCTTGTCTTTTTGTTTTTAGGCTTTCAATTTTATATAAGAACTGAAATTAAATTCTGAGACTCAATTATGTAATAAAATTTTTCTTATCACTGTTTGAAAGCGTAATGCATGTGCTGCTGTGCACTGCCATCTCCTGAAAGGAACAGAGCAATCTTTTATTATATCTTAAATGGCTTTTTTTTTAGAGAAGTTAAGACACTCTAGGTATGAATTAGGTCTGAATTTCCAAAGGAAAACAATTTAATTCCTGCCTGGCTGCTCAGACAGGAACTATGTTTAGAACTTTTTTTCCCAATTCACCTATATATCTGTGTGTTTTACTTACAGAGATACTCATGTTCTAGAATGTGTGATGTTGTTCCTGTGAGGTAGCTTGTTTAAAATGTCAAATACAGTATTCGTTATAGGAGAAATTTTGAAATTTGTGTCTGAAATATGGAGCCATAAAACCATAAGCAGTGATCAGAGCAAAAGTGGAGGCATTGTACTCAAGGAAGAAGGAGCAGCATTTGTGAAAACAGCATGGAGTATGGTCTAACCCAATCCCTTACACATTCAGGTGCTGCCAGAGGTAGGGTTTATTTCAGGCTGAGAAAGTGGAGAAAAAGCATACGAGTTTATTAGGAATATCAGTGTGTGAAAGAAAGACGAGATTGTCAGGAAGGTTCATCTGTTGAGGACCTGGATGGATTCACCAGTCCAGGATTATCTTGGCAGCAGCCCTTAGTTGCCCAGTGAAAGGGCAAAGGTGCTGAAGGGGATTTTTATGATGACACATGCAAAAGAGTCCTAGTTACCTGGCACTTTGCTGTGTCCCCTACTGAATAAATGACCTGGATTATTTTGAGGACCAAGCCAGGCTTAAGATGCTATTTCCCATCTGTTGAATAAGAAGCTGTACTCTGCAGCATTGGCTGGAAGATCTTTGTTTTGCCATGCTGTTCTGCAACGCACTCGACAGCTGCCCTGTGTGTGTGCATGAAATCTGTGTATGTTCACTTCTTTACAGTATAGCACTTGAGACAGAATTACTCTTCAGGGATAGAATTTGACTAATTGCTATAATTATTTCCCAATTCTTTTCTCCCCCCTTATTTTTACCCTTGTTACTAAGTAGCCTTGTAGAACTGTTCCTTCAAATGTTTGCACGGCTATGTCATTATTTTCAGTGTAGGTGTAACCCCCAAGTGAAGCCTGTGTGGGTTTGGTTTGAGTTCCCTGAAGTGTTTTAAGATACGTCTTGGACACAGTTTTTTTGTCCCCTTAAATGCTACATGTATCCACAAATAGCTGTTTTGTGGCGAAGACAAGGTTTGTAGCATCTTGCATACATAGGAAGCGTGTTCTTGGCCACGTGCAGCATTGCTTTATGGAGCTAAATAAAACAAGAGAGAATGGAATGGGGGCAAGGGGAAAAATGAATGTTTTCAACTGAGATTTGCACAGAGATGACAGGTGAATGAGGTGGAGAGGTAAAGAACAGCTGTTCCAGATGGTAGGAGCTTCAGGAGGGAAAATGCTGGAGTCAAAGCGGTCAGATTGTAGGAAGAGATGATGCTCATGAAGGATGAGTGGTGCTGGCAGGGAGATGAGTGTCGGAGGTCGGTGGGGAAAAACACAGCAAACACTGTGTATGAAGTTTATGTACCTGAAAGTAGTCATTTCCTCCAAATGAATCGTTTTCAGTTCTTTCCAGCACTGATTGCAGGTGTTTACCTGCAGTCATCAGTGATCAGCATTTTCTGTTGTCTTTGTTTGCCTTGACACATTCACTGCCTTAGCCAAGTTCTGTACCAATAACAGACACTCGAGAATGAATAAATAAACACAGCTTTCAAAAGTCCGGTTTTGAAGCAGCCCTTCTGTCTTTCTAATCTACTGGCATTAAAAGCTTTAAAGGTGCTTGAAAATCTAACAACCTTGATTTTAAGGTTTCAAACAATCTAGCATTTGTCACAGGACTATAACACTGTAATTTGAGCCATCTCTGGGTAAATAGGTCATGCAAAAAGCAAGTTTTAAACGATAGGAAATTAGTGATGCTATGGTTTAAAGAAAAAAGCTTAACCTCTGGATTAGTCTTGGAATTCTTTCTCAATACACCTGAAGAAATTGGCTAAATGAGAGTTGGGCACTCATGCTCTGCCAGATCCCCTTCAGTTTATTGGTTCCCTGTTTACAATGCTCTGCTTAATTGTTTTGAAGAAATAAGCAAAAAACTCACTTTCTGTGAGATTTATAAAGGCAGAACTTATTTTAATTAACCGTTTAAATTTAATTTACTGACTTCAAGAGTCAGACAATTAGCTGGAATTGTTGCTTGGCAAATCCTAGAGGTATTACACCTGAAATAATTTATACTGGCTGCTGACCTGTCTCTTGATTGTGGGTGTCAGTTCTACCTCATTTTCCCAGTGGTGCTACCTTTTTAGGCTTAATCTCACATTGTTTGCACTTTATTTTTTTTGTCAGTAGACATGATGCTAAATGTAGTTCCTAGCCCACTCTCGTCATTCAGTTTATTAAATAGCACCTTTGGAAGAATCTCAATTTTCATTTCATGGCCATGTTCTTACACAGATCGTTTGCTTTGTGCCTAATTAGTTTTCCCTGATATGTCTAGCTGGAATCAGTGCTTCCCTTTACTTTTTGTCTTAGATTATGTCGAAATGTAACAATTTTGTATGTTATGAAGCTTTGGGGCTCTGTGTAGAAAGAACTGCTCTTAAGGAGTGAAGAATGCATGATGTTCTAGGAAAAATGTCTAAAATGTTTATGATTAATGCTTTGGGATACTGCAGGTGAAAGGCATAATGTGATATTTTGTTCTTTTACTTTTGTTCCTCCACAGGGGCAATTTTTGATGAATCTGCCAAAAAAGATGAGGAAGTTTTTCGCATGGCAGTTGCTGATCTCAATCAGAATGATGAAATCTTACAAACAGAGAAAATCACATGTTCAGTGACATTTGTGGATGGCAACAACCCTTTCCAGGCCGTTCAGGAAGGTAGGACAAATAAAGAGATTTCCTGCTGTTGTTTCTGCAGCAACATGCAAAGTATTATCCTGATGTTTTCCTAGCTTTATGGGAGTTCTTTATTTTTTTGTTGGGTTATTTTTATATGAAATAGCAAAAAATGCATTTAGTTTTGGATTTAGCTGCTTTATTTTGTGTTGGTTCTAGTGACTTATTGTTAGAAAGTCATCTTTTATCCATTTTCTATGTATAGGCTGTTGAAATGTGATAAAGAAGTCAGACACACTTTGCCTACATATTTCCTCTTTTCCAGGCTGTTTTGAAGTTACTTGTCAAAATGATAACTACTTCCTACTACTTTTTGGTTTGATTTTGTGCAACTAATGGCAATTTGTTGGGAAACATAGGTTCTTGTGTGGATAACCTTTTCAGCCCACACACCTGGAAAAATTACATGTTTTAAAGGAGGGATTAGAGAGAACCTGCTGACTCAGAAAGTTGCCTCCAACATGACTTTGTTCTCAGCCTTTGTGCCATTCCACAATTACTGGACAAGGGATTGTCCAGTAATTGTAGAATGACACAGCGACATTGCTTTGGGCTCCTTTGATACTGGCAGGATGCTAACAGAAGCTCATATTTGAAATCCTTCTGAGCTGGATGAGTAAATCACTGGTGTGACTGAGCAGTTACCTGGAAAGACAAGAAGTCTTTAGAAAATATGGATTCAAATTTGAGGTTTAAGCACTTGTTATCTCTTTGCTCTTCTGGCACAATAACTTCTGCCTGAGATGCTGAAGTTATTTATTTGCAGGTATATTAGTAAACTTTTCTTAACAACAAAACTAAATTTTGATGACTTCATATATCATTGTTGGCTCTGTATTGACACTTGAGATTTCAGGGAAATATGCAATCAGTTGCTCCACTATTTGTGAAGTTGAAGGTTTGGCTTCAATGGATTATTGACAAGGCAATGTTAATGAAAAAGCCTGTAATGCCTTTTTTTTTTTTTTTTTTTAGCCAATGACTCTTAATTTTTGGGAACTGATTAATTTAGAAATATTTTTCCAGTTCAATTTTAAAAGTAGATAGTTCTATGTAATGAGAAACATTGCAGCCTTTACTTGATAGGGCTGAAGAAGAAAAAGATGTGATTTTGAAAGTATTCCAGTTAGATTTAATTCCATCTCTTTCAATCTAAGGCTAGCATAGAAACTGGAACTACCCAATACTTTTAGAATTCACATGGGGAAATAAGTGAGCTCAATCTTTTTAAGATGCTTTCTACATTGTTGATATGTAAGGTTTTTTTCTTTTTTTTTTCCTTTTTTTTTTCTTTTACTTTCTTTTTTTCTTTTTTTAAATTCAGGATGGATAATGATAGCTGGTGCTCTGTATTTAGCATTTATTAACTCTGAAACTTACCAATTAATTTCCCAGATCACTGTGGTGGAGTAGTTGCTAACCAGTTCATGAAATTATGTTTTAAATACCTTAACTGTAACTTAGAGAAACTAGGACTGCCTAGTAAAGTAGACTATTCCAAAGGAGTTAATGACCCAATATTTCAATATTCAATTATTATTTTATGCAAAAGTTGTATTTGTCATTGTTGAAAGTATAGTCAGCATTTGAAATGTGAATGGAGCAGACTTGACATAAATTTCATTACCATCTGTTGAAGGGGTGGAAGGTCTGTTATGGTATTGATGAGTTCCGTATTTTCCAGTAAAAGCTGTTTCTTGTAAATACATGGTCAAATACAGCTACATGCTTAGCTAATATCATATTCCCTATATTTTAAGGGCACTGTGTTTTGTTTGGATAATCCAAGAGAAAAACAAATGTTTCAATCTTTTGCATGTATGTATTGGTGACATTTTACTTTTAAAATATTTTACCACAGCTAATGTGTTTTGTTTTAACTGAACACAGGCAGAAGCTGTGTAGTAATTCGATTACTTTGCACTAGTTTCTTGCCTTTTGCTTTTTCTCTCTATCTCTGTATCACTCATCCCCTGCTCCTAATTGTATTTCTTATAAATGTTACTAGCAGGGAAGGCGACCACTCTGACTTTTGCCATATATTGGCAAAAGTAGCCTATTGTCATGGTTTTTAACTTGGACAAAAGCTTAGCAAAAATGCACTGTACTAAACACCAGGAAAAAAGGTTCATTTAAACATTCAGGCCATTCTGGTCTTTTATTTATAAAAGAAATAGTAGAACAAGACTAAGTACCATATTTTTCAATGTGTGAAATTTAATATCCTCAAACTTGCCTTTTCATGCAAGCATGACCCTTTCCTTGGAATCATAACACCACTGAGTCTGAGGTCTCTCCTATCAAGCAGGGCCTAAATGTTAAAAAAATACACTATTCATTTAATTTACTATTTGCTTTTCTTAAGTATTTTTGTATAAACTCCTTGAAGTTTGTTTTGTTTTAGGCCACAATATCTGGAGTTTTCAAAGGATTTGACTTTTTTCTTACTGTATAAACTACAGAAGAGCCTTTAAACTCCACAACTTTTAATGCTTGGTAAAACGCTTATTTTTGAAGCATTAGATCCATAATAATGGCTTAAAATTGGTCTGAAATTGGTCTAAATTTGTCTTTGAATTGTCCTTTTCAGTCAATAGAGAAGGATGAAGAATTGGCCTAGGACTGTGAATTTCAAAAAACCAAGAAGTCATAAACAAAGACCTCATAAAACAAGACATTAAGTACAGAGTTCTTTTTCATAATGATCCAATAATGCAGAATTTCTTTTATTTCACTTTATTAGTGAAATGGGCAAGTAACTCGCAAACAATGTAAACAGAAATTCTAAGACACTTCATAATGATTTTGGGATGTAAAGATAAGTAATTTGAGAGTACTGCCAGCCCAATGCAGTACTGTGCTCTTCCCTCTAAATCTGTTTTTATGTATTATTACGGTGCCCTTAAATGTCTTTCACTTGTACCTTAGGGCATCTTCTTAACAGCTCTTATTGGGGGGGATGATATTCTAGCAAAGCTGAGGGGTTTTATCCTAGAAGACCTGTGAATAACATGCCCCATGTCATCACTGCCCTCAGGAACTCTTTATATGTATGTTCCAGTGCACAGAAGCAGGAGGTGAAATTCTTTAAGTTAAGAAAATTAGTCTTCCCTTCTGTTGGCCACAGAAAGGGCCTACAGCAAGTGTGGTTCATCCCATGCCCTTGTGGAAGCTCCAGCCCAGTTGCTGAGATTTGTGACAGTGACCTGTGGAAATGTCCAACGTGGCAGGTTCCTTACTCTCTTTCTTTCTTTCTTCAATAGAAAATGCTTCACAATATTTAGAGTACTCTTCTGTGCGGTGCCTCAAAATATTTGTGTGCTTGTGTGATTGAGAGGGGAAGAATATTGTAATTGGCTTTTTTATGCTATGCCCATGTCGGGTACCACAAAGGAAAAGCAGAAACTTAAGTTTTCTTTGTATATAGACATTGAAAGAAGTAGGGATAGTCAGTGATTGCATGGTAGCTAGGCAGTGATTTAGCGCTATGAAACAAGGAATTATGATCCAGATCCATACTGGTGCTAATAATATATATTAGTATAATCTTTATTTCCTTTCCTGTGAGACTCCAATTTACAGCAGTATTTAAATAAGGGTGGGACAGGCCTTCAAAAGGGTTTGAGTACATGTACTTAAATTGTAATTATTTTTTTTATAAAAGACGTGATTCTCTATTTCTTTTCAGTGAACTCTTTTTCTTTCACTGGGAAATTTGGTTGAAATAAATACAACGCTTGTTTTCTCATTTGTCAGAAAATCACTCTGTTCTTATCTTTCTCCTAGTTTTATTATGCTGGTGCTTACTTCAATACACTAAAAATTAAAGCTTTAATTTTATGGTTCAGAGCCTGCTGTTTCCTCCAGTCCTTAATTTATCATTGATAGTACAGCCATACAGTAGCTGAATGGCTGATAGAAAGTGTGTGATGGCCTTTGCATTTTTGTGGCAAGTGGAGGGAAGGGGTGGCTTTGCTAGCTTGGACCAGAGGTAATACTTTGGCTCATGCTGATACTCGTCCTTGAGCAGCACAGTTTCCTCAGCCCCCATGCTGCCGTTTCCACTTGCACACCCGGAGTTAATGGAGCAAACTCTGCAGGAGTTTGCAGAGCTTGAGGCATCCGCAGCATCTGGAGAGTAGTCAGCTCTCGGCCAAAGATGCGTGTTGTCCTTGGAGATCCATTGGCTATGTTTTCACCTCATGGCAAATGTTTTATTTTCATGTAGTGCTGGTGGGGTTTTTTTAATCTTACTCCTTTCTCCTAACTGTTTTTTTTCTCCTTTTGACAATATCACATGTTTACTTATCTTGAATAATGATTCTATGATAATCTAATGTTTTCTTCTATAGGTTACCTATGACACATGACAAATAGATTTGACTGATGCTGTTTGAAATTAACTTTGTTGGACACATTTTCCTATTGCAATCAGATATATGTGAGGCTTATTTTTTCTTTTTTTTCCTAACCCAACCTTTTTGTCATTCAGTGTAGTCACCAGAGTATGCTTACAGACACCAACTCAAGCCTTGGTAATGGCTTTTGAAAGCTTATTGTGATCAGTGAAGTAAATAAGGCAGTGAGTCATAACTAAATGGGATTCAGCTGTAGAGCAACAGAGGTTTGTAGGGCAGCAATATGTATGAAGGTCACATGCAGGATTTTATTCAAGCAAAGTTTTATGGTCAGAAATTACAACCTGATGGATACATTTGCTTTGGCCTTTGGGACTAGATGAGTGTAATAAGATTGTCCTTTCCCATTTCTCTGATCACTGTAGAAATCTATTTAAATCCACAGTTTTCATGGACTGCTAAACTTTCTTTCACTTTGTGTCACTTATTTCTTGATTTTTCTCAGCCTTCCTTGAGCTGTTTATTAACCAGTACATGTTCGGTTTGAGATTAGACCTTTACAGGGTTGAACTTCTTCACTGCCCCTCCATTTCATTTCCGATTTGCTGTTTTATTTCCCGATAAAATGGGTTTTGATGCAGAGAGATATACTGAGGAGGAAAAAGAATCAAGTAGGATCTGAACTATAAAACATCAAGGAAGAAGAGGAGGAGACACATTTCAATAATGATATAAAACTCCTTTGTAAAGTCAGAAACTGTTGGAAGTGTTTGCAATTGCAAATTGCTTCTATCATGAGCACTTCAGATAATATGACAGGAGATTCTTTGAATTACCTGTCCGCTGTGCTTTCTCACAATATACTAGCAGTTGAAGTACTTGGCTCCGTTCTCAAGGTGCTGGGTGAGAAGCCTACTCCCTTACACAGGCTTTGTTCTCATTTAAGTCATGCTGACAACACAAAATCAACCAGCTCTCCAGTCTGCATAAATGCACCATGGGAGTCCAAGTGTTGGTAGCTTAGGAAAACAGATCTTTCTACACTGGTGATAGCATCCTGACAGCTGGGAAGGCAGTGGTTGCATGGGAGAAGATCAGGCAGAAGGGAGGAGAGAGCACTGATGGAACTAGAAAAGGGACATGTAATAGAGGCTTAGTTTAGGATGAGCAGGATGTACATTTAGCACATTTTCACAACAATTTCAAAGCTCTTGTGACCTTTCTTTGCCCGGAAGTAATGTACTCAGAACATACTGGAGGTTGTAAAAGGAGGTCATTTATTCTCAGAAAGGCCTAGGAGTGGTACAGCTGGTGCAGTAATTACAAGACTTCCGTCACTCTCCAGCCTTTGGATTTTGAGCCCCAGTGTTTTCTAGTTCCTAATTCTTTCTGTAGTAATGTTTTCTTCAATTGTAAGACAGCTTCCATTATCTTTGTTTCCAGTTTGAAAGCAAACTCTCGCAGCTGTAAACTGCATTAGACTTCCAGATGCTTGAAGATTAAAATCATTTATATTCAGCTCAAAAAAATTTCCCCAAATCCACATAAAATTAAAAAAGAAAAAGAAATTTAAAAAAAATCAGTGTATCAAGAATGGCTTTTTTTCAGGATAGCTTAAACAATGTGAGAAATTAGGCTATAGTTATGGTGGTTGAAGAGCCTTCTCTGTGGTAACCTTTCCAAATTTCTCAGCACAAGAGGGGAGGAAAGAGCCTTTCTTACTCCACTGCAGGCTAGGGCAAGATCCCTGCATCCTTTTGGTGCTGCTAGCCGCTTTGTTTCCCAGAGCACCCAAACCCCACTGGATGTACACTTCATGAATGCTGCATGTGTTTGTTGTGGTCTGGGGAAAGAATACTAGTGTTTCTATGGAAACCACTTTTCTTCAGGTGGGCAGGAGACCCGGTAACATACCCCGTTAGGCTTGGCTGCATTGCAGCATTCAAATGCAACGCTGTGACTGAAGGTGTTTGCATCAGGCCGCACATCAAACTGAAGATTTCAGTGCTTCAGAGTTTGCATTACCTACCACACAGCTCTCTGGAGTCTTTTCTCCCCCACTCTGCTTTCTCATGACTTGAAGACAGCAGGAATGGTTTTCCTAACACTGATGCCATTTGCCATTTTTGGGTGCCAAAGTTGTGCTTGACTTAATTTTTTATGTCAGATGTTAACTTTTTTTTTTTAAGAGCTTCCACTTTCAAGTGACAGGCAGGAAATTTAATAGACTTGAAAGAATTTCTTTCCCAGACTGTTGCTTGAAAAGCATGTGACTGTGAGACTATTAACCTCTAAACCCTTTTAAAAAGGTGGATCAAATACATGAATAAATACACACTGGACAAGTGTGATGCCTTTTGATGGTGAGGTGCAGAGTGAATTTTACCACATTACTATAGGAAAAGCTGGACAGGCTGCTGTTCTGCAGTACTTACTCTTTAAATCTAGGTTGGATCATTTCTGATTTTGCAATAGACACATTTCCACTTGCAGTTCACAAGTGCCCAATATGTGTTTTCATACATTAAGCACGGAGCTTCAGTCTCCTGTGTTAATGTACTCTGACACACTGCTAGGGGTTTACTTTTAAGAGAGCTATGCAGATTGTGATGTGATTAAATAATATCAGTTGTACATTTAAACGTTTAAAGCCACTGTGCCTGGGGGTTTTTGGGGTATTTTAACAAACAGAAGCATAGAGATGAAGTAAATGAGAGATACTTCCTCTTCCTAGACGCCAATTAATTAACTAGCACCCTGAGCTATCAGTCCCCTAGAGTGATCTTCTTAAATAAGTAATGGACACCTATCTGGATTTCTTTCTCATCTTTTTGTGAAGCAACGTCCACTAAAATCACTGGAGCAGTCAATCATCACTGTCCAACCAGATATGTATATTCCCAGACAGGCCTCACAGCCTGCAAGCTTGCAGCCAGGTTGTGGTTTCTACCAAGCAATAAACTGCTGTATTCAGCTGTTCTCTGCTGTACAGAGTCCTCCTGAGTCCTCTCATAATGTTAATTGGAGGTTTTGCTTTTGTTTCTCCTGGCTAAATTCTATGAATTAAGTGAAAGTCACCAGGTCCTTGTTTCACCATACATTTTAGGTACAAACATGGATCTGATTCCTTACAGATCTGTATTTGCTGCCTCTATTTCAGTGGTTGTCTAAAAGTCAATAGAGTCAATTAATTTTAATTAAGTAATTTCTTAATTTAATTCCCTCTTTTTAGCCTTCCTTGCACTTCTTCATTCTCTTCTCGAAAACATTTTGTTTCATTTGCAAGCTGGTTTTGTTACAACCTGTTAGCTCTTTGGTCACTGTATTCTTAGTAAATAGACCAGTCTCTATTTGATGCAATTGGGTATTTTTGTATTTCAAGTAATTTTAAACATACTCTTCTCTCCCTCTGTATAACCAGAGACAAAGTGTACTTTATATGGAGGACAGTAGTGTTTTAAAATCTAATTTCGGTAATGAGGAAATGAACCATGACAACTCTGGAGGTGAAGCCTGAAGTGAATTTTGAAGGTCAGTCTCTTAGATGGGGAAATTAATTATATTTTAGCTTGGTTGCCTGTTACTTAGAGTTTTTGTATTGCACACTACCAAGTAATTTTGACTAAACATTAGTTTATAAAAAAATATCTGGGCAAAAGAGTGCAGTTACAAGGACAGATTTTGAAACCAGGAAGAGTTTTATTTGAACAATAATCATATTGGAAAAACCATAACCTTTCGTGTTATCTTTTTGAAAGGATGCCTGCTGTGGGATTTTAATGCTCATTCATTTTGACTTTGGGTGGGCCTTTAGCTCCTGTGGTTACAGGCTCTTCTGAAACTGATTTTTCCCCTTAAAATCCAATCTTCTGAAATTCTTCATTATGCAGTCTGAAAAAATAATGAAGTGAGCCAAGCCACTCTGAAGGATGCAGCCACTAAGGGCAGCTCTTGCAGAGGGCAGATGAAACAGGTAGTGTTGATGGTAGTTAAAAAACATTTACTCTGAGCCTGGAATAGACACAGGAATCTCACAGAGCCTTTCATGTTCTGTTGACACACAAGTGGGAGTTTGGGCTTGGGATCTTTATGTAAGGGTATAAAGAATTAACACATGGGGCTTAACTTGATGTGGAAATTAAGCACCTGCTTAAAGGCTTTCCTGAGCAGGGATATACTTAAGCAGTCCCAAATCAGTGACTTAATTTTCTTTGGCAGCTGGTATTCATTATTTTGTTTACTTTAAGGGCTTATTTTCTCCATAAATTTGTAGACCTTTTCAGCATTTTCACATCCTGCATCTCTGCTTGTACAAATGTGCCGGGTGGCTGTAGCTCCTCTGGTATTGCTGAAAGCAGAAAATATGGCTGCAGGTCATGGCTGTGCTTTGTGACATCTGGAAAAAAGCTGGGAATGACAATGACTCTTCCAGAGTGCCAGGCCACAAAACACAGCTAAATGAGTAAAAGCCTTCAGAGGTTTGTCTTCCAACACTTTCACAAGAGGGTTATGATGTACAGGGCTTGGTCATCAGAGTACCAGAGAGCTGTACTCAGAAACTGCAGTTTCATGTTACAAGTAAACAATTTATGTTCCTCCCATCCCTTCATGACCTGGTGCAGGAAGGGAAGCCAGCAAGAAGCTACTTTCTTTTTCAGAAATATTATGTGTCTTTAGTAGCAAGCTGTGGCTCAGTGGCAAGCCCTGTGATAGCCAGCCCTTGCTATAAGGGCACGGTATGGGAGCATGAACTCCCTGTTCCAGGTGCAGCCAGATGTTGGAGCAGCTTGCTCTAATGTTGGATGCCAGGAGCTGAAAGTAAATGATCATTACATGTCAAATACAGAAAAAAACAGCTGCCCTAAGAGGAGAGAGTTTTGCACTACTGAAATGCCATTTCAGTGACAAAGGGCATGAAAACTTTGTTTCCTGAACAGAGATACCAGGATTTTTTTCAAAAAAAGCCTATGTTTTAACAGTTAACCTTCTCTCTAATGGGTGCCATCTAAAGAGTAAGGTGATGTAAAAACAGGGACTTGTCAGGACATCGGTAGAAAGGCTCATTAGTTCTTATTAAAACAAGAAATTTGAGTTTCTTCCTGAGGTTTTAGCTAATCCTAATTTTCTGATAGAAAGGAAAAGGGGATAAATTGGTATAGAGGAAGGAAAACACAACTTTTGTTTGATGAACTTGCCTTTCAAAATGTATTTTTCATTCTTAATTTGGCAATGGTGGATCAAATGCGGAGCCAAAATCATTTTCTTTTGTGTGATTAACTGGTTGAGTTCCACACATCATGGAATAGAAACTGGTTACCATGGTGAGAGCAGGAGGGAGTCTAGAGATGCCTATAGAACATTGGAGCAAACAGCACCTAGCTTGTTTGGGTTAGCAAAATACTGTAACCTTGATTTAGAATAGAAATAACTGAGTGTAAAACAAGCCTCTGGAAACACTAACTTAAGAAAATGTTCTTTAAGTAATGTTGTTTGCTGTCTTAGTTGGCATGGAATTTAAAGATGTATTGTTCTACCTTATCTTTGTTAAAAAACCCCAAGCAAACTACCACAAGTCAAGAAAAAACTACAGAGAAAAATATTTTCCTGTATTTGAGGAAGCAAGGCTTTTCTTTGTACTCTTTTTTAGTTACAACTACTTTTTTCTTAATACAAAAAAATGTATCTTTCAATAGCAGATAACAACATTATATTGAGAGTCACTAAGAATTCTGCAGTTGGGATTTTTTTTCATTAAATTTCATTATTTGGAGGATTAACATTTTGAAAGGTCAGCATCCAGGGAAGCTCCATGCACAGTTATTGAGTGGCTCTGTGAATCCCACTCAAGTCACAATTTTTTAAGCATAACACATATTTAGTTGTCAATATTTCTCTATCCTCCATGGAGAATTTCTCCAACATTATTTTGTTTCTTCTTATCTGCTTAGTACTCAAATTTTATTATGAAGATTTGTTGGGGTTTTTTGTCAGAAGGAAGAGTAAGAGGTCATCATTCATGCAAAATACTACTTAAACCTGTCAGCTCAGCCTTTAGATCAGTAAGACTTGTTTGAATCTGGCTCTGAATCTTCACAGACAAAGTTCCATATAAACCAGCTTGACCGATTATGACATGTCCCACAGCATCAAAATTCTCAAGAACTGGTTTCTGCATGTGAAGAGTAGTATTGGATGTAACAAATTTGGCTTGCTATGGCTTGTCTCAGTTACTCCTTCCTTCAATAAACTTAGCAAGAAAGGCAATGAGTTTTAACATGCTTGTTTTTGGCAAGTTCTGTAATCCTAAGATTCCTTGGAATTTGAGCACAACTAGTTTCAAAACTCCAAAATGGACTTAGTAAATATATTTGGTCATGCCAAGATCACATCTCAAGAATTTTTAAGTTCAACTTTTGTGACAACGCTTTAAACTAGGTTGATGTGCGTAACATATTTGCCAGGTCACGTATATTTCTCCTCCCTGTGTGGTTTATTTTATGTGTGTGTATATATATATATATATATTATATATATATAATATTTTATATATATATATATAATTTTTTTTTGTTTGGTTTTTTTTTTGGTTTTTTTTTTTGGGGTTTTTTTTTGGTTTTTTTTGTGTTGAGACATTAATTTCATGTGCAGTCTAACTTGACGAGAAATTCAGAAATATCTGCATATCAGCAGATATTCCTAGTGGAAGCTCCACGGGGTACAGGTAGTGACTATACTGTATCACCTTCTATTTCTAGCCAAAACAGACTCTGGTGGAGCACAAATGGTGTCTGGAGCCTCCTTTGGCAAATGCTGATGCTCAAGGTCTGACATGAACTGTGCCTCACAGAAAAGTTATGCACTTCTTTATGTAATACAGTGTCAGTTGCTGCTACAGTTGGGATGAATTTCAAAGACATGGTTCCTTGGTTGAACCTATCAACAGGTTCAAGTTCTGTGATGTTTGTGAGGAGTGCACCTTGAAAAACAACACTTTCAGAGTGGAAATGGGCAGCTGAAATTAGCAGCTTCCAAAAGCATGATAAAGGTATAGTCCTTTCTGCACTCTTAATATTAAGGACATTCTTTAAACTAGTTACACATCAGTGTATTCGTTTTTAAGCTTCAGGTTATTTTCTGGGGTTTCTACCAAAATAGCAAGAAAAAAGTTTTGTGATTTTGCAGTATTTGTTTATTACTTTAAAAATTGGTAACGTTTTAAATTACCTTAAAAACTTGTAAGAGTTCGTCCCATGTGTCTTCTATCAGGGAGTTTTAAATTCCAGATGTTTCTTTTATTTGTTTTTTTCATTATTTGGCATTTTGAAATCTGTTTTCTTGCGTATTTGTGCTCTGCACCCTCAGCTTGTGCACTGTGTGCCTTTATAGACCATACTTTGGTACTGCAAAAGGTGTTCTTGAGGAAAAACTTGTGAACAAACTTGGTGCAAAGTTGAACTCATTTCTTGAATTAATGGAAAGGGAATTTAAGGAGACAGGCTCAACTTTTCTTGTCTATTTTCTATTCTATTCTATTTCTATTTTCTAACTATTACCAGCAGTAATAGTGACTTGGAAGTTTGTCCCCTTTTATTTTTCATATCTATTAATGTTTAATGCTGAGACCAACTCATGTAGAACCCTCCTCATTGTCTATTCATTGGCTTCAGGAGTAGGATATGATAATCCTTGTGGATCACTTCCCACTTGGAATATTCTGTGATTCTTTATCTAAATCTTTATGTTGCTTTGTCTTTATTTTGCAACATGAAAAAACAAGTGATTTCAAAAGTATCTGTGGGTGAGTGATTTCCTTTAATAATGGAAAGAAGCATTTTGGGTAGTTTTCCTTTATGGCAATTCTTGTATTGCTGAACTATTGTACATTGTTCCACAAACAGCTTCTAGAGAACTGCTTGAGTTTTTCTTTAAGGGGTGACTTCTTCAATTCTTCTCCCCTTGCTTAGTTTATTCTTGTTGGTTATTTCTGGATGGTCATTGCTTATACCTGGAAGTGCTTGTTGTATCTCGCCATTTTTGATGACATGATTATATAAGAATTGAGAACAAAAGTACTTGTCTTTATCCAGCTTTATAAATATGAACAAATCTTCACTCTAAATTATGTCTGAAAATCAGTATGGTTACTAATGCTTGGAAGGGTCAGGCTCAGAAAATTTTTCTGATAACTTGAATGTGATTAGTTGAGTACAATAGCCAGCTGGAAAATACTACATCTAAAATATGCACACAACAGTGTGTCTGTTAAGGTGATTTTATTCAAAGTCAAGTATTTGAAGATAGAAACAAAATAGCATTAATAACACTAGGTTACACCAGTGTTTTCTGTGTGTTGCAAAATTTCCTTCCTGCTGAGATCTTGGTGGGTGTCACTTCTCAGCAGAATTAATTTCCCACTAAAACTCAGATGATTCACAATGCAAAGGGTTCTTCACAAGTGCAATGTTAGTAAAGGTAGTTGAAATATGTAAAATGTAAGAAAAGATCTGTTAAAAACCAGCAGAAACAAAGTACGAAATGAGACAAATTGTCATTGTATGTCTTCAGATAAAATTTCTTTCTCACAAGTTGACAAGCTGAAATCTCCCACTGATGTGTAGGGAAATAGTGAGAGATGGTTAAAAAGTGAGGAGTGTGGAAACAACATTTAAAGATTTGTTTATGCCTTTCCAAACATGATTGATATGCATGTTAGAATGCCGTGGTGTTAAGACTAGAGATTTTGATGAACTGTCTAAAGGACAAATGCAAAAAGTTTGTGATGACTCTTTTAATGCTTTTTCTGGAAGATGCAGAAGACAAGTAAAGAAAAATATAGGTATTTATTGTCTGTATCACAGTATATAAAAACGGCTTGAAAACCACCTTCTCTGCACCCTCCTCAGATTCTGAATGGTACTGGTGATATGGAGCCACTTGGGAAGCAGTACAGGTTTCATTGCAAGACTCACATTACATATATCAGAGGACTTGAACATTTTTGAGGAACAAACATCCCAGCATGAAGCAAAACATCTTTTAATGCAATTTTTGGTGAAATGTCTGTATCTCAGGAGATCTCTACTTTTTACTCAGCTGCAGGATTACAGAGTGAATGCAAGTTCTCTTATCTAGGAAATTATTCTTCAGCTTTTTTAATTGCTCTGTTTGTTGAGGTGAATTAGGATGGCTGTTGTGGTTCCAAAAGATAAGTGTAAGTCTTCACAATCATAATACTGCTCAAACTTCACAGACTTGGAGAACTTTAGAAGTTTTTGGGGTGACTGTGTGTGGTTGCTGGAGGGGTTAACAGACTTTTTGATTAAGTCAAAAGAGTTTTGTTATAAATAGTTATCTCCAGGAAAGAGCTGTGTTCTATAAAGCATACGGAAAAGCTGGAGAAAGAAATAACACAGACTTTTTTTTTTTCTTTTCTTTTTTTTTTTTTGTATGCAAGAATCTTTCTTTTTGGAGTCTGGAGAAGAAAGAATTGCAGCCTCTGAGGGCCTCACTTGTGACGCACAGAAGAACTTATGCAAAATTAACCACCCTATTTTAACTGTAAATATTTATCAAGCAACAGTAAATTATATCATCCCAAGGTCTAAAAATATATTTGTTTATCTTGCTCTTTTATAAAAGGAAATGAAAAATACTTTTAGAGAAACATGAAATGCACCTTTTTGTCATGAGTTGAGAATTTTTTTGTCTAATGTGCCTGAATAATTCAGGATCTCTTTTTTCTTTGTTTTCTTCTTCTCTCTCACTTTCTACTGAGGACTCTTAAATTCTGTAAGAAGAGTTGGAAGGTTAGCTCCCTCGGAGTTGGGTTATACTCCTTTAATTGATGTATAGGTCACAGATAGAGATGTGAAGGGTTTAGGCTTAATTCTCTAGGTCCGACTTTCAAAATAGAAATTGAATAGAAAGCCTCACCTGTAACCTCTGTTGGACTTTGCAGAAAGTCTGAACAATGATACTACAAGAAGGGGACAGGTTTGAATTTTTCAGCTAATACAGAGTATCTGAAGATATATCTTGAAATCAGCCATGTCTATAAATTCTTGCTATTTACAACCAGCAACACATTAATGGAAAAGAATGTACCATAGCTAGAAAAAAAAATAGTTTTGGGTAGAGATGTGTGTGGATACATAAAGAATATTAAAGGGTGATAAAATTGCTATTGTTACCAAGTCTACAAGAGATGGCATGATGTTGTCTTCAAATGCATCAGTAATTTTTTCTGTTAAACTTCTCATTGTAGCAGCAACTTAAGCATTTGAAATAGACATCTCCCAAAACTTTACCCGGCACAAGAATTGACACGGTGCCTGGGAATCACTTGGCAGATGTGTCTGCCATGCAGAGTCATTACATCTGGCAGCTGGAATTTATATCTGGATAGAAGAGATTGCAGTTTTGGAAGTATCAAACTTTGGAAAATAAGATATGATTCTCTGATTTTATGTTCTACTCGGATGACAATGAACTTTGAAATGTTTACCTGCTTCTGGTAGCTTGTCTGTAAACTCTTTCAGAGCCCACAGTCTGCAGTCTGATTATTTCAGAAATTGTTTCTTTATCTACGGATTCATGTAATTCAATTTTAATAATATAATTTTGCATTTCAACTCTCACTAGAGAAGTACGTGGAGCATAAATATTTAAATGGCCTGCTTTCTGAGGTTTACCTTTGCTGTTTCCAGGCTGCCTCTTGAAATAGTTGAATCAGTTTTTGTCTTTCTGATGACTGTGTTCTGGACATCACTTAATTTGGAAGGAGCACGTGATCCCCTTGGCTGGGTTCTCTCAGCCAAGATTTCCTCATTACAGATCTGCAGGGCTGTGGTCATGTGGACCAGTAACAAGGTATTTGCAATGGGCCAAAGGGGATTAAGGTTACTTTGCCACCAGAGAAATTTATTTGTGTTAAGTTAGGATATGAGTTCAAAGAGAAATATCCATATCTGATCTAATCTTAAGAACTAATCCAAGAATCTAATCTTTTGGAACAAATTATTAGCAGGTAGAGCTGAGGCTGTTCAAATTTCAGGCTACCTGAGATGAAGTTTCACCATAATGTTAGAAGAACATAGAAAAGGATCCTTTAATGTTTAGGACATGATGCTTTTATTTTCTTGTTGCTTAATGTTTTCATGTGTGTAAACTCATGTAGTTTGGAGAAGATGAGAGAAGAGGGTTAGGAGGGAACAGAAGAAAATTTCACAGTGCTCATTGACATGGAATTTTCCTTTCTTTTGGTTTAGAGTTTTGCTTGGTTCTCTACATGTAAGCAGGAGGTTTTAATCGGCATTTAGTTTTCTTCAGAATAAGTAACTTAGATTTCATTCCAGACAAGCTGTCTTGTGAGCTTACCTGGCATCTCTCCTCTGCGTAGCTGTCGTTTCATGCAGTCTTGCCTCTCCAGGTTAATAGCAGTTTATATGGAGACTTATTTTGGAATTTTCCAAAATAGATCATAAAATATGTCTTTCCCCATAAGTGTACCTGCACTTAGCTCAGCCTTTTACATTTTTCAGAATCATTGGTACCAATTATAACCTGTTCTGAGTCTATAATATTTCATTATTCTCTTTGTGTGGTTGAAACTGCTGTGAGAGTCCTGTAGTTATCAGGTCACCCTCCTTCAGTATTGCAAAAGTAGCACTTCTAGTGTTGCAGAAAAATCTCCACTATTTCAGTCTTTATTAAAACCATTAGTACCAGCATATTAACAATTATTTCCTTGGCTAACTTTTAGGATTCTTGAATTATGGACACTTAGTTTTACTGATTGGGAAGCATTTGTCCTTGGTCAATGAGATTGTTTCCAGAAAATTATAGAAATGTATTATGAAGGCAGATCCTTTTAGGATCGGTAGTGCTCTTGTTTCCCCACTGTCTCCCTTTGTGCCAGCCAGAGCCCAGCCTTCTTCTCTGACTTACAGCATCAGTGGTGAGGCTGTTGTGAATCACTGTCCCCATGGTGTGATGAGGATCCCTCAGAAAAAGCAAGGCTGTGATAACAAAGTGCAGATGTCCAAGTAGAAGAGAGAAATTTTCCCCAGACTGAGTGAATACCACTTGCTGTTGGCAAGTTTTGGAAGCTCCTGTGAGTGCCATTTAGATTAATGAGTATTTTTGAAGGATTGGGGAATCCAGGGATAGGGTAGAGGAGAGATTTCAGAGGATAATTGCTATCACTAGAAGGGGATTGTACCTAAGCAGCAAGAATTAAACATCCCTGAGCATCGTGAATCTGTTTCATTGCATTCACCCACTTCCTCTGGCGTCATGTTCTGGTTGTTTTCAATAGCTGTGTAAACAAATTAGGTCTATTTATTCCAACTAAAACTCTGAATACAGGGTAGCCAAGCCCAAGTTTATTGCCTGATTCACCTTTTGCTCCTTGCTCTGCATTATTGTAAGAGGGCAAGAGAGGTTCATGTTTTATTCAGTTAATACAATGTATATTTAATTTGCATTTTTAGTGTTTTCAAAGGTGAAAGATAACTTCAGCAGTGCTGAACGTGGTAATTTAATTGGCTGTAGAGTAGTAACAGGATTCTCAGAAATGGCTTCATCAGGAAATCTTGCAAGGCCTTACACAAGTGTGCCAGTCAGGAGCTCACCTGTGCTGAACTGCCACATGCCCACGAGGTGCGCAGCGAGTTACAGCTCTGCTGCCTCTTCACTTCATCTCAAAGGTTTGCAGGAGGAGAGGCAAAACCTAAAGGGATGAATGGAGGCTGCCAAGACATACTAAACACTGCTGAATGCTTTCCTTAATTTCACTGCCACTGGGAATGGTTGGGGTTATAATTTTCCTTGTGTACCTTATAAATGGAGGAACAAAAAAAGGCCTGTATTAAAAGGCAGTGAATAAAGTTTGTGACTGTGAAAATTATCTATCCTAATTTGATGTCTGCCTGCAGGATCTGGGCTTCTAAGACAGCAGTTTTTACATGTGTGTGTTGGGTGATACAAAAGATAGCATTGAAGATGAGACAAGAGCACTTCAGGATTTTTGATGGCTAGTGTATGCCGTTTGCAACATCGTTCCCAGCTTAGGGGACATTCTGTCAAGCAAATGGATCTGCATCCTCCAAATTAGATGCTGAGGTGATAATATTTTCAACCAGCTAATAAATCTGCAGAATTTTTTGAGTGCAAACTCAGGAAGAAACATCTCTTTAATCAAATTAAAGTTGGTCTAGAGCTGTTATTTATCTGTAGTGTGTAATTGTACCATTCGTGTTTGATTGAGCTACTATTGCCAAAATGGAGTTCACTTAAAAAAACCATGCTAGGTACTGTTTCTACAGCGTTTCTTCAGTATGTCTGAGTGTTGGTTTTTTAATGCCACTTGGTGACATTGGTGGTGGATGTAAGACTCTTGTTTTCTTAAAAAGCTGTGTGTCAGCAAAGCTGGTGTCCTAGTAATGAACTACACACACAGAGGACCTGTGTATATGCTTTCCTCTTCCAAGCCTGTTTCTACATCTTCATTCCAATTCATAGTTTGACTGGCATCTAGTATACATCTTTTACTGTTTTCTACTTACCTCTAGAACTTGTAAACTTTTTTCTGAAATTCTATTGAAGTGTTCCTGAAATGCAAGATTTTCTTGGCGTGAAGTTACAACATGGGTATGAAAATAGCTAAAGTGTGTAAACTGTGATTTTTGACCTGAAGTGGGTTCAGTCTCCTAAGATTCCTCTCCTGCCTGTTCTTACAGTGATACACTTACCATTTTTGTCCTTCTTCTGTACTCTTACCTTTTGGAAGCCAGAATTCTGACTATACTCATTATTACTTATCTGTAATTGTTGAACATGTCTTGTACAATGTGCAGGAGCTTGGCATTTTGTTCATTAACCTTCTCCTTTTTAGATTTTAGTGTCCTTAACTCTGTAATTTTGACATAAGAATCACACACACACACACACAAAAAAAAAAAAAAAAGTTTTGTTCTGACTCACCAGATCATATAGCCTTGCACCTCCTACCTCCATCTTGTAGGCCAGAATACACACATAGAATTTGCCAGGGGATGATTTCATTGAGAACACTAATTTAAAACCACATCATAACCGTTTCAACAGCATCGAGCCATAGTGTTTGTGACCAGTTTAATCCTGGTATGAACTATTATTTATATAAAGGTTATTAATTACTAGCTGCTGTTCAGTTAGCATGTCTTGGCAACATACCAAGAAAGCACTCAGAGGCCTCCCTGTTCGCCTATCTGATATTGGGAATTGAGTATTTGGCTTTAGAGCAGAAAACTTTGAAGAAAATTTTCCGCTGAGCTTCTAAATTTTTTCAGTTATTTTTTCTAGTAATAAAATGCAGATTTTCAGCGTAGTTTTAAAAGTCCAGATTAAGGTAGAGTGGGAGGAGATAAAACTGGGAATTCTATTAGGGCTGGCGTGTCATCCCACTTCCAAGCAATCGTAAACATTATTACTGTTGGTACATTAGTGATGAACTCCGGTAAAAGCTGTCTCTAGTTGTGGCTGTTTTCCAGAGTCCCTGGTCTCTTTTGGAAGTTACTCAGTATTTTATTGCCTCTTCAGTTATAATTTCTGCCCATGATTTTTATTTCTTTCTTCCAAGAATATTTTTCTTTGCAAGGTGTCATAACACAGTGTAATATATTTTTTCCTACTAACAAGTTACCAAGGCCTGCTGCAAATTGCATTACTACAGCCTATGCAGTGCAATTACCTCTTTGAAAATAGGAAGAGAAAAATCAAGGGAGAGCAAATGTATTTTCATTACTGTTATGTGCTTTGGCACTTTTAATTTTTTTGTATGATGAACTAGTGCTTTCAGATGAGGAGCAGTCAGAGTCTAATTCTTTTGTGTAAATTACAGTGCAGGATTCTGAAGGAATAGCAGGCTGCTTCACCAAGTAGTTTCAAACACAAGTGACAAAATCCTCCAGCAACTCCTGTATAGCAATGGGGACCCTGGGAAGAGCATCCATGGCTAAATCAGCAAAAGAAGCAATTGTGGGAATTTTACTCCAGCATCAACAGGCACAGCGCTGCTTTAAATGTGCTTTTCTTTTATTTTTAATTTTACTGTATAGGAGGCCTGAAGGATATTATGCAGATATGGTTAAACCCTTGAGCTAAAGGGTTTTTGTATTTATAATTAAAGAATAACTCCAGGTCTGAAGCTTTGGTTTATCAAGTGGCATTAGCAGATGTCATGATCAGTTTAAAATAAGCAGCAGAGTCCTACATGGGAATTTTTTGGTAAAGGCAGCCACTGTTAGGCTGTTTCCTCAGTGGTACTTTTTTTTTGTCTTGTGGGATTACACTGCTCAGTTGTAACCAATGAGCTCTATGATAAATTGTCTAGGTGGAATTATGGTTTTACAGGAGATTTTATCATTTGGAAATATTTTTATGAGTAAATGCTGCAAGGTCTCAAGCAAGAGCCCTTAAAACAAGAAGCTTTATGAAAAAAACCCTATAACATCTAGAGAGACCATGTCTTTGAAGCCATCCAGATAATCTTGGCATGGAATAATTTCTCGTCTTTTGGTTGCATATTTTATTTATGGGGTTTTGCTCAAGATATGAGCATGTGTTTACACTCCATGATGTTTATAAATGAAATGTGAGATAACAGCCAATAGGAGGTTTAGCAAACACTTTACAATGTTTGATATGTATATAAGAACATTATATGGCTATTGTACATATTATGTATATTGTACATATATACGTATATACTCATGTATATTGTACATGAGTAGTACTTTAAACCATTTTTCCAGCTTTACTTTGCCTATGTTAATAGGCCAAATTGGAAAATGAGAATGTTGAGGAGGGAAGAGTAACTGGCATTCAGCTTGTTGGCTTTGATGCATAGCAAGTGACAACAATTTGTCTCGAAGAGGAGGGAATTCATGGTTTCTACCTATGGTAGTAGGTTTTGCCCCATTGGTGGTTGCAGTCCACGGCAGTGTGATTTTTGTATCTGGAAAGTTACAGAAATGTCCAAAACTGTTGTTCACCTGGATACATTCAAAACTATTTTGTACTAATTCAACAAATAGTAGGAGGAATTTGTTTATTTCCATAAGGAATTGTAGGAGATGAGATCTTCCAATCTGAGGAGTAGTTCTGCTGTGCTTTAGTTGTAGATCCATGTAACAGATAAGCTCCACACCCCTGGGAAAGAACTGAACCCAAAGCTTCAGATGTGTAACAACTTTCTATGAGTGACTGACATTCAGGATATCATTAAATGTAACTGCAGGCAAATAAGTGTTACCTCACTCTCCCAATCCAACAGTTTTAGACTAGAGGGACATATTTTATGACACCTTCTCACCTCATGCTACTCCTACATGCAAGGAGCTGCTGTTTCCTTTCATCTCATCACTTCATTCATTGCCCTATCTGGTTGTAGGAAGACTTTACATTCAACTTGGTACACACATACCTGGCAGCATATGGAAAGCATCTGAAGGTACAAAGAGTTGGTGGAACCTGAAGGGTTCCCTCATATTCTCCCTATAGGGAAAGAAAAGGGGAAAAAAGAGTCACGATACAGGTATTTTTTGTGGACAAGGGAAAGGAATTGAGGAAGACTTACTGGCATCCAATTGATCTGCTTCCAGCAATGGAAGTAAAAGGAGATATAAAATTGCAACCCATAAGAAATTCTGAAGAATACTTGCTGCATTTCCACTTTCAAAATCTACAAGTAGTGTCTCTCTTTACCTCACTAAGGTATAAATGCCCTGACATTGGCTGATGCCACGCTGCTGCAATTGGCATTACTGCGAAGGATGTAAACTTTTTACACCGTCAAACCTAAGTGTTTCTAAATCAAGAAAGCTTTTTCAAAACATTGTAGAGATAGATGTCTGAGCTTTACAGACATTCAGGAGCAGATGTGCACACAGGAGAATTTCCAGGGAACACCCAGATTTGCTGCACATAGCTTCCTGTACTTGCTTCCCAAGCTTCTCTTCAGGGCTGTTGAGGAGAACATTCAGTGCCAAGTCCCCACGAGCTGCTGTATGGCTCCATGTTTCCATGTTTTTTTTCCTCCAAACTCTATTTTTTATTGCCTGCACTGGGCTTTTATTTGTTGACTCAGTGCATTCTATTTGACCACACTCTATTTTCTCCATTTCTCCCTTCCTATCTCTTGCTCTGGAATTAAAGAGCAAAAGCCAATGTAGCTGAAAGGATAACCTGAGATCACGTTATCCAACACCATATGTGATTAGATAGGATAAGAACTATGCCTCCTTGAAGTCTCTAAAGAATTACTGTATATTATCAAAGAGTACCTTTGATTTCATCTACAGGTGGAGGGATATAGACTTTAAAAAACCTTATCCCAGAGCAGTTTAGAGACGTTGGTTGGTTGAGGTTTTTTTGCCTTTTTTGTTATTGTTGTTTGGTTTGGGTTTTTTCTCATATGAGGTTTAGGTTGTGTTTGAGATCCTATTTGATATGAAAAGTGATTCAGAGAGAAGTAGATCATATGGGCTTTACAGATGTATAAAAACTGTTTTCTTGCTTTTTTGTTTGCAGTATAATAATCTCAGGGGAATTTATTAATGGTTTCAGGAGAATGATACTTCTGGATTAGTACCAGGGTTGTGAAATATTTGCCTGGCTTATGGTCAGTTCTCGTGTTTTGTCGGCTAGTATTCTGCTTCACTAATACATATTGAGAAATGCCACCAATATTTTATTAGAAGGATTGTACAATTCTACCCATCCAACCTTGACTTGTCAATGTTGATGTGCGTGTGTTTATTCTCATCTGTTTTTTTGTTGAGGCAATCATCCTTTTCTCTCATAATCATTATAAATGGAAACAATGAGTCTTTGTATCTGCATTGGTAAGTTTTTGTGGTGATTTTATAAGTCTGCACCCATGCATTTTGGACTGCAGGGATTTCTTAAACACAGGCTTAGGCTTATGTTTTATATTTCTTGTCAGAGACAGTATCAAACACTGTTACAGGCATGTAGAATAATTGAGGCTTAATTGTGGAATGAGATAAACATGTATAAAATCCAATTTCTGTTGTTGTTGATCTTCTCTATATTCCAGTGAGATAATTTATGTTTACATACAGATGAGTAGGTCAATTGTAGAGCAGTTAAAACCTTCTGAGGCATCAGATGTTGCTGGAGGAGCTGACAGACTACAGACAAAAACCATTCCACAATTCATGATGGTAATAAGAAAATCTTTGTTAATGGACCTACTGGATTTCTCCTTTATTGGCTGTTGTTATCAGTCTGGAAGCAGGAATACAGAAAATGCATGATGCCAGACTTCATTTAACCAAGCTTATAGTAGTACTTAAAGTAGGGTGGGAAGACTTATTCACTCCCACTTGAGTGTGTGACTTACAATCCTTTTGTGAAAAGTCTATTTTGTATATTGGGATGGTGGGGTTTTTTCGGTGTGTGTTTGTTTGGATTTTTTTGGTTAGTTTATCTATTGAAAAGTGACTGTGTTTCTAAAATGTAATGAGCACCCACAGCACTGCTTAAATACCATTCTGGAAGTGTTATATTTGGAGTGAAATAACGTAGGGCACAGTGCACTGATGGATATGGATATCACAGTTACAGGGATTCTGAAGGCAAAAGCTTTTATTTTTATTCTGCTCTTATACTTGGCAGCTTTTAGCGTTATGCCTATTAACTTTTATAGATGTCATACATTTTTATATTAATGATGCAGCTTTGACTATAGTGAGAGGCTCAACTTCTGCTCATCAAACTAATGTACAAGCCAAATTATGACACTTCAAAATGGTTATAAAGCTGCTTTTATTGTTTGATGTCAATTTATTGTTTTTATGGTAAAAAGAGAAATTCTTTCTCTGTGTATCAGGACTCGCAGAACTTCACACCTGTTTAGTACAAGGATTTAGACTTAATTTCATTTTTGTAGGTGTTGACAGTGGCAATTTCAGTATTGTTGAGGCTTGTGCCAGATTCAACAGCGAGGTAGCAGAAAAGCACCTGTGTTTCTTTGGAGTTTCTTTTCATCACTGGGTAATGGGTACTCTGGCATTTGAGTGCCTTTGCAAAGTCACACACCCAAGGGGTATACAGCCTGGCTTTCTGTCACTCTCTACAGCTAGAGGCAAGTTTCTGATTTCATACAAAATGTTTCTTGATTCTTGCTAGGGAAATACCGTTTGTAATATGGAGTGATGCATCACAGAAATAATTGAGAGGCAAATCTGTATTGGAAATCTTCCAACACCATGGAGCAGCCAGTGAAGCATGCAGAGAAAGAATTGTGGTTGTATTGCTCTTCTGATGCAGAGAGGCTAGACACTGTGATTGGGTTTTGCTTTGGGCAAATATAGGGATTTTTGGATTTTGCTTGATTTGTTTTCCCCCAGAGCAACAGATGACAGGCACAAATTTTGTGTGTGATTTCTTGACCTAAGTGAAAAGATGTTACCCGTGTTTGCTTCCTTTTCTTCCTTTATTTGATAAGTTTCCTATCCAGCTTCATCATTATGAAGACGTGTTTTCCTTGGATTCAGAAAACTACAGAGTGGCATGCAGCGCATTGCGAAATTTGGCTGTAAAGTTATGGTAGCATTTTCTTTCAGTTTAATGGTTTGTGAGTACAAAATTACACACTCAGAGAGCCAGTGTTTATTGGAGACTATTTCCTGTTTTACTTGGCCCATTTAACTTCAGATGGAGGCGGAACAGGGAGGAAGCAGTCCACCTCTCTTCCTTATGTGACCTGGGCCCAGTCACTAAAGTATAATTTCCTTGAGACAGAGAAAGTAAAATTGTTTCCTGGAGACAGCAGAAACAGTTTCTTAGGTTTTACAAACTCTTGGTAGTTGCTGAATATAGTGAGGTTAATACTTAGAAGCTTATTTTCCTCTTAAATTATACAGTGAACTAATCTGTCAATAGACTGTAGACAAATTACCATTTTTCTTAACGTGTATGTTTAAATCTGGACTAATCACAAGTTACATTTAGGAGAAAATTCACTATTATTTTAAATTTTGGCTTCACATTGTGTTCCTTTCTTGGAAGAATGGTGTAAGTTTGCTTTGTTGGGGTTTATGAAGTGTTTTTTTCCCACAAGCTAGTGAAACAGTTGCTGTTGCTCCATGGTCCTTTTCATCAGTTTTATCAGATTATTTTTGGATTTAAAAGAAATAATTTAACATCATTTCGTACAAACCTTTGATACCATTGTGGGAATATTTCATTTTACGAATTCTAACCAAGTGTACAATAAATAGCAGCATTGTCTGCATGCCAGCTAGAGATGGCCCTATTCCAAGATAAGAGATTGTGCTTGTTTGAGCAGTATGCAAGTTTGGAAATTCAGATTTGTATAGCTCTGCTGTGTAACCCAAATTCCAACTAAAAATCATTTAGATGCCATGTGTATGTCTGTGATTATGCCTATGCATTACCTACATGTAACTCCACATAATAAAACAAGGGAACATTAGAATTATTTATATGAGATTGCTGGTGCAGGCCAGATTAAAAAGCAATCAATGACTCTAAAATGTTTCAAAGTTCAGTTATTTGCAAAGGTGGATGGAGAACATGACTAGATTAAAGCAACAGTGTTTTCTTACCCAGTTGGCACAATTTGTGAAGGACTGTACACAGGTGATAATTGGGAGAAAATCATCCTCTGTTCAGCCAAGGTGGAAATATCAAAGATAAGATGCACATCCAGTGGAAAAATATCTGCTATATCTGCTCAGTAGGATTTAATTTTTATCTGAAGTAATTTCTGTCTGTGACTTCCAAAAGGAAAATGGTGATACTGTTATGAACACTGATGGGACATGAGAGACAGGATGAGCACTCTGGGCCCAAAGGCTAAGTCAAAATAATTCAGTAAATTCAGTTTACCTTTGGTAATACATTCTGTAAAATTTTTGAGTGCAATTAGGCAAAAGCATAATAGAATTGACATTTAAAAATGACAGTAGGAATGAACACTGATTGGTAGAGGCAGACATAACCCTGTACCATATATATGAGAGGCCTGAGATAAAGAGTCTGTCTTTTCAGGGTATATATGTACTGTGTGGGGTATATTGGTCAGTGATTTTCTCTTAGTTTTGAACCAAGGAAATGTAATTTATTCCTGGAATTAACTGAAGTAATACCAATCTCAATTAAAACTAATCTCTCCCCTTTGGGATGTAATGCAAAAAGTGGCATTTTCAAGAAGGTGCTTTGAAATGTTAAGAATTTTTATATTATCTTTGCTTGACATTATTTGTTTCTTGCTCATTTCCTTTAAGAAATAATAATGATAAAGAAAAAAAAAATTCAAACAGGACAATCCTTAACTGTTTTCAGCCACACTAAAAGTAAAGCTGGCATCATGATTCAGATACCTGTGTTGTAATGTAGAATATATCTATTATAGTATAACAAACAGCTGTTTCCTGAGCTTAATGATAAAGTCTCAGTCCAGTAATTCATTTAGGTTCCTAACTTCTGTTAATATTCTATGAACATATTGGAGTGAGAGTTAGGCCTTTGAAAATCAATGCCATAGCTTCTTATGAGATAGGTTTGCATAAATTATACATACTCTGTATTGAAAAGAACATTTTTAATTTGATATACTGATAGACCAAGAAGCTATAGTTTATGTACCATATAAAAAAGTGGAGAACTTCAGTTTGGTTGTTTTGTTTTGTTTTGTTTTCCCTATGATGTCTATATCCTTTTTGTTATAATTTCTATTAACTATGTTGTTTAGGCTGGAAGAATAAGAATGTTACGGTATGAAAAAATCATTGAAGACAACACAAATATTGTGTAGACTGTCAGATATATTGCTAACTAAGTTTTCCCAGTGAAGGAATTTACTGAATGGGAAAAGCAAAGGCTCATTAAATCCAACTAAATGGTAATTTTGCTTCCTTCTTTCTCACTCAAAAAAATCATGGTTTCTTTAAAAGGGAAAAACCCAATCTGGTGTGAAAGGCAGCAAGGTAAAAGTGCTGTCTTTGCTCTGTGTCTTGTAGATTCTCATTACCTATCCTGTTTGCCAGTCTGCACATAGACTTTAGTTTGCTCTGCAACCAGCAAAGCAACAAAGATCTTTTGCTATCCAATAAATTAGTAAAGTGACTTATCTATCCTGTGTAGTAGGATATTATTTGAATATTTCTGCCACTAAAAAGGCATAAGAAGCAATTAGAGGTTGCTGTAATAGCTTTGGGATGATGACCAAAGAGACAGGCACGGTCTAAGGCTTCCTATCTGTGGTCTGCCCTGTGTACCCTCTGTGTTGTCTTTGCAGATGGAGATCTGCACAGCTGATGACAAGAAAAGGTGAGTTGGCTCAGGAGGATGAAGTCCTTTGGAGACAGGATGGTCTTGCTTTGGCTTTGATGAATGGCAGCAGAGCAGAACCAAGTCATATGACTAGACCTTGAAGGCAGCCATGGCAAAAAAGTAACTTCTTTCTGCTTCAGTGTCATTTATATTAAAGTACACCTTGTATGTGCTAATAAGCTTAATGAAGTACATGGTACCATGTATGACTGCATTGCTCAACTCTCTGCTTTGCTCTCGCTATATGCTACATAAAGGGAGAAGAATTAGATGGAGCTGTATATAAGAAGGGTAGAAATTTTATCTCATTTAGGAGGAAGACCTAAAAGACCTCAGAGACAGTCGACAGACTACTCTTCTCTTCCTCCTCCCAAACAGGGATGCTTTCTTTGTCTGCTTCTTCACAGATTACTATTATTACCTGGGTTAAGACAATGTTATTGTTATTGTTAGAGCTCTATCACAGAGGGTGCATTTATCAGTGGCAGTTCCAAAACTCCTTTTCTGTTGCTTCAAGAAATTGCACTGTTAGTCAGTCTGTGATCTCAAGGTTCTTACTAAACATGACTAGGCCTATAAGGTTGGTTTGGTTAATCTCCCTATTTGTGGATCTGTGCTCACACAAGTTCTTATTGAATGCAACCAGACCTATAGTGTTGAAATAAAAATCTATTTATGAATCTGTGGCCATGGAAGCTCCTATTGAACATGACCAGACTTACAGAGCTGAAAAGCTCTCTGAACTCCAAGGACCACTTGAAATTCAAGGGGTTTATCTTCTGTGAAATTTCTTAGTCTTAACATGTAACAGATACATATCCTGTACATGTATATGTGAATAAACCACATTTATATCCCTCTCAAGTATACAATGGATGGAAATCTCAGCTCCAGGTTTTCAGATCAGAAAATGGGTACTGACTATTTATTTTTCTTTTTTTAGTTCCCAGCTCCTGCAGCTGTATGTAAAACTGATCTCTTACTAAAGGGTAAATTTCTAGCTGCTGTTTCCTCCCAGCACCACCCAGCAAAACACTTTTGTTTATAATGGATATGTTCTTTGTATAATGAGCATTCTGGTTCAGACATGTGGATACTCTGCACATACATATAATTGTCAGGGATGAAAGGTACAGTTTGAAGGTAGAGAGTAACTAAGAAATTTTGAATTTGGCTACTGACAGAAATGATCAATGTTAGTTCAGGATTCTTTAGACATTCTCATGCTGAACACTTGAAGATCCTGCAAGACTTTTGATTTTCCTGCAAAAGCAAACTTGGCAATCACAATCATCTCTGTGGAAAGCACTTCAGGCCTTATTTTCAAGTTGGGGAGATTGATGATGGGGTAGGTGGTTGTATTTTTGTTTGTTTTGTTTTCTTTCTGAAATTGATACTAGATTCCACTGGCTGAAAACGTTTTCTAAATCACTGGAAGTGTTTGTGTTTTAATGTAGTGTTTAATATTCTCTTTATCTCCACATACACAGACTTTTTAGCTTCTTTAACACTGCCCATC
This sequence comes from Prinia subflava, assembly GCF_021018805.1. Lineage (NCBI taxonomy): Eukaryota > Metazoa > Chordata > Aves > Passeriformes > Cisticolidae > Prinia > Prinia subflava. The sequence continues at coordinate 12,850,497 of NC_086283.1, read as the reverse complement.
TCAAGTATTCCTCACAACACGAGTTGAAGCCCTATTAGGTCTAGCACGAAAACCTGTACATTTGCAGATTTGTAAATAATGTTTATATTTGCTGCCTCTGGCATGAGGAGAAGGCAATCAGCTGCAAGCTGATATTTTTGCATTTGTATGTATTGAGAAGTTTACTCAAGTTTTTCGAACTTGATGAACTCTGGTCCCACTCAGGGTTTCTTTTAGTGCTTTGCCCAGGTTGCATTTTTGTGCACTCGTGCAGGGTTTTGTCCTGCGGCCTTGGCACCACAACATGCTTTAATGCCCTATCCCTCTGTATCTTGCATCCTTCAGATGACAGGAACTGATGCATTTGTTTTCCCCCCTTCTTTCCACAAAGTCTGCTCTTGACTATGCAAAGGGCATCCTGAGACTGAAAATTTTGAGGATGAAGATCAATGAAACTTCTGAGAATTGCCTGGTACTGGGTGGTATTGCTCACTGAATTCTGTCCCACCATAGCTATTTGATTTTATGTCAAAGCTAACTGTTACACTGTAGGCAGATCTCAGAGGTTCAGCCTCCTAGTTCCTACATGCCAGCATAAGGACTTTTGACCAATATCTGATTAAAGATACTTAAAATAACCTCTTTGATGAGAAGGAAGGGAGGAAAACGTAACCTTTGGAAAAAACTACTGACCTGCACTTCAAGCAGAGGGTAGCGCTAAGATATTTGCAGATAAGCCCTGCAATTATGGTTCAAGATATGGTGCTAAGTAAATTAAGCAAGCTACAAGAAGGAAGAAAAAATACTCCCAGAAATGCCTTTCTGTAAGTTCTTCAAACATGAAGGACATGTCAGTCACCAGATTTAGAAATGGACAGAAGTATCCTATCTCACGTCTGCTAAGCAGGATATTTCTGATATCATTTTCTGATGTAATCATCTTTCCCCTCCTCTAGTGCAATTTGTACAGATTTCTGTATCAGGGAAGTAAACTGACATAGGAGTAGTATTTCTACAGGATAAAGTGAATTATGCCCCCGTTCTTTCCAGTTTTGCACAACTTGTGTGTGGACCGTGGTGTCCGTGGTGCTGAAAAATGATCTGCTCTTTGGGCAAGTGCTGATTGCATCTGTCAGCAATATGGAAATGGTGATACAATGATAAATTATACCAAGTGCTTGTCCAGATGCCCAACCCAGCATCCAGGCGAGTGGGTGTAAAGGGTCTCTCAGCATACTTTTGTGTGTTATGTTAGCTTTCGCTCCTAGATAAACTAACCTCTTCCACTGTTTTTTCCATTTTTTCCACACTTGCATTAACAGGTTGCTAAGGAAAGTGTTTTATCATGTCAGACCCATGTTGAGTTGAGAACAATAACCATGGAAAAAGCTGGTAGGCCCATATTTATAAAATAATTTGACTACATCTGGGTTGCCGCTGTGTTATCACTGGCAGGAAAGGGATAGACTATTGTTCATACAATTTTAGAGCAGCAATGAACGCAGCTAATGCTGGATAATAAATTTAGATGTCCTGTGATGTTCCAGCTCCCTTAAATGTGCCATTCCTGGGACTGTTGTCTCAATAGAGCTAGTAGTATTATTTTGTAGGTGTGAGGAATCAAAATGGTCTTGTCTTTAGAAAAGAAGTTATATTTTTATTCACTTTTTAGATGGCCTTATGGAGAGCTCTCAGTCTGGTAGGTGAAATGGGGGGATATAATACTAATGTGTTGCCATGAGTTTTGTGAGTAATGCTGCTTTCAAAATTGGCTCTGTGGTGACAGGATTTTGTCAGGAAGACAGGCAAGTCACTTTTTGGAATATAGTCTGAAAATTATAAAAAATTTCTGAGCACTTGCATTCTAGATGTGATGTGATGTGCCTGAAAATGAGGATGGACTGTCTTTAGGAAAGCTTGAAGCAAGCATTTCCTTTTTATTGCAGTGTCTTTTGTTTTTTCTATGGCAAATTTGTAGGCAGTAGCTAACAGTCTGAAAACAGGACTGTTGTCTAAGAAATTTTATTTTAATGTACTTTGTAGTTCATGGCATACTTCTGTGAACCACATTCTTGGAACATATTGGGTAACAGAATCTACAGGAGCATTTTATTTCAGTATCAATAATTACTTCTGGTGACAGATTTGAAGTGGTCCAAAAGAGGATGAGAATAGGTATTGAGATTACTGTGAAATAGGGGAGTAAATCTGTGCTCTGTCCCCTTCCCAGATCAAGGCCAGTCGATTAACACAGCAGTGCTGGAACCTTTCTGGACAAATGTCAGCAAATCAGGCTACAGGGCTTGTTCTGCCTGTAGTCTAAATGGGTAATAACTCCCAAGTGCCTTGAAGCCAGACAGCTTTTCAATCCCCAATCTGAATTACTGCTGCAGTTTTAACCTGGTTATGTGAATAAATCATTCTAAAAAAATACAAGTAAGAGGATATTGAACAGCCTAAGTATTTATGGCCTGTAGTTACACTGGTCCCGGACACAGGGCAAGAAAACCAATTTCCAGGGGTGGCCTACTTCATACATCACTAGTCAAGTATGCTAAAGTGCTGATGGCTAGGAACACCTAACTATGCATGATTAAACTGAGGTGGCAAGACACATTATTTCCTTTTATGTTCCTTGGCTCCAAATTTAGAGGACACATCACTCTTCAGCTTAAAGGATCAGAGGTCAGGAAGTTTCAATCTCATCCTTCTCACATCACAACCTTAATTTCATTTTTTTGCCCCAAACACTATTTATCTACAATTAGATGCCATGGTGAGAAGCACTAAAATGTCTATCTCTTTAGCTTGTCATCTGTCTGTCTCAACAAACTAGATAGAAACTATGAACTAAAAGTGAGACATAACTAAATAAGGCCCGGGCATTGCAGGTATGTTCTCTTTTTCTCTGATGGATATCCAGAGCAGGACTAAGAGGAGTGATTCACTAGACTGTCCATGTGTGTGAATTACCTTGCAGAGGTGTGATGGTGGCACAGACCAGGAAGTCTTTAAAACAGGAAAAATGTTAGAAAGTTGTTAAGATAACATTACAACCCTATACCTTAGGCCAGCAGCTGTGAAATTGAATCTGTGTTGCAATTTGATGCTCTAATGGCATCTTCCCAGGCCTTTTGTTGATGGAAGTTGCATCACTGACCTTAAGCAGGTGAGGAAACTCCTCACAGAAAAAGTTTTGCCAAGACTCATCATGGTTTCTTTAATCATGGTGATTAGTTGTTGACTTGTAGATAAGAATTTCAAACTATTTTGAACTGAGCACAGTGCTTATATACATTGTTGGGTTTTTTCTCCTCTTGCAGTATCTAAGAAGGAATAAACGATAGCTTGATTATTAGCAAAGCCATCTAGATCAGAATTTCTGAGTTCCCCATTTCTAATATTCAAGCTTTGCAGCTTTGTCATAAAATCTGTTTGTTGATTAGTTAAAAAGTTATATTTAACATTCTCTTCCAGAAGGGATGAGGGCAGTGTGTTACATGCTTGTACAGTCATAAAAATTGTGAAGAAGGGATGTAAAATATCCTTAAACGTGGTGGCAGTCACTTTGTGCAAGTCTAGATAAATGCAGAAACTGCCAAGTAAAAAATAAGTAAGACTCGCTGTCTTCATTCCTCAGGTGCATTTGAGGAGGTGGTTATTAACAGAGGAAGGGGTTTTCACTTATCTCAATCAGGCCTGGATGTACTGGGACTGAAATGATGATGTCTAATGTGCAAGAAAGGCTTCAACTCCCTCCTCCCCTTTGTCTTAACCTGGCCTGCTTTGTCTCCCCATGAATCATCTCCATCGTTCACTTACTCACTTGGCAAGCCTCTTGAGTTCACCAATTTAGAAGAAAACAGACCCAGACAAAAAGAAGCAAGTCACCTGCTCAGTGGAAACACAACTGGGGCTTTGGTAATTCTCTGTTTTCATAAACAGGAGCTTCTTGTGTCAGCTCTCTTGTGAAAAATTATGCTCAGAGCAGTTTCAGGAAGCACAGCTTCAGCACTCCCTGGTTAGGGTGCTCAGCAGAGACCTTCCTGCTGGCGGGAAAGTCTAAGGTTGTAGAAAAGCCATTTTTATTAGCTCCTAACTTTTAAAAATTAATTTCAGAAAATCTCCGTGTTATGCTGAGAGATACTAAGCTTTGCATGTGACTGCAGTCCTGTAAAATATTTGACACAGAAATATTTAGTCAGTATTGGTTTCCTGCTCCTTGGTTAAGAGGTTTTCCTCATACGTGCATAGGGAATGTCTACAGCACAGATGGTTCTTAAAACTGCCTTGGACTTTCAGTCTTTATATTTGAAAAAATTAATAACCTCAATATGTGTGAAGACTCTTTCTATAACAGTATGGTGATGTACAACAGGCTCTGTTACAGAGCTTGTGCTTTATTTGCAATTATCTATTAAAGGTTTGGTGAAGACAGAAATTGTCATCATCCATTTAGTAGACTCTTTCTTTTCCTCCTGTGCTGTGCAGCAATGGACACAGGCAAAACAGAACCAGCCTGTAATCCAAAGAGTTATTTTTATATTCAATAACGCAGTTCCACAAACAAAGGAAAAATAAACAAAACTTAGGGTCTTTCAGGGTGCATAATAAAGACTAGTAGAAAACAATTGCTCAGAACAATTGGGGAGGTGCTTCCTGGCAGAGTTCTGTAAAGCCTCAGTCAGTGCCTTAGTGGTTTGAGCCATTAGCCTTGTCCAGTCTGGCAAAAGACTCTTAAGCCTTTAAAAATGTAGGTTTTGTATGATTTTGAAGACTCACTTAAGGAAAACCTAATTTGAATGCCTCTTCATGTAATTGTAAATTATTCATTTTAGCAAATTTGTAATCTTCATTTCTCTGCATGACAGTCACCTTTCTTTTCCCTTTTTGCAACAGCTGAATTCTCCTTTTCCCTAATCTCTCTTGAGTTATTACTGAAAATGCAGGAGGCATAGTGGTGCTTTGCTACTGCCCTCTGAGACCTAGAGCTGTATAATGGAAAACAAGGTCATGCCACAAATGTATGAATTCCATTTCAATTTGTTAATATATGTACAAATAATAGGAATTATTTGAAATTAGATCAAGTTCTGTGAAAGAAGGGTAGAACACAATTTTTCCCAAGCAGAAGACAAATGAAAATCTTGAAGTTATTTTTGCACTTTGTTCAGTAATCCCAGACTAAATAGTGATGGACAAGTACAGAGAGGTGGCCACTGGTACAACTGGATAAGCATTTTTTTTTTTAGTATTCCTACATATGAATCTAAGCAAGCAATTCACTTAGTTGTGGGCATAAATGAACTTTGCTGAACTTCTCCAGACAAACTCTGTATCCTCTTTTCCTTATTCACCAGTTCTGGCATGAGACTTTGCTTGCATATTAGTAGGTTTGTAATGACAGTAATGGTGTGTGAAGAGTGCAACTTCAAATTGCTGTGCTTAATTATAACTATTTTTCCCTCTCTACTCTCCTGCAAAATTATTTCCTTTTTTTATTTAATAGCCAGTGATCAAATGATTTAAAGAAATGATCTGTGGAGAGTTTCTGCTGAAAGCAGATTTGACATCTCTGATAATTCAAGAGGTTTTGGCTCATTTCTTAGGAGAAATGGCTTTAAAGACTCCCTAGGGCTTTAATATTAACTTCTGCCTATAATTTACCTGTTAGATGATATTTTTAAGAATGCAGTATTTTCAAAATTGCATTAGTTGCTATTTAAAGCCTAGTATTCAAATGATAAATGAAATTACCTCTGAAGGTCCACTGTGGTCTAAAGCAATGTCTCATGATAGACTTGAGCTACCCTTAGACTGAGCTATAAAATGTGATGTTGGTTACTAGGCTTCAGGAAATGCTGTCTTCATCCATGAGATCTTGTTAAAATCTGTGGACCCTTTTAGTGTCTGGATTAGCTGCCACTGCTCTGGATAAATATATTTGAACGAAAAAGGAGGGAGATGTCTGTTCTCTAAATACTTCTTGGCTGTCTTCTCAGTAAATTGGATATAGAAATTTGAGGTAGAAATGTTTTTTTTCTCCTGCAAATGAACATTTCGTTTGCCTGAAGGGCATGATGTGAAGGCTACTGTCTCCTGCTCTGGGAATGTCTTGCATGATGACAATGGAAGGGGAGTGTATTTTTTATTCTCTTAAATTCTATCTCCATGGTATTTTAAAATATTAAATGCAGACAAGGGTGGGAAGAGGTTTGGTTTGGGAAGGAGAGGAACATGGGATAGCAGCAGAATAGGAATTGCCTTGTGTGGGTTAGAAGAGGGCACCTGAAAGGCAAGAACAAAAAATGATCTGCTGATTTGTTAATCCTATTGCCATATTATGATAGAAATAGGTTATGCAGAATATAGAAGTTTATGTAGAAGTTACTGTAGCAGGCACCAGCATCTTGCTAGTGCACCCATGAGCTTGTGAACTAGCAGAACCTCTCTGAGGGCAGAGGTAGCGGCAGAAGATGTGTAAGATGCTCTTTTTATCCTTTCCACACCATTAATGCAACAATGTAATGAAGTTTAAGTGAGGTAGTTTGTTATGATGGAAGCTCAGCCCCGCTGCTAACCCATCTGACAGAGGAGGTCATGCTCTGCAATGTCAAAGGAAATCAGTGCTAATGGAATAACTTAATTAAAATTAATTGGGTATGGTTCTGGCTCTTAAATGTAAAATTGATGGTAGGTTATTTTCAGCTGCTTCTTTGCTTAAGGTTAAACTCAGTTTACTTAGGATATCCCATGTTGTTTTCTTCTCCTACTCACATAAAAGTTGGAGTACAGTGAAATGGTTCAAAAATTTGGAGAACTCGGGGTTGGGAAAGACACAGCAGACCATCCTAGTCTGTTCTTCTGCTAGACCTCGTTAGACTCCGTAAATTCCCTCATTCCTCGGCATCTATGTTAATTGATGTCAGAATAAGAATTGTGTCTATGACAGCAAGAAAGAATTGCGTGTGACAGGACATGCTGCGTGTTGCATATCATCTGAACAGAAAATCTGGCCTTTTCTCATTCAGTGACGTTTTCAGCACTGCCTCAACCTTGACGTGGTAGCTGCAGACCACGCTGTTGTTTCTATCTCATTCCATGCAACTGGCAGATGTATGGCCATGGAAGATAAAAACAGGTATTCTGTCATGTCTCCTGTACATCAGAAGTTTAGGTGCTTGCATATGTTTTGTACTGTGCTTGGGTAAAGCCTACAGAATGTGCATTTTCTCGTCTGATACACTATTTACTATTTTTGCATGTACCAAAATGTAACATTTAAAAGTTTAAAGTAAGAAAACAGGAAAGGTAGCAAGTACAGTTTTCTATATCCTTGTTGTTGAAAATGGAATATAATGCTGATTGATGTTATCATCCTATTTTTGCTGTAATGCATTTCAGGGAAGATCAAATTACCTTTGTTCATGCCACTGTCACCACTGTCACCACAGGCTCATGATAGCTTAGTTTTATCACATAGCTGACACTTTCAGAAGCAGAAAAGTAAAAAACAATGATAAAATCATGGCATTCTGCAGGGTATCTCTTCCTATTCTTGTGCAAAGAACTTGTGCCTTGAAGGACTATAAATTAGATGGCAGAAAATTGTGTGGGTTGCAACTCAGGTTAAATGCCTCCAACTATTAAAAACATGCCACTGAAATCAAGTGTGCATTGCCTCAGAAAAAGAGAATTTAACATCTCCCCCCATATGCAAAACATATGCTCAGTGTTTCTTCCCTCTGCTGTTTAACTAAACGCTGGGAAAACTGAACTTCTACGTATCTGTTTCCCTACTGCCCCCTTCCTTTCTACTGATTTCTGCTATGATTATGGTTTTTTGAGATTACTGGGTGTGTTGAACGAGTTCTTAATTTTCGAGAGAGGTCAGTGATTAAAATACCTGCATTTCTGTCTGTATGTGGCCACTCTAATAGGTGCTGTAAACATGCTTATTTTTCAGTATGATATCTCCCTTTATAAGATAGAGTACTTTTTTGCCAGCATTTTGCAGAATGAGCAAGAACTAATAATTTTTTTCTTAGACAACTCCTGTAAGCTGCTAGAGATATCCCTTCGATTTTTGCTGAAAGACCAATGAATCATTAGCACCCCAGGAGAGAATTGTAATGAGTTCTGATTAATCTGTAATACACCACCACTCCAACATCCTTTGTTAATGGAATTTTTGATTAGATTAATATTTGAATTATCAGAGGTTTCATCAGTTCCTTCTGTAAAAGCTGGACATGAAGTGATATTACCCGTTGGGGAGTATTTAGTTGGCAGAAACTGTGGAGGAGCAGTCCAATCTTGGCATCTCACTTCAGAGCCTTCTGGAATCTGTTCCTTCTTGTTATGGTTTTCCTCAGATTCTCTTACAAATATATAAATATAGTGACCAGTCACTACTACAGAGATGTCTTCCCTACTTAGTCTTTTCACAGACTGGTGCTTGGATTCTTTTCCTTTTCCGGCAGGTATTTTCAACTGCTTAGCAGGTTGACTGAAAGGGGATTAGATGGGCAGTGGGGGTCTGGACTGGAAACTCTGCAGCATAATTTCAATTCCCCTTCAGGAAGGCAGGCAGAGGTAAAAGGCCAAAGCTTCCTTCAAAAACTGCCATGGATCTGACTGGAAAATGGATGGATGGGTGGATGTGGCCAGCATCTAAATGATGTACTAATTAATCTTTGAGAGAAATTACAAAATAGATCTTGTCTAAAGTAGTTCTGCATTTGTTTATACATATACTCTCCTTTTATTGAAAAACTCTTCCATGATTTAGCAGAGTAAAATAAACTGTACTTACCAAAGAACGCTTTGATATATTTTGTGTACTGGTATATTTACGAAATAGTGAAGAATATTTACCAAATATTTCAGAGTGAATTTCTTCAAGTGCAAATAACGTTCTAGAGAACACCTCTCTATAAGCAGAAACTTCATCCAAGTGCTTGATAAACTAGAATGGTTTTTTAATTATGCAAAATAAGCTGCTACTACTGCTGAAATTATGAGAGAGATTAAGCAGTGCCTGCAGAAAAGATCCAGGGAGTTCTACATAATAACCATAAGTCATCAAGGAGACTGGAATTGCGCAGAATAGGGGAAGTGTCCCAGAAATTAAAACTTCCTGTACACAAACCCCTTTTTACAGACCTAGCTTTCCAGTGAGAATGCATAATAAATTTTACAACCGTGCCTGCAATTTCTACATGCAAGTGTTGTAATTTTTGGAGGCTTCCTGGCAGAGTTGTGGTATCTGAAGACAAGGGTACAAGCAGCAGTGCAAATTTTTATGTGGATAATAAAGCTTCTCAAGTCTTCAGATGAGAGCTCATAGGTTTGTATTTTGTGACAGAAAAGTCTTACAGATATTTGCTGTTCTGTAGGTGTGATGAGACTGAGTCATCTCTATCTATGTGGATTTGCCTAAACTCTCCTCTGTAGCAAATGCTCCCAAAAGGCAAAAAATAGCTTTAAATCCCAATGCCAGATTCATCTTAAGTATAAATTATGGCAGTTAGTATTTTGAAGCAGAAAATAGTTCTCATAATAGGGTTCATGTAAACAGAAACTGATGAAAAGTTTGCAAATTATTCTCTGTCTGACTTCTCTCCACTTGCAGTCTTTCCATTCCTTTTCTGGTACAACCACAGCCTTTCCTTCAGGCTGAGTGTTCTCCCCAGTGATTCTGTGGCTAGAGGACAATGTTTGTGTTCCCCTCCAGAGCAAGGTTTTTATCCGTCACCCCCAAGGCCCGACTGCCTCTCGCTTCTCTCAGCCATTTCTGCTGTCCAGATTTGCGTCCTTTTTGTAAGCTTCCCCTCCCAGCCCTCCTTCTTCCTTCCCTCTCTTCACTCTTCTTGCATCTCAGCCCCAAGGAAGTCCTTGCTTTCCCCAGAAGCCTCACTGTGACCCAAGGTGCAGGAGCAGGATGAAACAGTACCAAATTTCACCCTAAGGTGCATCCTCACTAATGTGCTCTGCTCCAGCATGACTTACGCAATACGCGTGCGCAGTACACAGGAAGAGACAAAGGTAAAGCAGAGGGCGGTCGTTACAGCAAGACATTGCAGGTTTGATGAAAAGTATAAATACATTAGGAAATCAGCAGAAATCTAGAAATGTTGGGCATGCTATGAAGCCTGAATAATTTACAGAGGATGAAAAGGTACAGAGCTTTTGTTCACTAACCGCTGCCTCATGATTATATTAAGGTTGACGGGAAAGCTTTCCCTCATTTCATTGGAACTGGACTTTGCCTTAGTTGCTTTTACTTAAAACACTCCAAGGAATAAAAAGAATAACCAGGGTTTCAGTGGAAAGGACAGCTCACTGGATGCAAAAGAGAAATTATCAATAAAGTCGAAATGTATTTACCATTATGATATATGGTCTTCTGAATCTCAGGCTTGGTACTATGCATGATTTTGGCTATTTTTGTAACCACTTGTTATATTAGCAAGTAGAAAAGCAAGACTACATGTTAGCAATGAATGGGTCATTGCTGGCAAGAAAAACAGATTTTATACAAAGAAGTGCAAAAGTAAAATTTTAGTTGAGGGATAAATGAGAGATAACTGGTTTTTTCCCTTTTTTTTCCTCTATACATATTATTATACATTGTAAAAGAATATGAAATATGAAATATGCAGGAAAAGTCAGGAGTTGTAATTCGTGGTTGCTGCTGGAGGTAGTAGAGGCTTGAGCTGGGTATACGATTAATTTTCTTTCCTCCTAGTTGTTAAACTGCAGAAACAGTTTGTTGTATAATCCTCAGATACTCATTCACATGTGACTAGCAAAGAAGGATTTTGAAAGAAAATGCCTTCCCTCTGTTTTCTTGATGAAAACTGGAAAGAAAAATATTCTCACTTCCTTCTGCTGTGTTTTGCTTACCTTCATCTTCATATCAGAGCTATAGTTTTGTATGGCTCTAGGTTTTCTTGGAGTTTTATGTGTACTGTGAGGTTTCAGAGCTGACATTTGAGGGTTCACACATGTTCAAATGTAATTTAGTAATGCTAAAAGAAGCAAAGACAATTTAAAGAATTTATTAAACACAACAACATGACTGTCCCAGGGGATTATTTGCTGGCAATTGCAGTAGTGGCAAATCGTTAGGAAGAGAACAGATGAGTGCTTTGGTTTGTCCTCTAACCCTCCTGCTACAGCTGTTTCTATATGCTTTGAAGGCCTGACTGGGCTTCCATGTAGTTGACTGATCTGTTTTTGATTGCACTTATACTTGCATATGTAATCTGAAAATACAAACAACCATTTTTATATGTATACTTAATTTCTAATGTTTTTTGTCATCTCATTTTTTTCTCCAAAGAATTTCCAAGACAGCAAAGTTCACTATTATATGGAAGTACAAACAACTGCTCTCTACTTATGTCTTGTGCAAAAAACATGTAAATGTACTTCATAATTACACGAAGGAAGAAGAATCAGAAATTCAGCTGTAAGTTGGCATCGAGTTGAAAACATTAGGAATCAATTTGTAAGTCCACATGGATGTACTTTGGAGTTAAAAGTGAGGTCTTAGGACATGTTGGTGTACTGACTATGGGCTGAGCAGACTGACGTTATTCCAAAGTCGTGGATATACAAAACAGATCTTTGGTCTTGTACAGAGAGTTCGGTTTTAATTTTTCCTTATTTTGTCTCACATAAAACACAGCTGTGGAAGTGGAATGTTGGTGAAACTGTAGGTAGCTGTGCTCAGTTAATTAGTGCTATTCTTATATGATGCCTGGCTTTAAAAATAGAATAGTTTTTGTAAACAATTTTCTTTAATGTATCGTGACATTACTCTTTTATAAGTTTACATGCTTTTAACTTTAAACTTCAGGTTTATTTTGATCTTTTAATCTTCTTCAGTAGCATGGGAAGGGCAGTAAATCTTAACATGACTTTATTAAAACAACAGGGTAATGAATCTCCTTACATGGATAGCACTGGCAATCAGATCCGGTAAGAAAAGCACAGAGAAGAACTAATGGCCAGGCTAGAAACGTAATTGATTCATTCCTCTGGACTTTTAATTAGAAATATATCAATTTTAGATGTTCAGTTTACCTCACAGAAATGAATCATCTCTCTCAAGCTGACTTTCATATGTTTTTTCTCCTCTAATGGGATTTATCTTAGTTGTCTTCTGTAATGCAGTCTAGTTTTCCATACATTTTTTTTCACACCCTGCTCTATTATGCAAGGCTGTTGTTCACATTTTATGTGTTTTTGTTTGTTTGTTCCCAAACCTGTAGAGATGGAACTTTTTCAGGTAGAAATAGACTTCAAGCCTTTGGCTGTGTGGACATAACCTTCCACTCACTGCACCAGTGCTGGTTACCACTGTTCCCAAATGCTCAACCAACAGGATGGAATGTTTCCTGTTTCTTGCCGGTTCAGGAGACTCCTGTTTCCAGGGCTCTGTCTCCTCACCAGTATGCTCAGGAAAGAAATTGTATTTTGCTGTTTATTGTTTGCAATGCAGAGATATGCAACCATTCTACAAAAGCTGAAGACTGAAACTGTTGCAATTACGTAAATTTCTTCTGGATTTTGTCATTTAGCTGAGATGGGGCACTTGGAGCTTGTCCAAGTGTCACATCTAAACAGTCACAGACCTATGGCTTTGTCTGACATGCAGAGACTGTGCTTTCTTTGGTATTTGCCTTTAGGTTGTGTATTGGGTTATTTCTTAGAGGTTTGTATGGTCTTTCTCACCATTCTAGTCTAGATTTAATTCGTAATGAATTAAGTTAATCTTCCCCAAGTCATGCCTTTTCTGCCTGTGATGGTAACTCGTAAATCACCACCCAGTCCATCTCAACCCCCAAACTCTTCCATCCCACTTTCTCCTCCTGTCCTGTCGAGTAGGGGGTGTGAAAGAGTGCCTGGGTGGGCACTGACAACTAGCCCAAGTGAAATCCACCATAGAGTTGTGAAGTTAGTTATTTTTCTAACTGGGAGGCTTACTTTGTGAATGAGAAGTAAAAGGTGTGGGGAAAATATGCAGTGATCCTGAAGGAAGGCCTCTTTCCCTCCAGCTGATCTCTCGAAACAGACGTCTTGCAGACTTCCTTGACATGTGGTGAATTTGCTTTGTGAAGGGGAGTCAGTGAACCTTCATTTCCTTCATTTTCTAATGAAGTAGTATGGAAACTTCAAGTAGTTTCTCTGAGTATCAGCTGTGAAAATTGTAATTACAGCCATAAATTAGCCAAAACTTCAGTAGAAAAGCTCTAGGGTACTACTTTTAATCTGCGGTCTCTTAAGAAGCAGCTGTGTTTTGGGGAGGTTAAGAACATCTGGATACGGATGAATCTGTTCAGTAATATAGGGAATTCTTCTATTCACCTGTTCTTGAATTCCTCCAAGACTTTTCTTATGTTCCGAACCAACTGGAACAATAAAGTGCTAGAGAGAGATTAATATCAATTGCTTTGTCAATCATTCTCTTCTTCAAAAGTAAAGAGGAAAGTGGGAGAGAGAAAAACCAGTTCTCTGACAACTGTACAGCTGCAGGTTTGTGCTTATTCTAGTCAGATGTTTCAGCAGTAAACAAACACAGAAGCATTTGCTGTCCAGCACTACTGATGTCTCACAGCAGGAAAAGAGTTAGTGAATGCTCCATGTAAAGTTTGTGCCCTAAACACTAATTTTGTCCTTTTATTTCATTTCTCTGCTCATCCCAACCCCCAGGTATAAAGGACTGGGTTAAATCTTGTCTTCCAGATGTGGAAGTAATTTGAAATGTCTGTAGTTCTGTAAGTTAAATGCCTTTGAATTTATTTCTGGATTACTTGAGTGCCTGAGCAAATTAGAATAATATCTCTACTCCTTTTTCTATGTTGTGTAAAGTTCTTGCTTTTAGAAGCTGAGTTGCTCATGAAGGTATGTTTTTCGAATACCTTTCTTCATTTTACTTTCTAATTACATGGCAGAGATGGAGTTATTAATGCTGTAATAAACTGAGTGAGTTTGCTGGAGGGTACTCCATTTTTTCTTAACTTTCAACATTTATCAAACCCTAAATTGGTAAAAATTAAATTGGGCCCTTAGAGATAACACTTCCTTACCAGTGTTGTGTTGCATCTGACACCAACATCCAGGGGTTATATTGAGTATTACTTGATTGGCATAAGTAAAAATCAAACTAAAAATTACATCACATTTCTTAAACATGAGATTTTATCTTTGCTTATAGGCACTGCTTTTGCTTCTCATTACAGACTAAAATTACAGCCAGATGCATCAGTATTCTCTACAAATGACGCCTAATATTATCAACTGTCACGTCTAATAGATATTAAAGACAATTCTTGTCCCATGTTGCCTTGACAACACATGTTGGTTTTGGCCTTCTTTGTCAATTCAAATTTTTGACTTCATAGAATTTAATTAAGCTATCTTTTTCTTCTTTTTTTTTTCTGAAAATAAACCATTTAGACAATGACACTGAAATTTGAAATATATTCAAATAAAACTATTAGGAAGTGGATGCTATAACAGGTTTTTAATATTACTTGGTGAAAACTGAATTCATCTTACCTTCTTGTCATCTGTGCTGCTTTGAGGTTTCAGCGTGCAGAACTGTAAAGTCATCAAGACCCATTCACTCCATTTGTTCTTCTCTCTGTACCCACCAATCATTTCTCTAGATTCAGTCTTGGAGTTTGTGAGAAGTTATTTCCATCTAACCAGAGACCTTTCTTCAAAAAGTTATTTCTTAACTAAAGATCTTTGCTTTTTGGAAAGCACCAAGCCTAATGTTAATTTTTCTAGTACTGCAGAGCTGATGTCAACCCATGATAAGGTGCTTCAGTGGTTCATTGCCTCCAGTGTTAAAAATAACCTTCTTATTTTCAGACTGTATTAATCTTACTTCAGATTTTGGCCATTCATTTGTGATTCTTCCATTATCAAATTTTTCTGCTTCATGTGTTTCTTAAAGACTGTAATCAAGTCACTCCTTCATGTTCCTTTAGATCACCGAAACAGATTGATGCTCCTTTTTATGTCATGCTATCCTGCTTTTTTTAAGCTCCCATTTGACGTTGCCTTTTGAATCTTCAGTGTTCGCCAATTTTTCTGAAGTATGAAGAGCCGGGTAGGACCCACCAGTCCAAAGGCCCTTTGGTTCTGTGGCAGATGAAAGACACTTGGAGC
Source organism: Prinia subflava (assembly GCF_021018805.1). Lineage (NCBI taxonomy): Eukaryota > Metazoa > Chordata > Aves > Passeriformes > Cisticolidae > Prinia > Prinia subflava. The sequence continues at coordinate 12,835,329 of NC_086283.1, read as the reverse complement.
CTCGTAAGCCTACTCAATATTTGCTTGTCTATGCACATCCTAGTGCTCTTTTTGACCTACAGCACTGCAGAGTATTGGTCAGTTCCTCTAAGTAGGTGCTATGATCCTCATCTTCAGACTTTGGAGAGAGTCAGCACTCAGTAAATCTAATCTTTGCTTCACTCCTAGGAACATGAGTGTCATAGTCTACATGGAGATGTAAGAAAAATGACAGGGGTAAGTAAAGGCAGATGGTTGAGTTCAGAGCTGTCGTTACAAAATTTAATTACATCCCAATTTTGCAACAGAAGAGGAGAAGAAAAACCTTGGTGTTTGTTTTGGCTCTTATCTATACAGATTATTTTCCTCTAATTTACTTCAAACTCTGGATTTACTGTCACTCAAAGTCATTCTTTATTTATTGGTCTGCTGTTCAGTAAAAGGGTAGCAAAAGTGACAAATCATCAATCAAGCTGGAGTATAAATGATCTTTTAATAGGGTTTTGTTTTCAAAATAGATAGCTATTGAATGACAAAGTAAATGACTTTTCTATGCAGCATCTTCATTGCTGGTTATTTCCAGCAGTTTCCAAGCCATGGGAAATTCAGACTTTCTTCTCTGATGCAACTCAGCCCACTTGATACTATTGCAGCACAGAATTGTATTTGTGACTGCATTTGTGCCTCTAAATAACTTATTTTGATAAATACCTGATAGACCACGTCCCAGTTTCTGGAGAACCTTTTAATATTTAATTTTGCCATTTTCATGGACATACATTTGAGATGAAGATTTTTATCAAGAAGACATTTCCTCAGCTCTATTCAAAGAGCAAAAGGGAAAGTGTCATGGTGGTGGCATATTCAATTATTCCCACTTAGAATGGGAATACATGCTCATTTTTGGCTTCAAGAATCTGTCATAAAATAGTGAAAAAAATTGTTTCTTTGCCTATGTCCACTTGTGTTTTAAGAAATAAACCAGTTGTGCCATTACCCATTCACTTAACTTCAGCAAGTTGTAAGGTTTTTGTAACCATTTTGATCTTGAAGGAGGAAGAGTTTAGGATTTTTTGGTTGCTGTTACTTTATTTTGTTTTGACTTTATTTTGCTTGGTTGTGTTGAGGAGGGTAGTTTTTTCCTTTATTTTGGGGAGAGGGAGGAAGGGAGCGCTTTTTTTTTTTTTCTTTTATGTTGGTAGTCAGTATATGCATGCACAATAGTACCAAAAGTCCCCATCAGAAATGAGCTGTCATGATCTATGCTGTTTAACTGCCTTTGCCTATGATTGGGCCATCTGCCTTATTTTTTAGTACTTTTCAAGGAAAAATGCAGTACTTGGGACTAAAAACAAGGAGGAGAATAGAGAAATGGCAGAGTTGAGCATGACAAAACAAGACCATCATTTAAAATCATTTGACAGTTTCAAAATGTTATTTATTGGTGTCAATAAACAATCAGTTTTTTGCAAGTGCCACTCAGCTTGGCCATAATTTCTTAACTAATAGCTGTTATGAATCATAGACAAGATTTAATCCTGAAGAGAGATGTATTTGAGAAAGAGGCAGAGTGCACAGATGAGCAAGGAACAGAAATAACAAACCAGCCAAACAAGCCAACAATAACTTGTGTGTTACAAAACTGCATTAGAAAGTTGGTTTAGTTTTTTTCTCCTCTGAGTGCATCCTTTACTCACTATGCCAGATAAATTTGGACAACAAGGATGAGACATCTGCTACTGCAAACTCTTGTCTCAGCATAGAGAAAGCGGCCCTTGGCACAGCAGACCCCAGAGATTCTGCAAGACAGGGGACAGCTTGTTGCATTTGTGTGCAAAGAACTATTTATGTTCAAGTCTTCTTGTTTTAGTCCTAAAATTCTCCTTTGAAATTTTAAAAGAAAAAAGCAATTAAAAAGTGCACATATCTTAGAAGAGCCTTATGCTTATACTTCAGAAGTGTAAGCTTGATAATTCATCTTCTTCCTGACATATGTATAAATTATATGCATAGCTTGGAAAGTATTGTGACAGTTTTGAAGCCATGTTTAAGATACATTTGTGAAGCACAGATCGTGTCTGAACTCTGAAAGATTTGGAGAAATTTTTGGATTGCAAGGAATATAATCATATAAAAGCTCTACCAGTGAAATTGGAAACCAGTTCAGTTAGCCCAGTGTAGATTTAAGAGTGAGTTTGAGCTTTGAAACTTAAAGGTAGCACACTTTTCTGAACTGGGATTCTGAGGAAGTCTTAAATTGATTACAGATTTTACTTGGTTTTGTACCACAGAAACATCTGGGCCTCTCGAAATGCCTAGGTTAGATCTGTGGAAAGAATCCTGTCACATTAAGTCAGCCTGTTTTGAATCTCATGCTGTCTCAAGAGGTTTTAGGCTTAAAGAATTGGTAATAAAGTTTTTCTCACTTTCTGCTCTTGTCCCTTTCTCCAAAGGTACTATTTGCTTTTGCAGCAAAGGACTCTTCAAGTCCTGCAACTCAGCCTGTGTGTGACAACTTTTTGTTGCTGGTGACAGAGTGATGACACCCAGGTGGCAAAGGGCTACAAAAACCATCCCAGGGTTAATTCTTTGTCCTGGTCCTCCTCTGTCTTCCAGCAGATACTGCATTTTTTTGAGAGTGAATTAGCCAGTGATTTTAAAATAATGGAGAAAAGCAGAAAGGGAAAAAGCAGTGGACCCATTAAGTATCCCCTTAAAGTTAGACTGAGCGTATTGCACTGTTGGATTATTTATTGGTTTTAATGTCTGTGAACCTTTTTTTTGCTACTCAAATACTGAGCAAGTATTCTGTATGTCAAAAGGGGTAGCCTTCACTTTGTATAAAAGGATGAAGATCTTCGCCTTTCTGCATAATTGGGATTGTGCCAAAAGTAGGCTGAATATCCTCAAGGGAGACAGCAAAACACTGATAGCACCATCAAGGAAAAGTCCTGGGAGTAGTCAGAGTTACAGCCTTTTCATCAGCAGTGAGTATTTCTGAACACGGTTCTGCATATGCCTTTTTGCTGTGTGTAGCTTGAGTAATAAATATTCACATTTATGCTACTTCTCAGAACATCGTATGAGAACTTTCAGCCAAGAAAATTCATAGACAGAAGCAAAGAGGGAGTATTGAACTGCCAGAATATAAAAAGGAGCAGAATATGTTTCAGTGTGCATTTCTGAAGAAATGCAGTGAGTGTTATGTCAGAAAGTAAAACACCATGACACTGCACTCCATATTCACACATGCTAAAGGCAAACTGTGCCTGGCCACACAGGTCCTCACCTGAGGGCTCCTGGCTTTGCCATCAATCTCCACTCCTGTTCCAGAGTCAACTCACAGGCTTGTAACAGGTTGGGAAATCCTCAGGTTTCCCAACCTGTTACAACTCAGGGAAATCAGTACAGGCTGATGAAAAACAATACTGTACAGGGGCAGTGTTTGCCCTGCCTCTCTTTCTGTGTAGGTCACCAACTTCTTTTTGGGGTAGGCTTACTGGAGGGACCCATTTTTTTTGCCATTTTCTATCAGGTTATTAACTGCATTGTGAAAATAAGCTAAGTGATTGGAAACACGAATACTCAAGTTACCTACAAGTTTGGTAAACTTAACAAGCATTGTTTTTGCAATGAAACAAGGCTTTGGTTTTGGTATCCCCACTAAATCCTGACAAAAAAACCTCTAAACAAACAAGTTGCTCTTTTGTGCTGTTTTAAGATGATACTTATTTCAGTAATTAGTTTTGTGCTGTAGAACATCTTGTAACAGCAAAATCTCCTTTCATTTTTTTCTGAGAACTCAGTCTCTCTCCTAGTATTAAGAAAGTAACATTGCTCAGCAACTTTTTGGCATATCAGTGGTGTGTACTTGGTCCTGGTAGGGAAATGCATCAGATTGCTGTGTAAAATCTATTTCAGTGTTTTCCCCCCATACAAAGATTTTGCACGCTGTATGTCCTGAAGGTATTCAATTTTGCCACATTTTTTTTAGCAGGGGAGCAATAACTTGCCAAAATGTTGAACTTATATGAAGCGGAATTTTGAATAATAAGTTACATAGAGAATAGAATAAATAAATAGAATAAATCTTTGAATTCTTTGAGAATAGAATAAATCTTTGATATCTTTGATAATAAGTTACATAGAGAATAGAATAAATAAATAGAATAAATCTTTGAATTCTTTGAGAATAGAATAAATCTTTGATATCTTTGATAATAAGTTACATAGAGAATAGAATAAATAAATAGAATAAATCTTTGAATTCTTTGAGAATAGAATAAATCTTTGATATCTTTCATGGGTCCTCTAGGTAACAATAGTAACTGTCCAGTCAGGATGTTTGATTCTTTCTTTAAATTGTTCTGTATATTCTATGCTTCCAGTGTGGTACAATTTAGAAAGTTGACATTTAAATCCACATATCTTACTGTGATATTAAGTGTATTTAAACCCCATAAAATGCCTTCTAATTTATTTTTCATTTAGTCTATTTAATAAAATAGCAATAATGTTCTTTCAAGTGAAGGTTATGGAAGGAAAATTGCTCCTACTTTTAAAATATACTCCTCAATTTGCTGTACCATTTATTGCACTGCAGAAGCCATTTACCCTCTGGAACATTCACTTGGAATAAAATTATTGCCTAATTTCTTTAAAAAACACTGGAGATTGGTCATGTTCTTCATAACTTTAAATGCTATTTTGTACATTGTTAATGCTTCATGGTTATACGTAGCAGTAAATCCAAAATTTAATTTATCCTTGGTATTGTTTTCGATTTGCTTTCTGAAAGCTTTGTCTTCTTCTGAAGTCTTTGGAGAGGTAATAAAGAATGACAAAAACTGTTATAATGATGATCCCTAAGTTATCTTACAGTGTTTTATGTGCCACTGCTGTTGCTCTCAGGTTTTTTCTTATTACAGGAGAAACCAGTTTTAATATAGCCTGTATTGTTTTTGAAGATGTATGGGGAAGGCAAGCTTGTATTGGGGAAGGCACCAGTGCTGCTGGGAGGTCATTAATTTCCATGTTCCCACATATTTTGAAGACACCTAAGAAGAAACATTACAATAGCTTTAAACCTCTTGAATCTGGTCAAAGTCCAAGTATCATTTGTGTTAAGAACCTTCTGTTCTCTTTTCTTCTTTCACCTCTGTGTGCAAGCCTTTCCTTCAGTCAGTACTGTATTCAGAGAATGAAAGTCTAAGGCTGAGCACTGGACTTGTACCTATGACATCTTCAGTATTTAATTTGCATATTTCATTGATTTTCATATAAAATATTCTCAATGGACAGGTAACAATATGCGTTTCCTAAACTACTAGCCCTAAATGTACCTCTGGGAACTCTAAATCCAGTGGTGTTGCAACTTTAATGATATTGCTGTGGTTAAATGATATTTTTTCACTGTATATTTGCTCTCCAGTTACACCTATGCAATCCTGCTGTTTTCAGTCAATACAAGTATCTGCAACTGTCTGGAACTGATGATTTGGTACACAAGAGCAGACCTAAAATCAGTTTGCTTTTGTTGTCCTGCAAACTATGGCCTTGGTTTATGCATCCTTGTGGAGCATTTTGTTGCTGTCTGCTTGAGTGTTACACTTTGCACAGTATGTTATAGATAACAACCCCAAACAATCCAGCCCTTCCCCATGCTCTGGAAAGAGCCCAAAAAGCAGTTCAGTTTAGGGAGGCAAGAGAATATGAAAATTACCCTTGTTGGCCTTTCAGCCTGGGCTGAAGATTTTAGTCTCAGGCCTCTTGGTATCATCTTTGGTGAGTTCTTTTATTGAATTACCAAGATTTATGTCTTAGGCTTTTAGTTTTTTCAGATATATCTGCTTAGTCCCAAAGACTTGTGTCTTGGTCCAGGGAGGTTCAGTGGTAGGGAGCTTGAGTGACTTCTGCACTCTCAGCTAACTTGGGACTTCTAAAGATTCCATTACAACAAAGAAGTGCCTACCTTCTTTTTCAAAATAGAAAAGCAATCCATTTGTTTCGCTTTCTAATCTGAGGTCTGTTCTTTCACAGGTATTAAATGCGTGGGATAATAGTAATTTCTATTATTCATTTATGTGAATTGAAAGTACTCAGTGAGTTTCAGTTAGGAAAATTATTGATCTTCCTTATAGTTGTCCTATTATTTGTTTAGCTTGCATTTAGATTCTCTGCCATTCATTGAGTGGCTCCTAAATATCTTTTTTCAACATAATATCCTGCCAGACATTAAAGCAAATAGAACTTGGAAGATACAGTTAACTGGTCTAATACTGGAATCACAGTGGCCTTAACAAATTAATTTAGTTCAAATAAATGTCTGTAAATATTCACGCATCCTGTCTGGCATTAAGATGAGGAGAATTTTCTTCTTCTGCACATAGCCAGGTGTGTTGGTGGAGGTTGCGTGGTTTCTATGTGAGGGAGGGTTGCCCCATGGCCAAATGTAAGTGTAAAGATTTTTGGTCAGCCTGGATAAACAAAGAAATGGCATTATTTTATTATGAAAGGTCTTTGTTAAGTTAAGAAGGGACAAATATTTCATAAGAAATGGAAAAATTTCAGGCCATGCATGAAGTGAAAAGGAAGAAACAGCAACTGGTAGCAAACTATAAATATGGATGAAATAAAAATCTAGACTCATATGATACTGCTTGTGGTCGACCACAAACCTCCCTCTGTGTAAGGAATATTTGAAATGTAGGGCTTTTTTTCCCATTCATATTCTGATGAAACTTTTTAATAAAGTTTTTTTCAGAACCCACTTGTGATTTTCAAATTGTTTCCAAAGAATTGAGCACATTGTGAAAGTCACTGCTTTAGTGACTCTTTCTCTCTCTGTGAAAGTTACCTTGGAAAATGTCATTCAGTACTGATGGGAAAAAAAAGGATCCTTTCTCTTTGTGTGGGAAAATAACAAGTGTTGTAGCAAATGTATGTCTAATTACCTCTGATGATAAGACAAATGCCTATATTCAAGTCTTTAGAATGCCTTCTTGCACTTAAGTACAGACAGAAACACCTACAAATCTGTTTTCAGGACAACAGTATGGCTTCTGCTGTAGTTAGTGAAGAACACACTGACTTAAATATTTCTTCTAGTTTCAAAAATAACATTATTGCACTGTGGCAACACCGCTTATTCTGTTGTTCCTAAATTATTTATGAACTTTCCAAAATGCCTTTCACTTCGTTTGTGGTGCCATTACAAGCACCACAAATGGGTTCAGATTTAATTTAATGAGAATTTCCTGTGTGTACAGAACAGCGTGGGTGTATGTTTAGAGATGCACAAATTTGTGTGGGTTTTAAAGCATGATGATTTGTTCTTTTTGTGTTAGAAAATTAATGCCTAATTCCCAAGCGCCTAACTTTTTTTTTTACTAGGCGTTAGGAGCACTTTTGGTATATATTGCATGAATGTTTGATTTCTTATGGCTTATGAAAAATCATTTCTTTCAAACTCACATAAATGGGAATTAGGCATTATTTGGAGTCAGAACTGTAGATAGGTAAGAGTAGAATGGCATTTGCTCACTTCCCGTTGTGAATGTATTAATCCCACCTGTGCACTTTTCCATCTTACCCCTCTCCCTTTCCAGTCCATTGTTACCTGCAATGCTGTAGTCTTTACATATTTCCTGAAAGGAGGGTTGGATTAAGCTGACCTTTGCTTTATTGAATCAAAAGGTATCACAGGAAACCTATCCTCTTCTCCTTCTCTCTTCTGTCCCTTCCTTTTTTTGTTTTGTTTTGTTGTTTTGGTTTTTTTTTTCCTTTTTGTTGTTGTTGTTGTTTGGTTGGGGTTTTTTTGTTTATCTTAGTGTTTTGTACAGATGAAGCCCAAAGTGTAAGAAAAACTGTCTGTGGGGATACCGTTTGTTTAATTTATTCAGCTGCTAAAATCTGTTATCTAGCTGCCTCAGGTCTCCTGGATTTTCAGTGTTTCTGTTACTGTTTGTTTGACAAATTGCGTTTATGGTGTTCTCTTCTCAAGTTTGCTTGGATTCACAGAATCAATGCCATCTTTTCCTGAGGATCAGAGTGGGGCAGTACTTTTGGACGCAATGATAACAATCCCCGAGAGTAGCTTCCTATCACACAGAGGTAGTAAGTACTCTTGAGTCTCTTATCATGAAACCATGATAAGGATGCTGTATCCTGTTTTCTTCAGCTTGAGAAAGAGCTTGGGGATATGGTGGTGTTCAGAAAACATGAAGGAAGTGTATCTAACTTAAAGTAGGTGTGGGTGGGAATTGCTTTGCGCACCTCTGGTCTCTGTAAAATAGATTGCAAGAGGAAGCTTGCCCTCCTTTGTCAGTAACAGTCCAGCTTGTGGTATCAGTAGGCTCTATAACAGCTTCCTTCTTCGAAAGGTATTTTTGTAAGAAACAATTAACACCTTGATAGCAGTGTTGGTTGTTTCTTCGTATCCTTTTTAACAATGGTGTTATTCTGCAGGAAATCTTTAATTTGCACCTGCCATTGGCTGTCATTTCAAAGAGGTTAAAGCAGAGCTCTTCATCTCCTCTCCATTACTGCTAGGTACAGCATTACTAGTAGCTGTGGGGTGTATCATCTCTTTACTGTTTTTTGGCCTGTAACCTTGATCCCATCTCAGTTTTGATTACCTTTTATATCCCAGCATCTGCTTCCTTCTTACTTGATTTTGTTTTTACATGAGAGCTTTAACATGCAGCTTTTGTTAGCCATGTGCAAATCTGAAAGTCACCACATTTCGCATCCCAATATTCTATTTTCTATTCTTGGCAGATGACATGTTTCCTAATCTCCATCTACTCACATCTGCTGCCCAAATATTTTTCGTAACCTGTGGCTTGGAACATTTTGCCTGCTCTCAGCTAACCTCCCTTTCTCTATCACATCAGCATCAAGTGCTCATTTTTTCTGTCAGTGATGCTGGAGGCCTTTCCCAGCCTGTGCGCTGGTTGTGTGCTATCAAGACGTGGTGTCCTGTTCAAGACAGGCAGTGACATAAGAGTTTTGTCACTCACATGTTGGCATGCAAATTTTTTATTCTATACTACCTTGTGTTAACTTGGGGAGCACCTGCATTGACACACAAGCCCATTCACCACCTTGCTTTTTATAAAAAAATATTGTTTCTCTAGGAGAAGCCTGACAGCAGTCAGGTGCCTGGCTGCCTGTCATCCTGACCACCTGGCTTCTTGCCACTCCTTGTCTTGTGCCATGCGTTTGGGCTGAAAGGTCTTTAGGGCAGACACTGTCCTTTTTGTTCTGTGTCTGATAGGGACTCAGAAAAGGCTCTCAACTTCTACAAGAGGATAAAAAAGTGCTAAAAATGCAGGAATTATGTACATTGGAAATGATGAGCTTACAAGTTGCTAGTTATTTAACAGCTGCTTTAATGGAAGAGTAGGTTACTTGTGAAGCAGGGATAATTTTACTCTTTGTCTTTTCCCCTTCTCACACACTACCATTGCTTTGAATTTTTTTAATCTGTATCTAAGTTAGTGTTTTATTTACATTATTGAAATATATTTCTACAGGCTGAACGTTTTGTGTAGAAAAGGAAAGAAGAATGAAAAAAAACCCCAACCTATGTGTTGTATACATTTTTATAGTTTGAGGTGAACCCAAGGAAGTGAATTCTGAAAATGAAGGGAAAAAAGATTGCGAAGCTTAAAAATTGCGATTAAGGAATCCTCACATAATTATATTGAACTACGAAAATCAGGATCACACTTGGATTTCTATCAAATATAACTTAAGAAAGCCATGTTTCTGTTGAAAATTTGTTTATACAAAAGAAATATTGTGTAAACTGACTGTTCACACTAATTTGATAAAATATCTTACATGTACTAATATCCACTCAGAACAGAAGAAAACAGGCTGTAATTCAGACAAATTAAATTTGTCTTTCAAGTGTAAATATCAACCCAATGGAGCTTCTACAGCTTTTGACTTTCCACCCTTTCTAAGTGAGACCTCTCCTTGGCAGCCTGCAGTCTCAGGAGCCAGGCAGTGGTGATAGTTCTCTACCATAGAGGGCTTAATCTGTGAGCTACTTTTTTTTACCTTGCTGAGTCTTTCTGTTTTGCAGTGCTAGTTTTTTCTCATCCTTCCAGTTTTTCAAGTTCCAATAATTTGCTGCAGCATTGCTGCTTTCCTTTTTTTATTTTTGAGAACAGAACTACAGTGATATTTACAGCCTATGAAATATGTCACTTTACAGGGCTCTGTGCTTGGTTTTTGATTCACGTTTTGGAGTTGGTTTTGGTGTCTTTGTTGCAGTTATTTTGGAGTGGGAATTTTTTTGCTTGTTTTTGGTTTTGTTTGTGTTTTGGTTATTTAGCCTTTGTTGTTTTTAAATGGTCTTTTTGCTCCTCTCCACTGGAGATGTGACTTGCTCTATAACATAAAGCAACTGGCAAGTTGTAGATGTGATCCTGCTTGCAACAATGGCTAATACTTGATGTGTCAGAGGTAAACGGCTGGAAAACATACAACTTGTCTTGCTGAAGGTCTGAAGCTATTTCTAGAGGAAGAATTCCTTTGTGATCTCTGTAGTGAAATCCTAACACCCAAGAGTGTGACATCGCCTCTTCACTCCATCTTTCTTGCTTTAAGTGGGGGAAAAAAAAGGGGTTTTATTTTTATGCGTGTTGCCACTTGCAAATTGATAATATAAAATATAAAATTTCCTGTAGAAAACTAATTGAAGGGGAAGTAAATCTTTCCTTGGTTTACTCATAAAGCAAATTATAGTATTGCATCTTAGTGATTCATCTTTATATTTCCTATACCAGTGACATAGACATCTTCAGCTTATTAAAATGATTGTGCTACTGTGCTTGCAGTATTATTTTTGGTAGTACGAAGTAGTTGCATTTCTATTTCAGGCCTAGTAGCACTAGATAATATGAAAATCTATCTATTGTTATCCTTGTAGTAAACAAGTGTGGCTCTGTAATTATACCCTTGTTTAGTACTTACTTTTCTCCTTCACACACACAGAGAAAAGAGCATTCCTGTATATAATATTTCCATTTAAAACTATGGTTGGAAAAACACATGGTAGATCTACTTACTCCAATGTATTTTCTAAATTATTATGCATTTTCACCCTCATTCATTCCCTCCATTACAAAGATAATGATAGTAGTATAAAAAAATAATTAAATGAGACTTGTTTGTGCTGTTAACTGGCACCTGTTCTTTAAAGCAACGTGTCCATAGCCATGCTCCAAGTGATGAGTGAGGAACTGCTGTATATTGAGAGCCAAACCTGGCTCACGCTGTGCATTGCTGTTTTGTCTTCTTCCCTCTCAATCCTGGGGCTGAGCAGCAGAACAGACTTCACTTGAGAGCTGTCTTTGTGAGACCTAGTGCTGCCACATCACCCAATCACCTTTTTGCATCTTCCTTCTGTCTTCCTGAAATATTTCTTGACGTTCATATTTTGTTATTGTGGCAGTAAAAGTAAAACTTTAATAGGGAAAAAGATACGGTTTGCTATTTCTGAAATATTCTAAGCTGTTTATTACTTAGTGAAGGCTCAAGTGGATGTGCATGAAGCTCACTCTCCTTGGAATTTACTTTTTTATATGTTACAGTGTTTAGGAGTTAGGTTTGAGGCAGAGACTGCAGTTCAGACTCTGTTAGAGTCCCTTGGGATGCATTTAAGAAGTAGGGGACAAGGAAGTAACCAGGTTTTCCAGATGATTTGAGACTGCAGAAATGAGGATTTGGTGAAAAGCAGTGCTGAGAATCAAAGGTTCTGAACTAGAAGCAAAGATGCACTTGTGTATTTGCTGATTTTTGCATCAGTAGAATTTTAGCCTTTTATGACATAGTCAAAATACTATTGCTGATGTTTCTGGGAAATTCAATCACTTCGGCCAAGAAGGACTAGGAGAGACTAGGGCATATTTCATTTAGGTGAATGATGTTTGATAAGGCTGAGATCAATTTTGTGAACATCTCTTGACATAAAGTGTCCTTTTAGGGTCAAAAAAAATGGGAACTATGTTGTTTGTCTCTGCAATTAAGTGCTTCAGTCACAAGCAGCTTCCCCTGTGAGGTACAATTCTCAAATTTTCAGGTCTGGAGGAGCCCTAGAATAATTCACCCTTCCCATTCCTTTTAGTCACTGTTAGTCCTAGACAGCACATGCTGCATTTATAGCCCAAAAGCTTTTTTATATATTTGGCTGGAACAGAATGGAGGATCAAGCATGGGAGGCTGGATTTTCAGAAGTCTACGAGTAATCCAGAAGGAGGTTCTTGGAAAAATCAATGGGAGTTGTGCTCCCAGGCCATGTTAGTATTTTTCTGTAAATCCCAGTAAAATATTGAAGGTCTTGTAAAAAATAGACAGTCTTAGAGTCACTTAATGAATCTTAAGGAAGGAGGAAACAGAGACACTCTCTTGGAGTCTGCAATCTGCTTTTTCTTGCATGCAAGCAATTAGCTTCAATGTGTGACCAAATTCCGCCATTACTGAGCTCATGCACTGTTTGATCCTATGATGCAGGCTGCAGTAGCTAGTTTTATCAGAATAAAGGAGTTATAAACATGGAATATTCCAGAGTCTAAGACCGGCTACATGCTTTGGTCTTCTGCTGTGTTGATAACAATGAAGCAATCTATTTGTTATGAGAACCATTTTACCTTGTTAAGTCCGGAAAGACAGTTGCAAAAACCTTAATTCTTCCCCACATAGAACTTTGTGGGGATAAAATAGCTGTAAGGAGGACAAAAAACCCCTCAAACCACTAAATCAGGAAAAAAAATAAAGACTTACATAAAATGATGCTGTTAATGCCTTAATAATAAGTTTATTTGTATCTGGAAAAAAAGGCTCATTGCCTCTGCAGAATAACATACAGTTTCATAATGCTTTTTCCTGTGCTTTTGGAGAGTTGGCAAGGGATGGAGAAAGCTGCATGATTTTTAAAAACTGCGATGCAATGCAAAGCTTGACCCAAATTTTCCAGACAGTGGAGGGTTTGAGCAAAATCATGTCGAAGGAGAGACAGTGTGGATTTGAAAGAACAGTATTGATGGAAGGACCAAGCAGTTCTTGCTTTTGGTAGAGAAAAGACTGTGGACTTCATAGCTTAAAAGAGAAGCATTACACTGACAACTCCTCAGTTTCCACCACATCCCCTGCTATCACTGCTTTCCCTGCTCCATTCTTATCCTCCCACAACCTAAAACTCTGTTTTGAAAGAGAACCCTAAATAAGTTCTCCTCCATTTATTTCCCTTCACCCAACTCCTGTTTTTTTCCTATGCCATTAGATTAAAAGCCAAACAACAGAGAAACAAAGCAGAGAGGGATTAGAGAAATGAGTCATGAAATTGGAAAGTTATAATTTAAATGAAGCCCTGGTAATGAATAGTGCAAGTGCATTTGTGTAAGAGTAAGGAAAAATTTTTCCTTTTAAATAACAATCAAAATTGTAAGGGTTTAATTTTATTTTTCCTCCTGGATTTTACACTGATTAAGAGTTTCCTTGTAGGACCAGTTCTGCTCCTATTCACCCTAGTTATTCTTCTTTTGAGAGGCTCTTGCCATCAGTATTTGCTGTAGCAAGCAGAAGCCAAAATGAGGTAGCACGTGTAGCAATCTTTTGGTGGTGCATCAACATCTAATTTAGAGATTTTCAAAATAAATATTAAGAAATGAATAAGATATGCTAGTTCTACTGTAGAAACCTCAATGGCAATTACGGGAAACCAAATACCATGGAGTTTACAGGTAGAGGCGGGATTAGATTCCTTATGGAAGGGATTCGTGAATTTCTTTTCAAGACAAAGTGATGCCAGTTTCCTTTTGATTGGAAATAATGCCTGCAGTTCAAAGATCACCTCTAAGCTCTGGTTATAATATGCTAATGACACAAAATCATCCAGATATAAATCATTTTAGAGATTGCCTTCTCTGATCTGCGTTATGCTCTGCTCCTGTCAAGTAATAAAAACATAAATCAGCTGCAGCTTTTCATCCTGCATGCATTTGTGGACATCACATCCACTATTCTGACAGACAGCAGCTAATGCATCAGAGAAGACCTCAGAAGAGTTTTAAATATCAACATAAATCTGATCTGGTTTGCTTTCATAGTTTGCCATTTTTTAAATGAAGGAGAATTAGGCTGTGTCATGAACATCATATTCACAGCCAAGATCAATACATACGCCTGGCTTGTGACATTTTGATTTGAGGAAAAGGTTTTCTTTAGCTATGGCACATCAAATCTGAAGGACACATACATGGGTTTGGAGTATCACACCAAGCAGCTGCTTATCCTCTCTGGGAAGAGATGTAAAAGAGAAGCACTGGCGGATTGCAAAGAGTACCTATTAATGAAGTCATACTATGTGAATGTTTTATAGGCTGAAATCTGGATACAGCTGTCAGTTGTGTGTTTGGCACCTTTTCCAAACACAAAGTTTGGAGGGAAGGGAAGATGTTTACTCTGTTTATCAGGGGTTCTGGGCACAATAGCTGCATCTTCTATTTGTTATGTATCCTGGCTGGTCTTACACACATGTCACCTTCATCAGTTCCAGCCTATTGTGAACAACCAGGCCAGATCCAGCAGCTTCAGGAAGAATGTGAGGGTTCATTTCTTTTCAAAATCAGGACCTGAGTGTATTTCAAGGCTGGAGTTGATGGCATACCCCCTGTCTGTGTTCATATAAACAGCAGACATGCTAGGAGGATTATGAGATTAATGTTTCTACCATGTGCTCTCTAATTCTTTAGTATTTATTTAAAACGTGCTAAGCGGTGTTTATTTTATGGTTGAACAGTTCTAGCAGTGCACTGCAAGTTGTATCTGTTGTTGGCTATTTAACCCCAACAACCATGGGAAGCAGAGATTGTCATACCTGTCAGAAAAGCACAACAGCAAATATGGGACTGAGCACCAGACTTTTTTTACTACTGTTGTTGTTGTCAGTAAGCTCTGCAAAGTCAGTGTCGGAGGCCTTGATTTAACGCAGGGCAAGAGATAAGCTCTTGTGAACTGATGCTGGGAAATTCAGAATAGTGCCTTCTCTAGTTATTGCGTATTCCACTACAGCACACTGCTTGCCTGTCGTATTTTACATTACCCATTTTCCACTGATTGATTTTTAAAGTGACAGAACATATTCCTTTTATATCATAAAGAGCTGCAATGTGTGCACAGAGATTATGCAGTGAAAAGAAGGTTCTCCTGTGAAAACAGTTGAATGTTGTACATGTGTGGTTTTCCCTTTGATTAGAAATCAGTTCTTGAGGAGCTGGTTATATGCATGGTACAATTCCAAGATAGAGTATTTCTCTCACAGAGAAGCTAACATGTGTCAGACAGGAGGACAAATAGTGTTTTCTAAGATAAGGTGAGCATTTATCAGCAAAAGCGATAGTTGTGAATTCTTTTCCCTCTGAGTTACTGAAAGTCTTTGTGGTATAAATTTTAATGAAGAATGGATTGCAAAATGGGGAGGAGATAAACAAGGCTGTACTTATTCTATGGGAATGTGCAATTTCCACATGATCTATTACAATATAGTGGAAAAACATGTCTGAAATCTAAAAAAAGAAATTACTTGTCTCATGCTGTTGGCACGAGAGCCATGCCACTGGCCATCTTTGTCCTAGACTTGATGTGGTTTTCAAAACTTTAAATACAAAATTTATATTGTAGTCATGTACATGTTCTTTTGTCTTTATATTTTACTTTTTGTGTTGTTGATACCAGTGAGACCTTGTTGTCAACTGCTGACCAAGTTGCTGTTCCTGCTGGTCAAGAGTGCACCCTCTGCTTGCTTAGATACTTCTCATACCTTTTGCATTTCCCAGGAAGATTTCTGATTTCCCTGGTCTCCAGGCTGGACCCACTTTATTGTTTTTGTGATTTGTGCAGTGAACTTGCTTTGTGTTCATTTGAGATTAGCGATTCGTCCCAGATCAGTAAGCTTTCTGTTTAGATATTTAAGTGTGTTGACAGTTGTTTGTGTCAATCTGAAATGTGAATCTCCTTTCTGCCAATCAGCCCAGAAAGTATCTAGTTCTTGCAGTTGAAATTCCCAATGGCATTTGAAATAAGTTAGGAGAAAAATAAATTTTGCTTCTAACAACAGGAAGGTTTGCCAAAACAAAGTTCTCTAAGTAATACCTGCAAGTTTTAGTAGTGCTAAGGTTTTGCATGAGAGGTAAAGGCCCTAAAGTATGGATACAGAAAGCCAGGATGTCTATTTCCACTATGCCTGAATCAAACCCTCATTCCGAATATGCCACATTCCTGATTTTTCTTCTTTGAAATCCTCTCATTTGTAAGTGTGCCACGTTTTATTGGTAATTAACTACTCATTAAGTCTGGCGTTTGAGCCTTGCTGTCCTGTGTTGTAGGTGAATGACGTTATTTAACGTTTCATTATTTGGGATAATGCCAGGCAGAGGGAAAAAAATCCATCCCTGCTGCAACACAGCACCTAGGCCACTGTCCTCTGTTGAAGGTGTAACTTCAAGTGCAGCCTAATTGGCTGTTCAGGACCTTGGCTTGGGATTTCCCAGGTGAGCATGGTATGGTGGGTGGTTCTCTTTAGTGATATGGCTTCTCTACTTTCACTTTATTCAAGAAAAAATCTTCATGCATGCATAGGAACTTCTACAGCCTTTCGTGCTGAGCAGTGGAGATCCTTAGGGAGCAGGAGTAGTGGGACTTGGCTTGTCATTCCAAACTGTTAGGCCTCATTCATCAGCAGAGAGGTTTTACACTAAAAAACTGCTTGTGTCTCCATACAAATAGTAAAAGTCGCAAAGACCAAGGTTTTCCTGTCATATAATTCTAAGGAACAAAAAGCCCATATGATATATGAGATATATCACTTCTTCTATAGATCTGTATAACAGAGGTATAAAGAAACAATTCATAACACTTGTGGAGTGGAATAGGGAATAAAAGCCTCTGTAGCTTTCTTGACTCTTTCACAGTGCTTAGTAGAAGGGACATAATTTCCTTTCTGACTTTGTCAGAAAATTCAGCTGCACAGAAGAGTGAGGGATTATTTATAAAAATCTTTAATTATGTGAACAGTTCTTTGTAGCTCTCCTTTATCTCTCTAGTTCTATTATTAGTAGAATCTGTAAAATGTAATTTTCTACTTTTAAAGGAAATAGTCTTGAAATATTATGTACAATTTCTTGGAAGAAAGCTAGAAGCCCTTCCTTTTGTTGAGATCAAATGTGCTCAAGGATGGGTGCTCCATTTCATCCCCGATCACATATAGATATAGACACTTGTGTGTATGTGTCTTGTTATTAATACTGTCTAAAAACCTCAGAGAGCAGCCATCACTTGGATCTAGCTAGATATTACCAGTAACTCTGTGAGTACTGGTGGCCATACACAGAGGTCCTGAATGATACATCACTTTCCTAGAGCCAAACTGCTACTAAAAATACGGGCAATAGTGCTTAGCAGTCATTGACATCATCACAGCAGTTTTTAAAATTTATTTTTTGTTGTGCAGGCTGGGCTTTCTCCGTCACGCAATTGCATAGGAGAACTTGTCACACATGGAGGTGTCTCTGAGGTGCAATGTGAAAAGGCAACTGCTGATTTATATTCTAGGGGATGTCAGAAAGCCGCATGTCTCTCATTGAGCAATATTGCAATTTACCTTTGTGTATGAAACAAAAGATAAGTTTCTGAAATGAGAAATTTTCTTTCCTTCTTTTGCTGTGCCTCACTGAACTACAGGTATGCAGTCAAAACTGATTAGGGGAACTAAAGAGAACTACTAACTAAATATGTACACTAGTCAGTATACATTTGCAGAGAAAACAAACCAAAGGGACAAACAGGTAATGAAAAAAAGCAGAAGTGAGTGTGAGTTTTTCAATATCGTTGGAATACTCATACATGCCATATTGTCTCCAATATTACACTTTTCATAATCCAAATAGCTATATGGTGCTTGTTATGTTCCACGTTAAAAATCTTGAACATTCAGAAAAGGCTCATACTTTCTTCCCATACTGAGAATGGAGATGTTGTTGTGAAAGCCTGAAATTAAGCATAGTGTGGCTTGATTTGGTTTTCCCAAGGTCACACTGGATCTGTGTAATCAAATGACAAGTTTTTCACGTTTCAGTCTTGCATGAAGCAGTAAATAAGTTGCAGCCTGAATCCTCCCTTTCATAAAAAGCTAATAGCACTCAAGCAGATTTGAATATCAGTTATTTAAAACACAAAAAAGAAAGGAATTGTGGAATGTAAATAGCCCAGTGATGGGAAAATTGGAGCATATGGCCTCAGAATTAATAAAACTAAAAGTTTTGAGAATTATTCTTTATGTACCAAGTTAAGCCTTTAAATCATATGCATTTTAGTTTCTTAGCTTTGCTCAAAGATATACTAATCTTCCTGTCATTATTGCATCTTTATACACTTCTGCATAGTTATACACTCTTTTGCACCCCAGAAGGAAAATAAACAGGTTTAATATTTGAGTCACAAGTTAAATGAAAGAGGATAAAGTGGAATTTCTGTGAGCAACCTGGATTGAAAGAATCCTCTACATTTACAGCATAACTTTTGAATTTTCATGGTGGTGGAATTTTTGTACTTAAAGTATTATGCAACATTGTGTATTGTAAATTATTTATAGTAAAGAAAAGCTTTAATGTTTAATGAGAAAATTCCCATATTAGTTGTTCTTGCTGTTTTTGAAAGTTGAGGTAATTCTGTAAATTGTGGCATGCCTAAAAATTAAGCATAGCCTAAGGTCGTAATCTGTTGAACAGAGAAATCTTAGGAGATCAGGGCAGAAAAACAAAGGATGGACGTGATGGTTTTGGTGAGGAGTCCTAGTGATTGACTCTGTCTCCTTTCCCGCTCTGCCCTGTGTGTTGCTCTCCTGCTCCACTCAGCTCTGGCCATGACACCTCTTTACCTGCGCCTGTTGGAGCACAGCTCTGCTCGGCGTCACCAGCTCCTCATCCTGCGCTCCGAGCTGCCTCCAGGCCATGCGAATGTGCCAAGCACAGCCCTTAACCTGCGCTGGAATACCCGCTCCCTTTGGACAGAGAATTTCCTCTGGCTGCTTTGGTCAGCTGGGCGTGCGCACGAGGGAAGCGTGTGCCCGCCTGAAAGATGCTGCCCTTACGTGTGACTGTGTCACATTGCTGGGTCGCTCTAAATTTGCTCCCTTGTCTTTAGTTTTATACTAAAGAGTGACTGGGGGTTCACTGGCACAGAGCCTGCCTGCACATCATAAACACTTGCTCGAATTGTTTACAACTTGTATTAAGTGTGTGTGGGATATATCTTTGTATTTGAAGACTTTTGCAATTCTTACCTCTTGTAATCTGTTGGATTTTTAAACTTACTCAACTGTACCACTGAAAAATTAGCTTATTTCGTGAGAAATATTTTTAAGTGTTGCTAGAAGGTAATTTTTCATAGTATCAGAACAATTTCACAGTATTGTGAGATATTTTAGGTCTAGCCTGAAAAATATTGCTAAAAATTTCCAGTTCTAACTGGGGTCAGTGGGTAAACTAATTTTGTCTGCAATATGTGTCTGGTGCTTTTGTTGTGCCACATTTCTGGCATCTAAGAAATTAACATGGAAACATGCATTCCCTTGATTGTGATCTGCTTGCAGATAAGCCTCATAGTCTTTTTTAGCATGATTTTTTTAAACCGCCATAATAAACATTTAATCTTTCAATCAGCCCTAAGAGCTATTGTGTGTGCATTCATCTGCATCTTTCTGTTGGAAAGATTGCTTCAGTTTTAAAATGCCGAGTGAGCATATCATTGTGGTGATTTGCAACTGTGTCATGGTGGAAGTGTTAAAGATGGAACACAGTATTAAACTCTCTGTATATTGTGTTAGATAATTTGCCCAAGTGATCTACAATGGGTATTTTCAGCAAGAAAGTTGTGAAATAAAATAGCAACTAGGTGCAACACTGTGTGTTAAGTAGTAATTATGTAATATCTTACAAATATATAATCACTGAAGAGGTTGTGGGAGCTGCAGGTTTTGAGGAATTCTGCAGAGTGAAGTGGGGAGGTTTTTAATAGTCAGTATTCATCCTGCTATGTAGTTATCCTGGTAGGAAATCAAACTGTTACAGTGAGCCCATGAAGATTTACTGCCTGATAACCTGATGACATTAAGGCACCACTGAATTTGTGAAGTCCCAGATCACTTCTGGTGACTGCCTGCACTTTTCCAGTTGGTTTTGTGAAAAGAAGACAGAGGGATATCTTTTATTCCAAATCATCTATTTCACCTTTTCTTTCTGAGAGATGGTTTAGGATAGGATTTACAGAAAAACAAAACAAAACAAAACAAAACCCAACAAAACACATGGTCTTCTGATTTTGTAGTAGAGGCCAAAATCAGTGGCTTGGGTTTCTAGTACTGGGAGAAAGGAGGGGCTGCTAAGGTATCTGTAACAGGTGATAAATCCTTTTGAACATCTGGACATTTATTCAGATGATTGTTTTGAAATTTTGAAGTGTTAGATCATTACTGCTGAGATCCGTAATATGATCTGCCACTCTAGCATGTGTATCCCAAATGTTAATGAATGCATCCATGTAGCATGGTAGTAAAAAAAAAAAATCTCCAGTTTACTGACACAGAATAAATATTGAATAAAACTACATTCCCAAATCTGCCAAAGATAGTAGAGAAATTATCTGTGATTTGCCTAAAATTAAAGAAATAGAAAATATTTGACAAGCCTGGGAATTGTACCCACAGCATGTGGGTTTTGAGGAAGACCTTACCTCTATCGTCTTCAATTAATCTTGATAATGATGAAAGCATCGTGTCATGCCACAGAAGACTCGATGCTTTTAATCTAGAGGTATCAGAGGGTATTTAACATTGCTAATGTGAATTCTAATTCATGCAAATTACTTCAGGAGTGTGGCACATTTCTACCCAAACACTTTTTATTTCACCGAGTACTTGGCATTTAGTTAGTCTTTGGAGGATGAGGCATACTAAAACATGCCTGACATAATATGAGAACAGCAGTATTTTGTGGAAGTGATACAGGAATAATACATAGATAATAGTACTCTGCTGACAGTGATACATAACAGCCACTTGCTTTTCTTCTGGTGAAGTCAATACATGCTAAACACTTTCATTTTATACTGCTAAAAGCTCAAAAGACCGCATGATTGTTTTAGTCCCTTTTTTCTTGTTTTCCATATACTTGTAGCTGGTAAATGGTATATTAACCTCATTCAGAGGATTCCCCAGTCCCTATCCAAAAGAGGAAGCAAGGATGTAATCA
This sequence comes from Prinia subflava, assembly GCF_021018805.1. Lineage (NCBI taxonomy): Eukaryota > Metazoa > Chordata > Aves > Passeriformes > Cisticolidae > Prinia > Prinia subflava. The sequence continues at coordinate 12,814,033 of NC_086283.1, read as the reverse complement.
GCCCTGGCCTCATTAAAATCTTTCTAATGTAATCTGTTGTTCCCAAAAAGCTTAGCCTCAGATCTACCAAATGTATTTTAATTATGTTTTAGATGGATTGTGTCTGGAGCTCTGCAGTTGCTGAAGCAAATTAATCCATTACATCAGCCTGTTCAAATTCTTTGTATATTTACAGAAGACTTACAGGGTAGCTGAAGAGACTCAATACAGATTTTTCAACAGCAGTTTCTCATATTTCATCTTTTTGTCCCCAGCCTATGCATGGATTCTATTAAAAAAAAGGAAAAAAAGACATGTATGCTTCAATGTGATGCATGTTTTTTGCTCACAGGAAAGAGATTAAGAATGATATTAGCACAGGTGCACTCAGCAGTGAAGCTATAATAATTTATCTAATCCTATCTAAAATTCTCATCACCTGTACTGGAATTGCTACACTTAGGAATTTATTATTGAAAGTAGGCAGTAAACAGTAGATACAGTTGATGAGGTTAAACAGAAAAAGAAATTTTCAGTTAAAGTATGCTATCCTGAAAAATTTCGATTTCCATGGCAAATGATCCCATTCTGTTTAATAAACAAACACTAAGCAACCTGGGAAGTTGTTGTTGTTGACCAATTCATTAATCATTTTTTAAATCTTCCTAAATACAGTTTATTGCTTTCAAAGTACAACTAATTACTTCAATTAACTTTGAAGTGTATTTTTTCTTTCTCTGACTGTGCCTGTAATTTTGAACCCAAGAGGGCTTTCTAGTCTTTAGATGAGTGTATTTCATTTCAAGATAAAATTCAAACCTCTTTAACTGCCTGTATCCTTAAAGGAGATGTGGGGCCTTGTCACAACTTTCTCTTCACCCTGCATGTGGTCTCTTTGGCTGAATGTGACTATGGGTGCAGTGGACCTGTTGAAGTTTGGTCAATAAACCAGTATAGTTGGGGGTATTTGTGAGGAATGATGGTAAGCATGTAGACAGAGATTTTAAAAGGAAAATCATTTAATTAAATCGGCTGGCACTGAAGAGAGTTGAACGTTATACACTCTATATGTGAAAGTCAATCCTATTATTTTGGCAGCCAAGTATGTGTTTAGGAGCTCATCTATGTGAGCTAATGTTATGTGTCTGTTATATAGTAACATTTATAAGTACGTGTTTAGGAGGGTATCTTTTTTTTTCTGGAAGTGAGAATTATAAGGTTCCCAAGAAAGATGAAATACTGATCTTCATCTCGTTAGTTCCTCTCAATCAGTTATCATCCTCAAATGTTGCAATTGAAATGTCATCTAAGAAAACTCAGGGAAAGTTGTCTTGGAAAAGGGAGGAGGAAGAGGATAAGAGGCAGAGTAACACTTAGAGAAATGATGAGTGGAGGAAACATTTCACATTTTTATCTTTTTTTTTAACATCTTCATTAAGTCTTTTTGTTTCTTCTTGTCAGTTTATGGGAGGGGGATGTTTTCTGACAGAGAGGGTGCTGTGGGAAGCCCAGAATGAAGTGCCAGGACTGCTCAAGATGCTGTTAAGATGCATCTCAGAGAGCAGCCACCTCACTGTGTGTGCTCAAAGATTTCTTCATTAGCTAGCAAGGGAGGTCAGAGAGAAGAGTATCAGTTAGGAGCCCCGGTTTCCTGGGGCACTGCAAATGGGTTTGAAGGCTCAGCAGTTTGGCATTCAAATCACTTTGGCCTGTGCTCAGTGCAGCTTAGCACCGTGGCACTGCACAGGCAAGAGCTCAGCTGGAGAAACAGCATCATGCTGCTTTGCTTTTGTTTTTTTTTCCAGTGTTAAAGTGCCCCCCAGGAGATCCTCTATGTGGGCTAAGCATTTGTTTTCCATGGATTTCATGTTCCTGGGGCTTGCATAGTTCGACCTTTATGAGCTAGCTCAGATCCTGCTCTTGGAGCCTGTGCTTGTGAGAGCACCCAGTAATACCATGTGAGGTGAAAGGTTTCTTGAAAACTGGCATTCTCAGCTGATGTTTCTTTATACTTAAACAAACTTAGGTTTCGAAAAATTCTATGTTGTTTGCTCCTTCCTTCCTAGTTCATTCACTTCCTGGTGAAAAAAACCCCACCAGAAAAAAACATTATTTACAGGATAAATAACTCCAGGTCATTTTTCTCTGATACTACTTTTTCTTATTTATAAAAAGAGTAAAGAAATTGAGTTGTTTTCCTGCTAACATGTAGGTAACCTTTTTTTAAAGTTTGCTTAAGTTTACAAGAGAGACAGAAGTAGAAGAGTCTCTTAGCCCCATCCCCAAACATTGCCCATGCATGAAGTTATCTACAGTTTAGGCATTTCCGTTCTAGTTATAAAAATTTTTGTTCTGTTCAAAGCTTTGCTGTGCTGTCATACTTAATAACAAAAAATTACAGCTATGGCTTGAAAAAATTTCGGAGCAAGATAACTTTTCTGCTCCCAAATACTTGTATGGTCCTACTGCTTGTACCCTTACTATTGCTTTGCTGTGAGGTGAGAAAAAGAGCAAATACATAAATTATAAGAGTTAATAAAATTGTATTCAGTCTGACAAATGTTGGTCAAATTCCATCCTTAAGGTTAATGTTTAAGTTGTATTCATTTACTGAATTGATTCTTTCCAACCCACTCATCTTTGCTTTGACATTAACATTTGAAAACTACACTCCATTTTAAACTACCAAGTCTTACAAGGTTTGGCATTAAAGGCAAATGTTATTTTCTATCAGTTATGCTGTATACAACCTTTATATTGCTAAATTAGGGAGAAGTTTAAAGTCTGTGATGAAAACATGAAATTGATGGTGTTTAAATTGCTGGTTCTTTGTTAGGTGCACCTTTTCTGATATATAAATCTAGAAACTTTTTCTGTCACATGCAACTTTGCTGAGCATTTTATGACTTTGCTCTGATTTAAAGGGAACACATTTTTCTGATGAGCATTAGCATTGTCCTCAGTGCAATTCTATTGCATTGCAAGACAGCAGTTTATTGCAATAAATTCAAATTTATTGGGAGTTAGTAAAGTTGTTTGAGCATAAATTTCCCTTAGCATTTCTAACATTCTTTCAGCCATTCCTTTTTCTGAAAAATGCTGGAGAAGGCTCACAGGGGACCATATACTGTGCTTGTCTTTATGTTATCAACCTTTATTTTTTTTAATTCAAAATATTTTGCCTTTGGACTGCTGAATATTTTTGTTGACCAGTTTTGTCAGCTGATGGCTGCACCCTCAATGATAGGAAGATTGATCTCATATCTTCTCAAAAGTAAGTGTATAAAACCCAATAGTTAAGTATTTTCAAATAGAGGGGAAGAAAAAAAAACTATTTAATTTGGCGTCAAATAAAGGTCTACTTATCTGCTATGGAAACATTTTTCCAGTGAGGTCTTCAAACTGACCTAACATCTGCAAATTCAATAGGTAATTTTAACTACAATCAAGTCTTGAAAAACAGGGTTGTGTTTGTTTTTTTGTTTTTTTTTGTTTTTTTTTTCTAAACAGAAATATGTCCTATTTTCATTATTATGTTTAAGAAAGTGAACACTTCTACTCCCACCTCCAGGAAAAGTAACTCACTGTTAACACAGCTTCATAGAATCAGGCCTGAATAGCAAGCTCCTTTCTAATGCTGCCAGTATTGTAAATAGTCACTGATTTAATTCTTGGATTATTATTACAATTTGCTTCTCCTGGTTTTGATTGTGGAGGGAAAAAGATGAAATATTTGGCCTTTAAGCCTAAACCAACATACAGAACATCACCTTTGACATCAGACACAAGTGCACAGCGCGTGGGATCTGTTAATGCCAGTCAATACAGCTGCTGGTGCCCTCTGATTTTAAGCCTCTGACTTAGAGGGAAACCTGTTCCATCAATGTGTTCAGGAACTACAGGAAACTTAAACGATACTGAATGGCAAACATGAACGCAACTCTTTATTGGTGCCATGAAAGGTGGAACTGTGGTGTGATGCTTTTCTTTTTTGTTTTGTTTTAATAAATGGATGGTGTATCCTCTGGAACCGATAGTTTCCAAAACAAAGTATATTGCATTTTTTTAAAAAATCTTTCATTTTTACAAAGTTTCTGCCTGCTTTTCTAAAGGAAAATGGAGAATGGTTTGTCAAAGTCTAGAATTCAAAAGGAAAAAGAGGAGGATGGTAGGCTGATAGACATTCAGGCACATAGGACTTGTTGAAAAAAGATCACCGTACACAATTGCTGTTTTAAGAGTAATGACACAGAGGAGTGATGTATGTCAAAAAATAAATTAGACTTGCAGAGAAGCTAATATATAGTCTAAATTTGTTTCCAAGATGGTGAAATAATTCTGCAACTAAATAATTTGACATAATTGCTGTGTATAATTTATACAACTTTCCCTTAAAATAATGCATTTGGTAATTTTTGTATTTCCACCATTTTGGAATAGCCACAGAAGTAACTAATTTGTTTCTTAACTGAGATCATAAAGTTCACTATCTAAAGTAAAGTTATTTCCAGCAACTTTTCCAGCTAAACAGTTCCAACTTTCTCAACTATGATTGATCCTCACCCTAAAAAATTTATGTTCTTTGGAAAGGTTAGTGTGTGTGACCTTGTTCAGAGCACCAAGAACTGAGGATAAACTGATTTCAAATATGGACAAGTATCCTGTGGAATTCCTCTAGACTGAGCAGTGTTCTTGGGTTCTTCAACATCTCTAATACAAACAAACAAAATTAATATAATGTATAAATTGTATCCTAATTGCTCTGATGTGTGACTAGACTCTCATTTGTGCAGATATGTTTTCTTGTGTCACTTTAAGATAGATAATTTGTTTAAAATACTGTGAGTGACAATTTCGCTTTTTTTTGGTAGCTGTTAGCATGAAAAACTGTATTGGCTGATGTATGTATACTTTTTTGCATCTTTCTTGATGCTGAAGAGCTGGCATTGGTATTTGCAGTATTTCCGTTTAATTTTTTTAATTAACTTTACAAACCTAGATGTAAGCATTAAAGAGACTCAATGCAGTTAAATATTAAAGCACCTTGAAGCTACTTTTAGTGTTGCAAAATGAGAAAAAGGAGATAAGAAAGAAAAAACATGCTCGGCATATAAATTTACGTTTCCAAGTAATAGGATTTTGCCAGGAACCACTGCATTGTATTTTTTTCTTTTGTTTTTTTCCATTCATTTTTGCCTTGCCTGTAGTTTTTAAAGCAGTAAGAATGTGCCAAGGACTATTAGATTTTTACAGTGGTGCTATACCATAGGAAAGAGGAAAATGTCTAAGTCAGCAGATTATCACTGATGATTGTGGGCTAAATTTCTGGAGATTTCTTGAGTGAGGTTCATGATTTTAGCAACAGTTGGTCAAACTGCATTTATTTGCAGCTGTCTACATCTGCTCTATTGTCACTACTATGTCATGTCCAGATACATGCATGCAGCCAGAGTCAGTGGGAATTCTGGCTTGCTTGTCCTATATGATCTGGACCAGGCATGCATGACCTTCCTCTCCCTGGTCTGCTAGCGAGTCTATGGTTTTGTTTTTGGACTCGAAAGACATTGATCACAAGCCCAGTTACCACCAGTAATAAATCTGAATAACCATGAAGAAGCATGTCATGTTCCTGACTTCCCCCATGCAACGTGAACGAATTGTATTCCTTCTGATTCTATGATAATTTCAGAAAGCTTCATTACTCTCCTTTCTACAGCTCTGCTTTCTGTCAAAGTTTCAACATCCCAGAATCATGGGGAAGCTCTGGAGAAGTTTTGTCCAACTTCTGCCACACTTTTTATGTTAAGAACCATTATAATCTACTTCCTCCTAGCTGTTTCTTCTGTTTGTGGTTCACATTCTTGCTGGCATTTGGAAAAGAAATATAAAAATAAAAATTGAGTTTTATTTTTAGGCACTGTAAGTCACCATGATAACAAAAGCAGGCAGGGAGTGTAATGTTGAGAATTCTATGTCAATATTCAGCACCAGAACTGCAGGTTGAATTTTCTGTTGGTTGTACAAAATTGTGAAATTGAATTTTAAGAGGAAAATAAGTAACAGAAGGGATGGAGATTGAGTGTTGTTTGGAGTTGCTAATTCAGTTTATATCTGTGAATTAATTTTCAAAGCAAATGGATAAATTCTGGTCTCACTTGTTCTTCAGTCATTTCAGACATTAATTTCTGAGAATCTGAGGTAATATCTGAGGTAATAACTTTCAGTATAGAGCTTTGTCTGTACACTTACAGATCTTACTTATAGCTCTTTATTGCTTGTGCATTAGTCATTGCCCTTTTAAATATTCTTAGACATTGAAATAAGTAAAATCAAAGACAAATATCCTGGATACAGCAACAAAGAACACTACTATAAATCTTAATTACTTTTCTTTTACATTTGCTTCAACATATCATTCAGACAGAAATAGGACCAAATGCTATTGATACTGGTTTCTGTTGAAGCTGAGTTAATTTTAGCAGTAAAATGAATTTTTCTATCCTTGAGAAGACAGCTTTGCATTTCTTCTTGATATGCATCATTTCTGCTGAACAGAATCAGAGCCAAAATCCTCAATTTTTCTATTTTGTTCCAATGACAGTAAGAATTGGATGCTTAACTTCTGAGGTGATGAATGTGAGACCTATTCTAAAAGTGGAAGTGTCTGGAGTTCTCTCATAAACTACCCAAACAACACTCCATGCCATCCATACTCCTTCATACTCCTTCTTTTTTTTTTTTTTTAAGAAGTCTGCAAATATTTGGTTGGAGTCTTGTCTAGGGTGTAGTGAGGAGCAGAAAATGAAGAGGCAGTCCTGATTTCAAGCATGTTCAGTGCATGTGAGCTTCTCTCTTCATGGGTTTCAAACTTCACTGGCTGAGTGCTAATTCGATTCAGTCTCTTGTAAGGGCTTTCAGGAAAGTAATTTTGTCTTTAACTTCTAGCAGTAACAAAAGGCATGTTCTAAGCAGCTTTTATGGCAATACAATGCAATGATACACTCATGAAAGCTGATTTGCATTTGTGTTTGGCATTGCAAAGTGCAATGCGTGTTATGCATTAATTTTAACATTGATAAAAGAAAAAAAGACCTGAACAAAAACCTGACCTTCGTAATTAATCATCCCACGTGATCATAAATCTGTTTTGATATTACTGCCTTTTTAGTAAGATGCCCTTTTAAAAAGAGTACAACTCTTCGTGTTTCTGAATATAACTTGAAATGTTTAAATAATGACCTGACTTCAAATATGTATTGATCCTGTTTTATGCTTTCCTAGTTCTAATCTGTGGCAGTAGACACTGAAGCACCATAAGGAAAACAATGTCTTTCCGAGCAGCCAAGAAATGGAGATTTTGCCTAGAAACTCTCAGAACAAGGTGCTCTCACCTTGCAGGTAGCACATAGACCTGCAAACCTGACCTGACATTTCTTACTCACAGAGCTATTTATGTTAAGCAGAAATTAATGTGGACCAATCCTTCAGTGCTAACCCTGTGTTGTGATCTGATGCCTTCTGACATCCAGAGTCACTTCAGAGTCTAGGTAACCTCGATATGGGAAAGCATTAAAAATGTACTCTCTTTTCCTCTTGTCATCACTTTCCTGGGGTTTGATGGTTTAACTTTAGGATCCTCAATATTTTGTTGCTGACTACATGTTTTTTATCCCTGCTATTAACACCTCTGTAGCTGGTGGGTTGACCAGATGCCTGCCCATCCACTCTCTCACTTCCCTTTCTTGATGGAACTGTAGGAGAAAATAAGATGGAAGAACATATACGTTTAGCTAAAAACAAGAAGTCTAGTTACCTGTTACTGTGACAGAAAAACAGACTCACCTTAAAAAAAATTCTCATTTGTTATTTCAATTTGAATACTTGAAATGTTCCACTAGTCTAAAACAATTTCTGACATATTTGGAATAATACTTTCTACTAAAACTCTCTAATCTTCTCTTGCTTTTATTTTTAACTCATCTGTTGCTAGCATTACATTTGATGAGTGTTTCAAGAAGTAATAATTTGCAAGTTAGAGATATCCAGAGTTCTGATCAACCCACCAGCTATAAATTCAGGTTATCATGATAGTTCAATTTCAAAGAGATAATTAGGTAATCCTTAGCTCATATATCTTTAGTCTAACGTATTTGCTGCAAGTCAGTGTGTAAAGAAAGTAAATGGTCATTTTGGCTTCAGAAGAAAAATATTAATATATACAATTTTTCATGATCACAAGATTAGTTTGTCAGGATCTCATGGTGAGACGATACCATATTCTTTCTTTGAATTCCTCCCACAGGCTTCATTTCAGGATTTTCACCTTTACCCTCTCTGTGTTAAGTGGTCAGGCTTATGTTCTTCCTATGGATCAAATGCATTTTACACTGTCAACTGCAGACACTGTGTCAATGGCTTTGGTTTGCTTTCTGCCCAGTTTACTCATTGATTCGCTTTTCACATTGAAATGGACTTTATCATTTCATGGGCTGTGTAATGCTTGACTTGAAATCCATCCTTCCAGATCATTTTGGTCTGGTCTTGTAGCTTGGTGTTTCTACCCCCAAAATATCCTCTAGCTTCTTAACCCATTGAAGTTTCAGCATTAATGTTTAATAGCTGTGACCTCAGGATTGATTAAATCCAGTTGACTTAACCTTTCCGAATATGGGAGCAGATTTTTAGCTCGTGTAAAATAAAATATTTCTGACCAAGACCTCATTTTGCTTTGCTCTAGCTCTATTGCCACAAATGGGAACCAGTTCAATTAAAAAGATGACCTAGATCTGTTAGAGACACCTACTGATATTTTTCACTTTGTATGGCATTATAGATAAAACTTCATTTTGAAAAGAAAGCATGGAGAGGAAACCCATTCTCTTTATTTTCCTGTAGAAGTAATAGATAGCCTGGAAGCTGGTATGCAGTTCTTTAGTTGTCCTGGCTACGCAGCCAGTGTAACTTCTCTTTCTCCCCAGGAATGAAAAAGTAAACAAAAAACCCAGCCCTGATCAGACAGGTTACTAATGTGAAAAGTCAGTGTTGAATTATTCTGTATCCCAAGTAATTGTTTCCAGGTGTCATCTCAGTTCTGTGAGAGTTGTCACTTGTTTGACAGTATTTTGACAATTTGGCTCTGTCATGCCTATTGATTTTCTTTCTTTCAGCTGTACCAGTTGAAAGATCAGATGTCTTCTGCTAATGTGATAAAAAGTATTTTTATTCATTTATTTTTTCTTTGTTAACAGTGTGCCAGTAATTACGTGTAAGATACGTGCAGCCTCAGGACTGTCAGTACATAAAATAAAAAAAAACTATACTGAAGTAACATACATACTTAATATGTGTTGACATGACTTGAACCTGTAATATTTTTCAGTGCAAAAAATGTGACATTTTATTTTTTGAACTCTGAGAAGGATAAGAAGCTATTTCCAGATACTTTTAGAAATAAATATGGTTAAAAGGGTTACTAAATTATTTTATCATTGCTCAGGAGCAATCTCCAAAAGGAAAGACAAAGCTTTCTATTGAAATACTTTCAAATAGCAGCATTCAAGTGGTTTTAAAATACATATAATTTTCAAAGCATTTACTGTATGTGTTGTATATGAAAACCTGTTTCTGATACCATCTACACTTGTTTTTTTCCTAAAGAAAAAAAAGGGAAAACTTTAGATGTAAATCTTCATGTAATGTTAAAGCCTCACTTGGCTCACAGTGAACACTATAAATTAAATATAATGGTAATCAGCCTGAACATTTAGCATGTGGTATGGAAATCTGTGATTTCCATTGATTGCAGGGAAATGATATATATACCATTTAATCAATATGTCAATAGAGCAAAAGCACTTTTTACCGCTGGCATTGGCATATCTTGCAATTAGGGTGTATCTTTAATCCCAGGTGGGCACAGGGCAGTTCGCAACTCCTGAGTCTGCTACAGCAGCAGTAACTAAAATGCATGCCTAATTTGAAGCTCAGAAATAGTTTCAGTAATTATGACTGAAAGATTGCCGTGGATTTGGTTGTGTTGTAGCTGCTGTATGTAGCTGTTGCTGGATATCTTGTGTGTATCAGTGTGAGTGGACACCCAGCTGCCGTCAGTACTTCTGTTTCTTTGTAAACTGATTGAAGTTAAACACTCTCCTTGAAAACTTCTGTCTCAGAATGAGGGTGTTTCAGCAATAGTTGTCCTTGATTTTTCATCAGTTCCTCTTGTTAAGCTGAAGAATTGGCTTCATGGCTGTCTTCACCTAGATCGTACTCAACAGTTAATAAAAGAAACACATTTATAAAGTATATCTTTTGTTAAATTATTATGAAAGAGTGAGGGGAAACTGCATCTTCTGAGCTCTTCTAAAATAATGAAGTATGTGGACTTTGGGTTGCTACAGTATTGTTCATTCCTAGAGGAATTACATTCCTTTACAGCAAGTTAAGTAATTGTGCTGCCTTGGTGCTCTCAGAAGTGTAAATTTGAGGAAACATTTTAGTTTAGTTGCAAATCAGTCACTTTAATTCAGTTGTTATTTAATTGCTGATATAAAAGCTTTTCCACTAACCCGTGTTTTCCATTTCTTTCAAAATACATTTTCCTCTTACAGGTAATAATAACTGTTAACTCAGCAGGTAGACCACTCCAAGGTTTAAAACAAGTGCATCTTTGAGTAAGGCTAACAAAATGTGGATCTTTAAATAAGGCAACACACTGAATGGAGCTGATCCTTAGCTGTCGGAAAATGTAAAGGAATATTACAGTAATCAGTGGCTGAAACCACTTGAAAAAAAAACCCTAGACAGCTGAAGGGTTAGGGAAGCAAGTACAAATTAGGAGAAAGTCAAAAAATAAGATACTAAACCCACAAAAGAGCTTTTGTCAAGAGCAAACTTTACAAAATGTTATAACTTAAATATGCATAGTGTCTTACACCCCCCCCACCCCCCCACCCCCAATCCAAACTGCCTTGCAAACTATTAAGAACTGCTAAAAAGACATCTGTATGTGAAAAGTGGCAGCTAGGATTCAGTTAGATAGAAGAAACAAAAATTTTTGTGAAATTTGAAAAGTGAGCAAAATATGATATTTTGCCATTTCCCATATGTGAACTCCACACAGCCCAAACAGTCTGAGTTTGGACTTAAATATACAGCTGAATGATTTTTCTACTCAAATATTACTTCATCATAAAAGCATAAAGTGATTAAATATATCCTGTTTCGTACTTTGCTGACATGTAAGCTTGAAATCAAACCGTAAAAATGAAGTATTGAAATGAAATTGAAAATTTCTCTTCCATGAATTGGTGTTAATTCATTTGACTTTGATAGAAACTTAATTTCCAGTTTTGAATGTTAATGACATGTAATAAAAAGTTAAATACAGGCATGTACCTTGTAGGAATTAAAATCAGGAAGAAAAGTAATTTAGCTAATTAAAATACTGTGGAAATTTTGAGCAGGTTTAATCTTCATTGTATGCATTTCTTACAATGCTCTTCTTAGTGACATTATGGTTTGAAAGGACTCTTAGAAATCTGTAGAAAGGATAAGGATGGAGTCACTTCTTGGCTTTTTACTCTTTGCACCTGTCTGATATATTAAAAAATCAACAGCATAGAGATTATGCTTTTCTTCAAAGGACTGCTCGGGTTTTTTAACACTTGTATTGATGGACCACTATGCCTAAAATAAGGATTAGAAATTGAATTTGGGAACTCAGATACTGGACAGATCTATTGAAGAGCATTGCAAACTTACTGGGATTAGGATGGTGGTTAGCATCTGAAGGATGCTTTTGTTCTTGTATTCACCTGCATTATTAAACTTTAATTAAAAGAAGGGTTAGGGCTGGTTTGAGAAAACTGTTGCTGAGGACCTCTGGTTATTAGCTTTCTTTATGATTACAGAGCTAAAATTATTTTTGATCCCAGGTGAAACAGTACTTTGAGTGTGTGCTTTTGTAAAACTGTAAGATGCCTTCAGCAATGATGAAAACTAGTATTAGGCTGCAGTTAGGAGTAAGATTCTATAAATCAGGGTATAAGAACTGCATTTCTTTTTGTGCTGTGCCAGTGCCCCAGTTTTTTGAACAAGTGCTGGTGTTAGGAGGAACAAGAGCTGACTTTTGCTTTCACTGTGCAGAGCAGGAGGCATTGCTCTGTTTCAATTTCCAGTTAATGTAAGGGGTTTGGAAAATATGTAATGAAGACCTACAGGACTACCTACTGCTATTTGTATTGACTGGTTAAAACTAGAAGTCAGGTTAAATTTTGGGAAAAGAGGACTGAAAAACTCAGTTTATTAAAGGGTTTTGTAGTGTCTCAGGGAATGAAAAAAACCTCAGCTCTTAATTTTGGTGGGTTTTGTTTCATGTCATTTTGTTAAGCTCGAATCAGGGCTTGACATTTCCTGTACGGCTGTATATATAACTAGCAAAGGAGAAGGAAACAAAGGTGAAAGTCTAAGAGATTTTTTTTCTTTTAGGCCAAATAGTTGGAGGAAAACTCCAGTGTATGAATTCATTATTTGCAGAGCCTTAGTAGCAAATGCGGGGGGACTATCTTGTTTCTTTCTCCAATGAAAAATGAAATATGTCATTATAGTTGCCAAACCTTTGATCACTCTTCACTGTGATAATTTCTGGGCTCATGGAGCTCCTACACAGATGGTAAAATAGGCTGATGTAGTATGTCTGAAATGACAACATTTCTCATGCTAGACAGAAGCATGGCGTGCCTCTGTGAGGGATATCTGCCTTGCTATCACTAGCTTTGGTTGGCAGGGATTGCTTTGGAACTCTTTTTTTTCTTCTTTGGGAGCCGTTGTGCACCTAGGAAGGCAAAACATAGCCCAGCATTAGATGAAGGGGGATGATTTAAACAGAGACATTGTAAGTTACAAACATGGCATCTGCCTTTCTTGGCAAGAGAACTGAGAACCTGGAATGAGAATGTTTGGGAACGATGGGGATTCATTTCAGAACAAGGTCAGAAACATAAAAGCAAATTACATGGGCCGGTCTGAGCATTATTTTTTATTAAAAATCAGTGCTCAGGCTTACTGTTAGATGCATTATTATGACCATATGTTAGGACTAAAGCAAAACAAAATGCATTTGGAAGATGCCATTGATCTTTAATGAGTGTGCTGTCTGTGATTTAATGAAGCATACAGCTTGTCCAGTTCATGAAGTGGAAGGGATTTGCATCAGGGACATGTTGGCATGGCAAATGCTTGGTACATTCTAGCCTTCATATTGTCATTTTTACAGTATGGTATGCTGCAGCATTGAAGAAGATTTGACCTTCATAATGCAGCAGAAAGACAACTGGAAGTTGAAAAGAATTTCCAGTGAATTGACTCACTCTGGCAGCATTATTTGTTTTGATAAAGATTTTAAACTTATTTTAAATCTTTTGGATTTTTTTTTTTTATGAAAATGAGGTGTCACTGCTCATCTTGTGTGTAGCAAAATAGTATAATCTCTCCTTGCTATAAACTTTTGAAAAATAATTACTTGTAGGATGAACAGTGCCAAAATGCATATACAGTCTAGAAGTCAGTATTTCAGGTTTATCAAGTTTCTGGAAGTTGATCAGTTTTTTTGGATAATGTAATGCCATTGATTTTAAGAAATTCAATTTCCAGAGTTTCTGGGGGCATCACAAAACTCATTGAGATAAAGAAATATTCATACACAAATGCTGCAGAATCTGATGCTTTGTCTTTGTCTATCATGTGAATTTTTTTAAGTCTCCAAGTGTAGAAGACTACTTGTGCATGACATTTGCCCTTGATATTTCTTTGACTTCTGGAAGTGCTGGACTGTGCTGAAGGGGGGTGTCAGTTCTCTGGTATCTTTTCACATCACAGTCAGTGCATTGAGCAAATGGACCTTTCTGAATTTTTGCTTTGCCTTATGTGTTTAATCTATAAACAGAGAATCCACACTAAAACTGATGTAGAGAATGCAAAGATTGCATTTAAGTGCAGAAGTGTTAAGCCTTTTCTGTTTTACTGGGCCTAGAAATGCCTGAGATACCCTAGATCTTTGCCACTATAATGTTTTTAAGAGCTTAATCCTATATTCACACACATATACACATACATTTCTATTTTTCCCTGCATCATTTAATTACTTTTTTAATATTACATTTTGGGTCTTGGACAGTGTGTTTAATTTAATTGTCTTATTAACTGTGAACCACAGTACACAGCCTTATTTGTCAGACAACCACCAAGTTTTTCTCAAGTGAATGCCCAAAGCCTGAAAATTATGAACATAGATGAGAAAATAAAAGGCAGAACTCATTTTGAACATACAGCTGCCATTGATTTTTTGGTGTTATGTATTGCAGCAGAATTCCTTCCTTTACACTGGCAGATATGAAAAATGAATTGAGGGTATTGTACAATATATTTTCAGTTTGCATAAAATATCACTGAAATGACAACCAAGCTGAAGTTCTGTTTTCAAAACCATTGAAGTCTTTTAATAAGTGTGTAAGATGAACTAGAAAATGGAATTTAAAACCCTAAACCATTGAAAGCTGTTCTTAGCTTTTCAATACATTCAAGCAAAGGGACTAGTCATGTGTGTCAGGTTAGGGATACACATAATTCTTTTGCAGAATCAAGGCCTAAATTTGTCACTTTAAATAGCACTGGCCTATTTTACATGCATAGATTAAAATGACTCACCATTTGAACCTCCTCACAGCAGGAGCTCTTACGAGTTCCTTGTGGTCTAGGTGCATAACTGGCCTCAAAGAAGTCTCCTCTGTAAGGAGGAAAATTGAAGAAAATAGAACTGATGACAGCAAAGAAAGAGAATTGGAAAAGGGAATTAAAATTTTAAATATTATGGCTGTACTAGTAAATGCATCTAGATTTTTAAACATGATTTTTCTTAAAAAAAAGTTACCAGTAACTTGAAAAATTAAAGGTTTGACTTTGTTGCAGGTGATTTCCATCTCCTGTAGATATTTGCATCTCTTCTCACACTGTTAAACAGAAACCCACAGTCAAATCAGCATGTACTCTTGTAAATTGTACACACAGATATCAACATGGGTCCTTTAAACATTTTTATTTTTGAAAGAAAGGTAACATTTTTGTGTCCTATTTGTCTTGTTACTTTAAACACTTGCACATGTTAATCTTCTGTTTGCTCAGCCATCACCTCAATACACAAGTTGGGTTACCTGACTTAAGAATAACATCATATCCAACAACTCAGGGACCTAGTGGCCAGTATGTGTGGATGTGCCTTATATTGCTTTAACTATTGATCATTGAAAAATAGTCAGAAAAATTACTTGTAGCCCAAATAACCATTAATAATATTCAAGTATAATGTGTCTGGAGGATATCAAGACTGTAACACCATTCTGTGGGGGAGGAAAACTATGTTGAATTCTAGTGGTGGACCTTGGCAAAGCTGTAAGGAGGCCAAGTGTTCTCCACTGCCTTCTCGTACTTACATCAGAGTACCTTGTGAAGGTACCAGAGTGAGGTGGGCTCAGCTTTATGGCATAGTTTTAGAGCATTCAGCTTCAGAAGCTTTGAAGTCAAGAGCTTTGTTAGCCTGTCTTTTCAGGTGCTTTTTAGTGGTTCCAACTTAAAAGTAGGTTGAGGTTACTGCAGAACTCTTAGAAATACCTGCACCGAGGAAGCTTCCTTTTGCTCATTGAATGCAGTGAGGCCAGTCAGTTCCATTACCTTTTGTCCACAGTGATCCAGACAAGATTAATGGAGACCCATCTTGACTTGATGTGGGGTGGTCACTGTTTTCCTTTTCTGCAGAGTTCAGCAGAGTTTGAGGGGAGTGCAGGAAGACATTTCCTCCTGTAGGGGAGAGGCTCTGTGTATGTTGCCTGCATGGCTACTTAGTGAGTAACTCATAATCCAGCTCATTGATCTCAGAGATCTTTGACTACCTAATTGACTCCGTGTTTCTGTGATTTGTATCAATTGCTGATGTGTTACACTACCCTTGTGTTACTGTGCATTCTCTAAATTGATGAAAGCTGGAGAAAGGAATGCCAGGATTTCCTTGGGTCCCCATCCTGTACTTGTGTGTGTAGGTGCCTCTCTCTTGGGGGATTTTTTTGTGATGATGGGTTATTTTCAGCAATATTCCAGATACAGCTATTGTCTTTATATAAACCAATGCTGACTCTTAATTTTTGCCTGGTTGTTGCCCTGCGGCTGAAAGCTACTAAAAACAATAATGATGACATTTCAAAATTAAATTTCCTTTTTGCACACTTTGAGAATGAGAAAGGAAAGAGCTTGAGGGCCACGTACTAATGTTATGGCTGTAAGGTTTTCATATTACTAAATTTATCTCGCTGTTTAGAATTAAAAATATCTCAATTCACGTGACAATTTGTAGATGTATTGAAATAACTGTCAAGCAGAATGTAGATAGATTTAAAATCCTCAGTGGTTCTGTGCAATTTGGGTGATGATCCTGGTAAACACTAAAAGTAACTTCAAGTTACAGCTACAGCTCTGTAGCTACAGCTGTTCATCATTGTTCTGTCCCACCCCCAAGCCTCAGACTAGTTCTCTGACCAGGAATTTGCACGCTGTCCATTTTTTGTTGCATGATGAATAACTGAACTTTGTTTCATCTGCTGTCAAACACCTACAGCTCTATTTCTTAATACGTATTTAACCTTTGAAACACATGAAGCTTTGAAAACAAAACTCTGCACAAGACTATAGTTCTGATTGGCTCATCTCAACAGGTCACGATGAATAGATAATACTGTGTTTTCTCATTATGCTTAGGTTTTACACTAATAATAAGGCAAGTCCTGCTCCAAGGAGTTTGTGATCTTATTTATTAGCAGTACTAAATTTTAGTAATAGAGCAGCAGGTAGTGCATTTGGAAATTAAGAACTAATGTGAGATATACAGCTGTAACTGCCTTAGCCAAACTTTATAGAGCTAGTCATGCAAAAAGTGAACTTATAAATAATATAATTAATTACTCCATACAACATTTACCTTGAAGCTTTTTTTCTTTTAACCATTTTTAAGGCATCCTATGGCTTAAAGAACCATGGTGTAAACTAGTATACTTTCTGCAGAATAATTTAAGAAACTTAAATTTTAATAATGCTCTTGTGAATCATAGGGTATTTAAAAACTTGCTCCCCTTGCATTGCATCTGAAACTGGGTAATGCAATTTAAAAGGACGTCTCTAACAGTTTTGTTCCCACAATGAAAACTATTTTCATTGTCTTGCAGCAGTGAGAGAAAAGCTTGATAGTGTATTCCATTCCTTAGAGGAAAAACTCACACAAACTAAATACAATAAATTATTGGGCAAAGGTTGTCTGTCTTTGGATCATGGACAAAATCTTGCTATCTCCAGAAAAGAACAAACTGACAATTTTACAGTAAACATGATAGAAGCTTTGCCAGTAAAGCTTATCACTACTCTACAAAATGATGGAGACATTAGATTCCTGTCTCATGACAACAATACCAGAAAATAACTATTTTAATCTGACATATCATTCTGAGAATGAATCAGCATGATTTTCTTTAGGTTGCATTATGACTGTTTTGCCAAGAGGTCAGACTCACAGTTTGATTTTGAGGATACAAGATATTTTTTTCCTCTAAGTTCTGAGTTAATATCACAAATCAGGAGAGTCAAACTGAATGTTACCTACACAATCGGAAGAATCTATAACCTATACATGTTTTTTGAAGACATGCCTGCAAAATTTCTCTTTTTGGCATATCTTTGTCTCTCCATGTTTAGGAAACAAAGCATGAATGATGCATGTTTTGTGATGTTGTTTATCTGTTGTTTCTTTTCCTTAGTTTTTCTCTTTGTGTGGACTCCCCTGTCCTCCTCCCAAGTATCTGCTGATCTCATGTTTTTTCGTGTCTATGCTATTCTTTGGCATTTTAAAATAATCTTATGCTCAGGAAATGTGTAAACATGTTTAAAGTTTTGTAAAAAATGTAATTACAGAAAATACAGAATTAAAATTTTAAGCAAAATTAAATTTAGTAATAAAACCCTCTGCTGTTGGTTGGGTCAGTGGAGCATGTGTATGTCCAAGAAATCATGTGCTCCATCCCCTCAGGGAAGCATTGGAAAAGGCAGCTGTTTCATACATACTCAAGATTATTGTCCCTTCTTTCCCATGAACTGCTGCCAGCCAAATTGCTCTTTGAAGCTAAGGCATGGCAGCAACTGAAGCTGTTGCATGCTTCTCACCCATGAAATAACAGCAAATTTGGTACGTTTCGCATTAGAATTGCATCAAAGCATATACTTGATAGCAGCTCACAGCAGTACAACAAAGCCTCCCAATCAACCAAAATGTCAATGTAAAGATGCAGAAGTAATTTTGTCCTTGGAACCAAAAAGCCATCCCCCATAAATCAACTTAATGTCTGTGGCACTTGAAGCAGGTAATGAGAATTATTTGCATTGCGTGGGTGTGAAGAGTGTGTAGCAGGAAGGAGCCTGAGCGATTTACCTGGCATCTCACAGCAGGCAGCACCTCAGCCACAAATTCTAGGAAGTTGTGCTTGCTGCTTTCCCATGGAGTAAACATTTCCTTCCTCTGACTTGGAAGGAAATGGGAGGAGCCTGGTACTGGCAAAAATTCTGATACTGGGGAGAATGAGAATTGGAAAATGGGAACAATGTATTCTACCGCAAAGACTGACTGAAATCTAAAAGAAATATGATAGAAATCAAATAAGAAAAACTAGTCAAGCATATGCTCCCGTCCAGCATTTGTTGTTAGTAACGTGGGTTTGCAAGGTTTTAGTGCTAAAGTAACATCACAAAATAAACAGGAAGTGACCTCTGTCAGCTTTTATCAAAAGTTCACCTTAAGAAAGTTATGCACTTTGTCCTTAATAGATTATAATACAGTCACTAATAAATGGGCTCTCTTCTGATTTTCCGTAGCCAGGGGGCCTCGTTTGGTTGTTCAATCAGAATGTGCCAAATTCATCTGTAGACCTAAGACAAACAAGCAAAACAAAACTTCTGTATTGTTGGCAGCATCCCATGAAAGGATCTCATTAAACTTTAGCTATGGATTTTTCATACAGAAGTCATGCATTATGTGCAGTAGCTCTCTCAGAGCATGAAGAGACATTGGTGGAAAAGGTTCAATTATATGCTGCAAAGAATGGAGCTTCTCAATAAGAAGAAAAATCTAGAGTAGGTAATGATAATTTACTTGTCTGTGTTAAAGGATGCATTTTAATCTTCAAAGATTAATTTATAACCTATAGTCTGGTTCTCAGTGACCCTTTTAGCCTGTTTTTCTTATGTCCCCTGTGCATTTTCAGCTGCTTTTTCATTTCTCTCTTGGTGTTAAATTGGTAGAGAACACTGTTGTTTAGTATTTTCATTTTAGGGTATTTCTAAATGTCTGCAAGGGCTGAAACATCTCATACCCTGGAAGTAAAAACATATTAAGGACACCACACTTCTCATTTTGCTCATTCTCTATCCTTTTATATGGGAAATTACACAGCTCCTTCAAAAGCAGCCTATTCTCAGCACCAAATCAAATTAAAAGTGTCAACGCAGTTTGGATGTTTTCAGTTTCTATTTTTGCCCAGCCTCACATTGTAGGTTCATGGCTACAGGCTGGCAGATCTGTGGTTCCAAATTCCAGCATTTCTGGATGAATTTTGGGTTTTTTTCCCCCCACTATTCTTTTCTCTGGAGTGAAATTCTTCTCCATAAATAGGCCAGTAAAAGGTTTCCTATCATTTAGCCCTGTAAAGAGAGCTTCAGTGACCCAGTGAGGTTTTCTGCTTAGCAGAGTTGAAGCCTATGTGCTGCAAACCAGATGTTGATGCTTTCTTTGCTCAGACTCATCTTTACCTTAGAATAGCAACTTCCTTGTCTTACTATGATAACAGCTGGGAGGGGACTATATCCCTTTACTAATTGAAATAAGGTGTTTCATGTTAAATCTAGCATGCAATATAGTTGTCTAAGCCCTTCAAACACAAATGGAAAGGTTAGACACATTCCAGCAGTAAATCGTTCTATTTTAAATAATGTGAACTCAAGACCTTCTCAGCTTCCTTTTCCCTTCCATTGACCCAAAAAAGGCATCTGTGTAAGTGCCTTAAGTTTAAATTAACTCTTAGTAATTTAAATAAATTGTTTATATCTGTTTAAAATATTCACCAAAGTGTTTGTTTGGTTTCCCATGCTCCTCCTTGTTGGCTACCTTTGGCATGATGCTCCTCTCTAGAATACCAGGGGCTGGCTGGAGCAAAGACTGTTTGTATTGTACCTGCCACCTCAGCCCTTTTGAGGAGACAAATGCTATACAAGGACAATTTTTCTGTGGTTTAATTCTTAACTGACTTCGGACTCTAGAGCCTTCAGCTTCTTTCTATACCCCTCTCCTTTAAAAAAGTAGGCAGCTTCTATGCATGCAAAACCAACAATGTTTTTGATGCTTGATAACATAATAAAGAGATTTTTTTAATCTCAAATTTTGTCTTTCTGAGACTTATAAGTCTTGAAAGAATGATCAGAAATCTCATGGGGAAAAAAAATCTTTTTGAAAACGCCTTAAAATCACAAATGGAGCATAAAAATAACAAGTTCTTCAATCACCGTTATAATTTGCTCTTCAAATTTTAATTCACTTGGGTGAATTAGGCAAGGGTAAAAAACCCCAGCCTCTAAAGCTAAACTTCTTAAATTTCAGAAATATGAGTAATTTGCAGTTTGTGTTCTGCCTCACTTTACCTGAACCAGTCACAATGGAATCATATGCAATCACACCACATTTTTCATTTTCAGCATCTGCTACATGAAAACAACAGAATGAAGGCCTTTTTTACTCTCACTCTTTGTGTATTATACTAGAGCTAGGAGCCAGTTAGTGCTCTCTTTAATGCCATTGTGCCTGGTTTATCAGCTCAATTTTTGGATGTTTACACAGCTGAATCTGAGGTCAGCTCGCCATTGTACTTAACACAGACTACAACAGATTTATATTTAAAACCTTAGCAGATTATGACCTTGGTGAAATGAGGTACTGTGATTTTTGTCTTATGGTTGTTTATTTTACCTCCACAGATATCAGAAAGTAAACAAGGATACTGTATTTGTATTTGGACTGTATTACTATACAGCAATGCATTACTGTTCAGCCCCCAGAGTTTGGCTGAGAGAGAGGTTATCATTTATCCAAAGAAAGAACACATTTCCATTCTTACATCTATCTATAGTACTCAAAATGTAGCTGTAATGAATAGCAAAGTTACTTCACTTTTATACTTTTCTTTCTGATCTTCCAAGTTAATCTCACATATCTGCATTGGCTTCAAAAGTATTTATAAGTTGGTTTGGAATGTAATATAGTTATCAGATGATTTTTTTTGTTAAGCAAATATGTTTATGGGAAATTTGCTTGAAAGAAAGATAAATTGGCAGACATTTGTACTGTATATCTCTGATGATTTTAGAAATTATTTTGCACAGATCTGAGTCCAGCTGTGCATCCAGTACTGTCGTGATTCTGCTCTTTTCACAAGCCCTCCATTCCTGCCCTGTTGCTGTTGTACACAGTTTGCTTTTCACGGAAGACCTAAGGGTATGGCCTAAGTGTCACTTTGCATGGATGCCTCCCTGGGGGACCACAAATCTGAGGTATATTTTATAAAAATGTGCAAGCAGCCCAAGAGACTATGTAAGTGTTACCACCATCAAGAGTGGACAACATTCTCCTGTTGTTTCTGAATTAGGTGGTAGTGGTAATACTAGAACATGCTTTCAGGATTGACTAGTCCAGGTATTTTCAGTGTAACACTATATCTGATAAGAGTCAGGTTTTTTTCACACTGGGTGCTCACTGGTTATCAGT
The DNA here is from genome assembly GCF_021018805.1 of Prinia subflava. Lineage (NCBI taxonomy): Eukaryota > Metazoa > Chordata > Aves > Passeriformes > Cisticolidae > Prinia > Prinia subflava. The sequence continues at coordinate 12,792,156 of NC_086283.1, read as the reverse complement.
TCATGGCTTATACTATTTTAGGCGATTTATAAACAATAAGCTTATTAACTTAAGGAGTTCAACTAAGTGTTATCAATGTATGTATTTCATGCTGCAATTTTAGCAGATGTTTTATTAGAGCAAAAATGTAATAAAGCTACAAAGGATGAGACTGCCATTCCTGCTCTGCTCCATGTACTGCTATAAGCACAAGAAGAATGTGCCTGTTTTTTGAGTTTTGCTCTTTTTAAGAGGAAAGATTTGGCATGTAGCAATATTTAACAAAAATGAGTATTTGGTTCACTAATTTAACTTAGACTAATTAAGCCTCTGTTCTGACCATCCAAAATAATATTCCACTGCTTTTTTTTACCTATTATTATTATTTATTACAGTAAAATAATTCCTTGTGCTGTCAGTGGTAGTGATAGCATTTCAGAGCTGATGCTTCTTACACTCTTGTATGTTTATGACGTTACTTTTCATGACAGCAACAGTCTAATTCTGGGTGGATTTCCCTGTGGGACAGGATTTATAGACTTATAAATAAAATGAAGTTCGCGCTAGAAAAACTGTATTCCATTTGGCAGGCAGATTTGTCTTTCCTATAGTCAGTCCTTACCTGATGAAGAATTTGTTAGGGAGATTTATTTTTCTCTTGGAACAGATCAGATTTATGCTCACAAATGTATGGCCATACAGCCTGCAGACTAACATGTACCTTTAGGCGTGGTGCAGAATGCTGATACAGAGTTTTTGCCATCAGGTTATCTCACTTTCCCAGGTTCAGCATTTTTGTAAACATGTCCAGTGATAAAACACTCCTAGGCTGCAGTAAAGTCCACTGATGTCTCTAGTAAATAGTTCAAAGTAGACTTATTCATACAGTTTCTCCAAGAGTAATTCTTTGCCTTGATTCTTAGAGCTTTACAGCCCATCAAGAAATATGAGATCTTATTCAGAAGAGCATTCAGCTGTCAGCAATCTAAATATAGTGGCATGGGGAAAAAGCTTAGGTAAATACTACTAGGAAGTCTGAGACTGAATGTTTTTTTGCATTAACTGATTATCACAAGGTTTTATGCATTCAGCTCACCTTCATTTTAATAGTGTCATGAAGTTTTTATGTTTCTATATCACAGCTTGAAGGTCAATAAAATGATCTGATAAAAGATGACTTTTACTTACCTTTATCTTCAGACAGATTATGTAAATATGACATTAAGATGTCTTGTCATGTAACATCCAGATATTCAAGTCTATTACTTAATATTCTTTGTGTTGGAAGCTTTCTAGTTTCTTAATTTTGAATTTTCTTTTGTGTGGTGGTCAGTCCAACAGCAGACTGAAAATTTTTTTTGAGGCAAAATATTCTTTCTTTAGAAGCAGCAATGAAAAAAACACTTGAAAAGACTGTTAGCAAATCATATTGTAGAAAAATATTTAGTTTCAAGCTATATAGTCTATATCAGATTTTAGAAAAAGAAATGTTACAGAAGACAAAGAGCAGAGTGTTGGTAATTGAAAACCACTGAAATGAAAAATATACATGTCTGTATTACAGACTGAGCAGCAAGGAAAGGAGAAATTTGTAGCACTTTCACTCTTGCAAACTTACTAGGGTGAAATAAATCGATCCTATTAGAGACAGAAAAGTATTAAATAACAACACTGGGACCAGAATTTTCCTTGTGTGTTTTTTCCCTGGACCTGTACTTTCCTCTCTGCCCTTTCATCCTGCTGAAGTTTCACTCTGTCCCCTGGTAGGTATATTAAGGGATGTGACACACGCAAGAGAAAAACAGTATGTTCATAGATGATCTGTGTTCTTTGCAGTTGTTTCCTAGCAGGCATTTTCAGTGGCAAAGCACAGGAACCCCGGTTTGGCTATTACTGACATGAGGTTAAAGTGTTGCGTGCCCCTCAGTTGGCTAATACCCAATTAATGTATCTCAGGCAGATGGAATTTGACACGAATTGCACAGTCCTGAAAGACTTTGCTGCCTTTCTGTGCAGCAAGTTGAAATTAAAATCCACTTAGATTTGTAAGTCAGTTTATTTTTAAAATCCTCTGATATAACTAATAGTCTCTGACTTCTACTTTTCCAGATGCCCCTACTGCCCCTGGATGCAATCCAAGGATGCCTGCCATTTATTCAGGCAGTTTGTACTGCATTAAAAGATTTTCTTTTGAAAGAGGGACTTCTAAACTAGACAGCTAAAGAAAAATTCTTATCTTAGTAAAACCAGTGTAAATATTGAGAGAGAGATTCTGTACAGGTATTTTTTGGCTTTCATAATTTATTTTATATCATAAAAAAGCTGTTAGCCAGTGCCTGTAGTCTTACTCTGTTGTTTTTCTAATTTAGAGCACATGTAGCTCCTAAAGCTATACTTTTAACTCCTTTTAAGAATCACATAGATTACCAGTTTTATTTTCTTAGGCTTGTAAAAGCCTCTATACCAAACCTGGCGTGCATCCTATATACAAAGTTACAGAATGAAGTGCTACAGGTTCTGCACAAATGGCCTGCAGCTACCAGGAGGATACTTAACGTGTCTGTTAACCACTGATACTATCAGTCTTTGATAATAACAATGCTCATGTGAAACTTAGATGTTATGGTCTTAGAATGTCAATGCCAGCTTGGCAGCATGCACTGTAAGTGTTGTAAGTTAGTCAATCTATGTTCGTTCTTACTTTTGGATCCCTGAAGGGGGCTGAATGTTGAGTGGGACCATAATTCTGTGTGCTCCCTCTTGGTTACACTGATGGGAATTTTGTTGGAACGCACGAGGAAGCAGACAGAAACATCTGCTCTGTAGTGCATTACCTGTGCATGTAGCTCATGCTTGGCACAAATGTAGCATATCCTCTGATGACAACACAAAAATGTACTCAGAAATCTTGGTGCAAACTGGCAAGGCTGTGGCATTAAATATTTCTAGTCTCTAGACGAGCAAGCAGCTTACATTGATGGAGAAAAGGCAGAGCACCAGAAAATACACATGAATTTGGGTACCTAATTGCAGTGTGTATAATTTTATTAAAAATTAGCTGTAATACAGTGAGAAGTCAAAGTGAGATGTGCTAGACACTACGCTTGAACCCTACAGATAAAGATGGTGGAATGATATTTAGCTGGAATGTTTTTGTCCCTTTATAACTCAAGGATTGTTTAGTTATTCAACTTCTGAGAACTGAAAAACATAATTACCATCATATTTTTCAGAGCTGCTTAAAGTTTCCATCTGGAAATAATTCCTTCTTTTTCATTCAGGCTGTACCTTGAGTACTGGTAAGTGAACAAAATTTGGGGAAAGAGCTATAATATCTGAAAATTAAGTTGATTGACTGATTTAATTTGAATAGCTCAAAAATAAGTCAAAAACCTGATGCATTTAGAAGGTATAGTCAGGGACCTCCTGCATTCTCCACCATTATCAAGAATTGCAGAAAATGTCCTTAGTGTTCAGGAACCATAAAAAAACCCAGGCAACTTTACGAAAGGAATACAGAAAAATGCTGAAAATAATATAAAGCTGTCACATGCATTATGGGGCACTTTTTTTTTTGCAACAGGATGTTCACTTTTTCTGTCCCATGTCATACAAACCCACATCACGTAGGGTAATCCTGTAAGGGACACAGATTATAGGTGGTAGAAAACTCTCTTCTTTTTCTCTTAGCAAACATCACAGCTTATTGAAAGACATTAATAGGGCTTTCTGCCCTTAACTGCAAACTTGGGCAGACTGAATGCATTAATATTTAGCATCAAAATCCTAATTTTTAAACAGCAAGCCTTGTAAGGAATTACCAGTTGGATCCAAGAAAACATGAACCTTATAAAATTGACAGTCGGTAGTGGACTTGAGCTACATAAACTCTTAGTTTAACTTGGTCTTTCACTTCAGGTACCACCTCTCTTTCAAGTTAACAGAACACTTAAGATGTGAATTTAGGCAGCTTCTTGTCTTTCTCCGTTTCTCATAATTTTAATAGCATTAATGCTAATTCTTTATCTGTGCTCTTGTCTATTCTTATTTCTGTTAAGGAATGTTAAACATCACAATAAAGATTAAGCAACTTCAGGTTGTGCATTGTAACAGTTAAAAAGATGAAATAATCTTGTCAGAGGCAATAGCAGTGACATTCTTATTGGAATAAGAAGTACTGTTTTCTTCTTCCTAAGCAACAACTACCCATTTCAAAAGTTTCAGAACTTTAAGCCTGCAGTATGTCAGCCATTGGTTTGCAGTTCAGGAAATCATAAACACTGTGACAGTGCTATATCTTCTGTAAGTCTACCCTTGGGGGAAATTACCGTGACTTCCACACAGCTACCTTAGGAATTAATTGGGTCCATCATATTCAGAGCATCAAAAAGATTTAACATCTCTTTGCTCTCTACTAGCTTTGGGAAATGTCCTGTGTTGCGAGATCCCACGTTTCATTTAGTTTTACCAGTTCCTGAGGGAACTGGCTTTTTAATTACATTTCTGGCTAAGAGGACACGGACAGGATGGAACAAGATGAATGGTATTTCCTGGAAAATCAATGGGCTAATTAGACAGAAAAAGCAAAGCTCCATTTTACTTTTGCTTGAAAGTCAAACCTAACTGGCCTTACAAGATATGACTCTTGCTTATAGATGTGGCTCCTTCCTTCAGTTATGAATGACATTAATCAAGATGCTATGAGACATGGCAAGAGAACACAAAGGTCAGTGAAAGAAGACATAGCAGTTCTGATTTTTGACATCACTCACGGGTTCAGTCATGGTTTTATCCTGAGTTCTTTGTGTTTCCTGGATGAGTCAAAATCTTTTTCTAATTTTTTTTCAAAATAACATTAGATATTCAAATAGGTAAATAGTTGTTTTTTGCCAGAGTGTAGAAATCTTTAGGTTTTTTTTTCTACCTTTTAAATAAATTTTTAGAAAATCTGGATTCTTTCTTTCTCATCAGCTAATGTCATTTTAGAAGAAATGTCTATCTAATTGTAGTCCTGAGTTTCTTCTGAGCAAATGTCAATACTGATTATGTATAAAGTTCCCTTTTAATAAGATCTAGTTCGTGTGATTTATGAGGTGAGCATCACTGAGTATTAAGTGTATTTTTATTGGAAGTTTCACAGTAAAGCTCATAATGATTTCCCTAACTCTTCACCAGTTTGCATAGATTTATTAGCTCTTCACTTTCCTGTTTGAAAATTTACCACTCAGTTAATCCAAAGATACATGCTAAGTTGCTGAAGCTGGAATTTTTAAGGATTTTTTTTTTTTTTTTTTAAATCTGAATTAATAGAAAATCAACTAAAATAGAATATGGAAAAATTCCCAGATCAAATGCTGGGGTTATACATGTTTGAAGCTGTTAGACATTTTATTTTTACTTCTAATTGTTTCTGTAATGATCACTTCTCAGGTTTTTTAGACTGTTACATGCCAGCTGAGCTGTTGTTGGGGTCATTATGACTATGCTGGTAGGACTAAGTGTGAAAAAGGGAGCAGAAGTTTCCTTATTGAGTTCTTCCTCCTGTACCCAACCCTTGCAAGGCCCTCTTGCAACTCTCCTTCTTTGAGAGTAGTATATTTAATATATGTTGTGCATCCTCCATAGTTTGTCAATCTCTTACTGAATTGGAACCCTTTAACCCAGAATTAGCTGTGGCAGTGCATTGGGTCTTGGGTTTGGAGTCTAGAATTCCATAGCCACCCTCTCCATGCCTGTTACATTAAATCATATTACAAGAATTCTGGTGCACAGTAGTGCGTAGGAGGGAAGGAAACAGTGAATTTGAAAAAACAAAAACAAAAACAAAAAAACAGTCTGAGGCATCAAGGCATCAGCAGCCCAAATCAACACAGCAACTGTGGGGTTTTTTTTCTGTTTTGGGAGCCATGAACAGATTCTTTCTTGTCTAGGTATCAGTTTTTCTGTATTTAAGCTTGTTACTATAATCTTCTGCGGCAGGCAGAGGAATGTTGTTAAGTTTAATTGAATTTAGAGAACAGCTTTATAATCCTCCTATGACATTCACTAAAGGAACATCTTGTATTGTTGTTTATTTTCCAAGTGTTTTTACCTGGTTAATGTTCGAGAAGGTAAATAAATAACGTGTACAGAAAGGGAAAAATGGTCAGAAAATGGGGAAAATTACGCAGAATTACGAGAATGGTGAGAAAGAAATTATTGAAACTTGAAAAAAGGAGATTGAGAGAAAGGCTTACAAAAAATGTAAACATAATGAGGGTAAAAATCTGCATCTGAGTGTTGTTTGTGTTTCTTTTATGCATAATTTTGGTCATATCTGTTAATATATTCCTAGTATACGTATTCTGCTGTACTAGAAATACAACTACATTTTGAGCACAACTGCATTATATATATGTTATCTTTTATGTGCCATATCTGAAGCTCCTGAACAGTAAATGGAAAAAATTATCCCCGTTTTTCTCAAAGTTTGATTTCCTAATTATGTTACTTTTCCTTGTTTGGAATCACTTTCTTCATTATTCTTTCCAGAAACCCAGGAATATTTTTGTTATCAAGTGAATTTTGTGTGGAGGACTTGCACTATTTATTCCTGTTTTTCTTTAAGCAGAGATCACTTCCATGTATTTTTATTCCTTTTTTCTTTTTTGTTTGGGTGAGTTTTGTGTAATATAATTTGGTTTATAAATTGTCATTTTCAACTTCTTAATGGCACAGATGTTAGGAGAGATGATTTGCACTGTTTATTATATAATTCTGTCAGAAATCTCTCCTGAAAGGTTTCTTCCACCTCTGTTGACTTGAGGCTGTTATTTTTAACAATAAGCAGTTTGAAAAGTCAGAAATTGACCACATACTTGTTTCTAATCCCATAGAAGGTTAGTCATAGTTCTGTATCTGAATGCTTTTTGACACTGCATTAATGAGTGTGCAGAGGTGCGAAGATCCACAGCATGTGGTTATCTCAAATGTTAGGGCTGTTTGTTTTCAGGCCACTGGATGGAATAAGTTTTGAGGTTTTGCCCATGGGAATCAACTTGCTTGACTTCATACTTATGGAGGAAAATGTTCTGCTGCTTTTGTAGCTGTTTGTTTTCTGACGATCTCACATTTTCTATTCTTGACAAGGCTAAATTCTAAATTCCTAAATTGTAATTTGGGCTTCTAGACAGGAGAGTTTATCATAAATGGGATGAAAGTGTATGTTTTTGAGTGAACATCTAGACTGAAGTTGTGCAATGCATGGGCTTTGCTGGTCATCCAGTGTATAATAGTCCATCTGTGTGGCTGAGTATGGACTAGATCAAAAAGAGTACTGCAGATCTCAGTACATGTTCAGAGACCTCTTTCTAGTCGTTAAACTGTTTCAGTGTCACTCAGCAGGACACATCCACGTAACAGACTGGAAAGGGCATTGGGGAAGAGGAGAAGACTACACAAAAAGCAAAAATTTAGCAGTCAAATGAGGGTAGTGTCAATACTAAAGACTTCTTTTCCCAAGAGTTGAATGAATGACAGGCCTAAGTTTTTGATTAAATACTAATTGAAATACTGTGTTGTCAAAGGGAAAAAAAGTCGTGAAGAGAAAGCAGGGAAAGTCTCAGGAAGCAAAAATTATCTAAGTGAACCATGAAGTTGCATTTGCAAAGAGGACAGGGTATGTAGTAATAACAGCTACTCTGAAATCTTGACTCTGACCCTTTAAACAAGCATCAGGGGATGATTAAAGTGTGTTGGAGGTTTGAAGGTCACCCAGTCATGACAGGCGTGTCAAAATAGTTGAGAAATGGTGTATAACGTGATAAACACTTTTCTGTAGTGGCTTTTTTCACTGGTCATGAGGGAGAGAGCAGCTACGGTGTGAAATATAGTGAGCAAGTTCCATCCTGACATGCTAGAGGATGTGTGTATAAATACATACCATACCAGTGACTGGCATGTTATCTGTTCCTTTGGCACCCACGTGAAGAAAGGTCCTACTTTATTAGATGTGCAGTGAGATGTATGGTTGCCATGGGAACTGCTACTCTACGTGTTGTATGTGCTTATTATTAATGTTACACTTGCACTGAGATTTTAACACAGGCTTTTCATTCTAATTGGAGTGGTTGTATGTACTCCTTCCCTGTTAACAAAAAAAGCTCAGAACAAATGAGTGTTTTCATTATTAGATGTTTATCAGGCCCAGAAACACGAAGCAAATTGCTTTCTATCAAGGTAAGGTGACAGAGAAGAGCCACCGAGTCTTTCTCTTGCATTAATTTTACAAGAAAGGAAGGATAGTTTGTAATTAACACATCAAGATATTACTTATTTACTTATTACTTATTTACTTATTTACTTATTAAGATTACTTATTTACTTTGGTAAACCTTACTGGATATTCAGTAGGTTAAATTTAAATACAATGCATCCACAGGCTGTCAGGAGAAAACATGGAAGTATGATTTTTTTCAAGAGCTTAGATAGCTTTTATTTTTTGGGGCTTATTTTCAGAAGTTTTTGGACAGACCTTAAACAGAAAAATTCACTTCAAGTAAATGGATTATAATGTTGAATTTTCAGGGAAACCTTAGAGACTTAAAAGGAGAATGGTCAAGAGACTGGCAATTTTGTATTAGTGGTATGATAATGACAATTACGAATTAGTTGTTCTAAAGGAACAGTAATCTTTTGTAGAAACTGTTCTGGTAAGTGTCCAAAACGTAATTTATTTGGCTTACTGGGAGCAATCTGAAAGTTAATCATTGTTGTGGGAATGTGTTCCTTAAATTAATACAGTCAAGTTTTTGACTAAACTTTGTTTATAAATGATTAAAAACTTCCCTCTGCTTTTCCAAGGGAGCATCTTTCTAACTATTCTATGTGCATTTTAAACTAATTTAGCAATATATAAGTGCTTCAACCTTGTCAGCTGGCATGGAAGTTCTAGAGGGGAAATAGAACATAATATAACTTTGGACAGACAGACACATACATTTGTTGAAATTTATAAGTAACTGAAAAAAATTTGGAGTTCATTGTGGAGTTCAACGTTTATCAGTGTTTCACAATAATTAAGGACAATTTTGGAACCTTCTGTAGTAGGTTTTCATGACACTTTGTTCATGTGGTACTTTCTTTTGGATTTATTTTCTTTATTGGAGGTTTACACCCAAAGAAATAAATTCTTATTAGCAGAATTGGAAGCTGTTAATTGCTCAGAACGTAATATTTTCCAGCAGGGGGTAGTTTAGCTGTAGATCCAAATTTTCCACTGTTACTTGTTTCAGTAGCATAGACTCTCTTAACTAAGAACAACATGATAAAAGTAATGAGCTCTTAACAAATCTATTAAAAGAGCTGAGATGAAGGAGTCACTCAAACTTCTTAGAAAGCTGACTTTTAAAAGTTTCTTTGAAAGTACAGGGCAGTAAAAAGTTCCCATTGTGCTTGGAAGTACCTTGTTAGCCAGCTGTGAATGAATGCCTTCTAATGATTTCAAAAATGAGAGATAAAACATCATTTAATTCCTGATAACTGGAGAGCAAGAGAACCAGCTCTCTTGAAGTTGATTAGGATACATTTTGATCCTATTTAGCTTGAGTTTTCCTCTGCTCAGTGGCTTCCAAGTGAAAATTTCCTTGAGGAGATCTCGTAGGCATTACAAGAAATACCACTTGCAGGAGTTCTGAGTTGTAGTGCCTGAAAAGAGGAAAAGAAAAGCTGTAAGAGGGTGTGGTGATTCACTTTTCAAAAGAAAGCTGACATTTTTTTCTCCATATCTGTTTAAGCTGCTAGCTCAGGCTTAAAAAGCCTAGGAAACCTGTTGCCACTGGAACAGGGCTGGGCAGTGTGTAATGTATAAATGGTACATAGATCACTAACTGAAATGACACATGTAAGATGTGGGACTTGCAAAATGAGATGATAATTATTTTCTGTGAGAGGTTATCTTATTAAAAAAAATAAGTCTCTCTAATCTGAACCTCAAACACGCGAGATGTCAATAGAACTGCACACCTGGCTGAGCTCAGTGCACTCTGCCTTTCCAAGGCTTAGTAAATTTTCTTTAAGAAATATTGGTGTGATATTATGAAGTGATAAAAAAATCAATGAGGCAATGATTTCCCAGTCAGATGGAGTGCTTTGTTGTTAAATTATTTCTTTCACCTGGGGCTGCAAGGGCTAAAAAAAGATGGAAGGGATTGCTGAGTGACTTGATGGAGATTTACTTGCTCTGTTATTCCAGTGAAGGCTAAAATGAATCTGCAAATGATGTTTTTGACTATAGGAGGGTACCTGCAATTATTCACTCTGCCACTCATGGAAGATATCATTGATTGAATTCCAGAGCCTATTGACTGTATTAGAGGGGGTTAACTTCCTCTCATCTTGATATTCTGCATTTATATGGTGCACTTAAGGTAGTTCAGTTGGTTTTGTTTGTTTGTTTGTTTGTTTGTTTGTTTGTTTGTTTGTTTTTTGTGTGTGTGTGGTGTTTTTTGTTTGTTTGTTTGTTTTTTTAAACAATCAGTAGAAATGGGGAATGTGTTCACTGTTGAGAGCTTCTGCCTGAATTGTTGGCATTTTGTTCCTGGCAAGATAAAATCCAAGATGCAGGTTTAAGAACTAAAGTAAGAGTTGAGTCTGTTCCCAGAGCTTCTAGTGAGATGGTTAAAACTGTGCTGAAAAATAGACACGAATTCCTGGTTTTCCATGTCATTTGTGTGATTTCCTGCCAGCTGTGACACTCATAAAATTATGAACATGACATTAAAATGCCCGTACTAAAAATTTCAGAGATGGAACATTGTCAGCACAATTGGCTTTTACAAAATGAGAGAAAATTAACACTATTAAGGACTTTGTCATATAAATAATTGTAAGCATGTGAAAATGAAACATGTTGACATCACCGCAGAAACAAAGGAAAAGCTGTTTAAGTCTGAATAACTGTAAAATTAAAAAGAAAAGGTATTTTGTTTTCAGTTACGATATCGCTAGAAAATAGAAAAAACAATCCTTAAAATTGAACAGATGCCTTGGGAGGTAAGTAACTGCTGTGGAAGTCTAGTATGTCAACAATTTAAGCTCAATAGAAAAGTGTCTTTAAGAAGGAAGTCATAGGCAGTAGCTGGTTGACGTTGGCTGTTACTGACCTTGTTCCAGAGTCCCATCAGTCTTTCCTGGAGACAAGGCGGGAGAGGAGCGTGGGTGATACATTCACAAATTTGAATTCTCTTTATTTCCCTCTGTCTCTGTGTTCTCATTGTTCATTGATGTTTCTAGCTGTGTGAGCCTCATGAATGTGTAGAAGTGGAGGTATCACTGTTGTGAGATAGGCCTGTTAACAGGTTAAAAAAAAAAAAAAGTTTCCTCTCTTCTGCTGCTTTCTCCAAATAGGAAATGGTGACTTTAGGAAAAGTTAGAGGTTAATGGGGGAAAAATCCCAACAGAACTTTAAAAGGGTTGTGCTTGAAAACTAGACAACCCCCAAACTGTGCAATAACAACTCTTCCTGGTTTTGCCAATGCTTATGAGTTACTGTTTTGGGTAAAAGACAGGAACATATTTACTTTGAAAACTGACCTGGGTTTTGTCCTGTAAAAGTGATGAGGTACAATATGCAAACTTAATGTTTTAACCCAGTGTGGGCTTAAATATGTCATGAGATACCAGAGTTTGCAGTAACGCTGCAAACTTGGGTCACTTGGTTCATGTGCTAGTAACATGTTGGTTAAGAATTGTAACAGTTTGTAAAAAAAAAAATAGTTTTTACTTCTTTCTTAGGGAAATTTTTATTCTTTGCTGTATTGAGTGTGATATCTATGCAGCATCAGTCTCAAACTCAAAAGTTATCAGCTGCATCTGTGAAATGCATAATTGTGAAGACTTGTCTTGCAGTTGTTTCCCTCTGCTTGCAATTGAGAAATCATTATCCTTTTCAAGAACTGAAGTCTTGCTATTAAAAAGCTTTTTTTGATTAAAGAACACCTAAACAAGTATTACTTATCAACAGCACTTTAGTGCTGCTCACCATCATACAAATGAAATTACCTAGATAAGCCAAGTTTTAAATCACTTTATTTGCTGTCTTACTGTAAAATGCAAAGCTTGACTTTCTCTTCTGAAAATAGGTAGTATAATAGCAAGGGGAAGTTGAGTGGTTCATTTTGCCACTTTGGACGTTTCAGGTCGTAACTTACCAACATTAATTCAAACTTCAATGTTTCTGAATTTCCAGAGCAACAAAAAATATTTTCATATAAAACCAATATTTCCTCCTTTGTTTTCATAAACCATATGGAGGTCAGATCCAGATAGCCCCTACTCTCTGAAAAGCTGTGATCCAACATTTAATTGGAAGCATGCTTCATTGCATGATTTGGAGATATTTGCTGTATAATGATGGCCAGCAAGGCTTCACATTTCCATCCTTCTGTAGCAAAGGTAATAAATTTGAGTTATGAAAGACCTCTCTCCAGACTATTTTAAAAATTGAAATACTAATTGTAGGTTTGCAAGTAGAGCTGTGATGTATAATTTTAATTCACTCATGCAATGGTCACAGAGAGAATCAGAGTAAAATTACAGGCATTTTGGGAAATAATTACATATACTTTTAAAATGTTTGTTCTGAAAGGGCTGCTGATACGATAAAAAAATGAAATCTCTCATGTTATTGAACAAGTAATATGACAGAGGCTAAAATAAATAAATTGCTGCTGAGATTTTGGAGAACTCATGAGCATGTGTTGAACATAACAGCCATCTCATCAATTATGTATTAAAGAGCACAGACAGGGTAGCTTTCCAAAAGATATGTTGTTATTCTGAATCTCTGAAGTGTTTCTGTTGTTTTTGTCAATGTAACTTTTTCAGAGGCCAATTAGTCTTACAGAAGAAAAATATTTCTCCTTCCTTTTAAGCTCTGAGCTTCAAGTTGAAAATAAAGGGAAGATAATTTCTGTCTGGAAAGCTGAATTTATGACTCTTGTTATATTTACATCCTTTCTTAACCAATTATTGATTCTGAAAGAATCCGAAGATGTATCTTGATGTCTTAGACTTCGTAATTTCTTAGGACTGCCAGAAGTAGGTTTGCACTTGGATTTCAGATTGGCTGCCACTGAAGTAATTACACATCTTAAGCTGTGTATTTTACAGTGGGTGAACCCATTTAACTTTGCATCAGAAAACCTGTGTGTGCAGTTAAGAAACATGATGAAAAAGATTCTTCCTGCTTTCTGAAAACATTCCAAGAAGCTGATGAAGAGGTAGGATAAGCTAGTTCAAGAACATGTAATTTATTTTTTTTTAGATGGTATGTATTTATTTTCTAGCTTTGGATTTGTTTTCTGTATTTCAGTCTTCAGATCATTCAGATTTTAATTGTAGAAAATAACAACTTTTTTATTCTGAAATACTTCACAGAATCACAGGATATTCTGAGTTGGAAGGGACCCACAAGAATCCTTGAGTCCAGCTCTTAAGTGAATGGCCCATATAGGGATCAAACCCACAACCATGGCATTGTCAATATTGTGGTCTATTGTCAATTGTGGTCTAACCAACTAAACAAAAACTCCCAAATATAAGAATGTGTTAAAGCACAGAACTAGACTTGCTTTGTCTAAGTGAAAGCAAAGTATCTTGTCTGCATATTAAGAACTGGGATTTATCACAAAGCATGTGAGGTACCCCAAGAGCTTTTGTATGCAGTGGTAAGTGGGTTTACAGGGCAAAAGGGCAGTGGAATGCTAAAGATTAAATATTAAATCACAGGAGAAGAGAAATATGATTTCTAACAAATCCAAACAGATGCTCCAAAGATTTAACCAATGTTCAACAAAGGATGGGGTCATAAGGAACGGCAAAAAATGCTCATCTAAAATCCTTGTATTTAACTCTTTTGCTAACATCTAGGTTTAGTACGTACCCAAAAATGTGTCTGAGATGACTTTTTCAGTGATAAGCAATCAGTGTAAGGTAAAAAATAACATTGTAAGCTCTGATACTGTACTGAAATTGCTGAAGGGCAAAAGTCTTCCAGGACTGGTGAGGAGAGTATCAGTCCTTTGTGGCACATTGTTTGCGCAAGCAAGTTTTGTAGCTTAATAAATGCTGTAATTTGAAGCTCAAGTACATATGCATTACATATGAGCCTAGGCAGTGTTTAGATATTTTAACTGCTGAGTGAGTTTTTTGTTTGTTTTGTAGTGTGTTACATTGGTTGATTTGTTTTTACTTGGTTAATTTTGGGTTTTTTTTTTTCTCCAATGCAACACTTGAGATATTTTTATTTCTGACTTGGTCTGGATTTAGACACTTGTGCCAAAACGACAGTTTTACTCCTGTGGTATTGATTTCTCTATACACTGTAACCCCCTCTGCCTGTGTCTGCCCTGGAAGTTCTTTCTGAACTACCCCGTTCAGCTGTGAGTCTTCAGGGATCCAAGGTCTTGCTCAAACACAGCCCAGCTCCATAACTCGGGGTCAAATGTCTGAGAAAATTGTTGAGTTCTAAGAAAAAGCTGTGAGAGAGCCTGTAAGAAAAATAATAAGAAAAAGGGGTAAAATTACAGGTGGAGACAGAATTGTAGAGGATTGTTAATACTTCACAGGACAGAGAGAAGAATCAATGTGGGAAAGTATTAAGGAAGTAAACTCAAGAAACAGGAGAGGCTGGCTGGAGGGTCAGCAGATGTAGCTGTGAGCCAGTTGGGTCCTTGGTGCCAGCAGAGGTGGTGGAGGGGTGGCAGCTTGGTCATGCAGGGTATCGGATCCAGGGAGCTCCAGAGGCTGGCCCATCTCCCCTTGTGTCTGCCTGGCTGGCAGAAATCCTTTGGTTCTCTTATCAGGGTAGTGAATAGCCCAGCAAGTCTTAAAGTTGCTGTTTCATGTGTGTTTCCGTGCATAAATAACAGCTTTATAGTTTTCAGCTGTGCATGCACTGCTGGTGCAGCCTCTTTGCATGTGTCCAAAAAAACTGACAGAAACAAGGGTTGGCAGCACCCATCCACCACCCACCTGCCCAAAAAGGCTATTCCAGCAAGGACTCTTAAAAAGGGGGGAAAAAAAAGGAGGAAAGAGGCAGAAAAATACCCAGTTAAAAAAAAAAAAAAAAAAAAAAAAAAAAAAGTTACCTACCCCCCCAAAAATTTAAACAAAACCAAAAATCTAAACCACTTTTTCAGCACAGCATATCATGTGCTTAGCTTTCTTTTCTTTCTCAGTGATGTACAGGTAGGACAACCTAAAAGGGAAAAGAGTGCTTCAGGACTATTGAAATCTAGTTGCATTCTCACTTCTTATTCACCTGCTTGTCAATTGATGTTAAGGATACAGTTTCAAAGACATAGCACACTGTTACTGGTTACTCTTAAATAATTTTGTTCTGTTATTTCTTTTGCTATTGTTTCATGAGCAGCTGTAGATGGGATAAAATTATTTGGTATTTCCCCAACAATGCAACATTGCATAGGGTTTCTGGGAGATGCATTTTATTATTTCAAATTGTATTTCTTGTGTAATTGCTCATCTTAAAATTATTTAACATCTGTTAATCCAACCTGATTTTTTATCCTGCTCTTCAATATGAAAGCTTAAATTCAGGATTTCAACAGATGCTCAGAAAAAGCATTGTGTTTCTGTTTGACTTATTTCCTTGCCTCTCATTTAATTTTGTTTTGCATTTTGATTTCAGTTTCGTTTTTGCTGAGAATTCACCTTAGCTAAAATGATACTTTAAAAATATGTATCATTGGGAATCATTTTCTGCTTTGAAATGTATACCCTAGTCTGTATGTTCAGTCCTCCCATATTATTTTTTTGGATAATAGATTTTTTTCATGTCCTTCTTCACCCGGCTTTTCCTTTCTTTCTCTAGAGTGATGTCCTCATTTAAATTAAACTTTATGCAGTAATAAACCTTTTCAAGAAATCACTGCTGAAATTGTGGCAGTGTGTTAATTTAATCGGTTATGCTTTATATATTTTTGTACTCGTCTGGTTCTCTGTACCCTTCCCCCTGATTGTTCCTTTGTCTAACTCACATGATTTCTGTCTGCACCTGCACCTGTTATGCGGCACACGGTTAGCTGTCTGTTATTCTTTCCCGCCTTGGTGAAATCCCTCCTACCCTCTCCTGATTAGTCTAAGTTATGTTCACCTACCCTTGGTCCCCCAGCAACTTGCCCTGGTTGGCCAGCAGTGACTGACCACTCCCTTTGCCCCCCCTGACTCGCCCCTGACAAAAACCCACTGCACCCTCCTCCCCCCAGACAGTCCCGGGCTGGGGAGGTGTTTGTAATAAACCCTCTGTTCATCTGGAATTGTTTCCTCCTTTCGTTCCACTGCCTGTCGAATTTCCATCGCTCACACGAGCCCCTTTAGGACAAGAACCCACGGGAGTCAGCCCTGCCTGCGCTGCTCGCGGTCTGACCCTTGCCGACGCCTGTCGCTGTGTCTGGGCTAGCTGTGACAGAGCTGTCGGCTCTTAGTGAGCACCCCGACAGAAATCTGTAGATCATTTTAAAAAATTGAATTTATTGAGAAGAGTAATCCAGTCAAAAGAGGGGGATCGTGATATCTTTTTAAAGACCAACATCAATTTATATGGAAACCAATATTTTATTTACAGCATGGTATATTAGAATACTCTGTAAACAACACAAAGTGAATGCTCTGGGACTTATTGTTATTTTACAAGTCTGAAATTAGTTTACACAATTAATTTTATTAGTAGGAAGAATGATATTAATTGAAATGAGCAGATGGTTAGGCTTCTTCTAAAGCACTAACACAAATATTTTGTTTGGTCTGTAAATCCAACATTTTCTTTAAAGTATCACTTATTGGTGCAGCTTGGAAAGAAAAAATCAGGTAGAAACTAGGCAATTACACATGATCTTTGTAGAACTGGAAATAAAAGCAGAGAAGAATGAATAAAATAGAGAAATATCACTGGGCATTCAGGGAAAATACAGAGATTCAAGAGCAGACGTTTTGTTTTTGAAAAAGATTTAACAACACTTTCAAATTCATCCAACAGCTTTGAAATTGAATCCTGGTGGGCCAGTAACACTGTTTGACAAAAAATAATATGAAAGAGTAGGATTCTCAGAGTAGGATTGACTAGACCAAGGTGAGGAAAGAAGAGTGTAGGATAATCATTTGAAATAGATGTGGTTATAGAGTTAGTGGGTGATTGTGGGAGCTGCAGATGGAGAGAAGGGTACGGAACAAATGCGATAAATGCTGTAGAGCAGTGGTGCTCCTTGAGTCCTATGTCAAAGCCACTTGAACTTTTGTAATTTTAGTTTAGTGCTGCATTCATTGCATGTGTAGGACATCTTTAAACTAGAATTTATGCTTCTGCAAGCAGAATTCACTCAGTGACTAAATGCAGATCTATTGTACTCAGGACTTTAAGAACACAGGTTGTTGAAGGGGTTGCAAATTAATATAAAAAATTAGAAAGAGCAGCAAACCAGAGGAATATGTCACATGCAAAAATGAAGGGCTTTTCCTTGATTTGAGTTAAAAGTGATGGTTGTGGTGGGAATCCAGTGAACAGGACATATATGTAGAGTGAAGACAAGAAGTAAGCAACTGATAGACCTAAAAATAAACAACAAAAAAACCCCAACAAAAAATCCTGCTGGAATGTTGGACTTTCAAGTAACCCTGCCTTGTTTTACACTTATGACAGAAGCCAGGCTTCATTTATGTGCAGTGCAGAAATTTTAAAGGCGAGGTTTTCAGCAAAGGGCCTGAAGAATTAATGTTTAAGACCTATTTTTCAGTAAGAAATCATCTATCTGTTTCACTTTTGTGGGTTATTTTTAATGAAGCACTTCTGCCAGAAGCAATATATATGTCTCTAAGCTTTCTGCCTTTTTTTTTCAGTACATGAGCACTTAGAAGTGCTTGGGCAGACTCTGGGCCATATATTTTCTTCCTGCATGCTTGAATCTTTCACAGAACATTCATCTGGGAACCTTCAAAGAGAGTCCTGAGTACAGTGTACCTATAGGAATAGGAAAATGCTTAGATAATTGAGTCCTCATGCTAGAACTGATAAGCAACGTAAAAGGAAATGACTCTAATAACTTAATATAAAGATTTGTGGCTGTTTGTTTGCAGCTTCATCAGTCTGTGAGGTATAACAATGTACAGCTTAAAATGGTCTCAGATGGATCTGATAGTTTGATAGACAAACTGGAGCAACAGAGAGCTTTGTGCTGCTATGATTTAGGAGGACTAAGAAAAAAGGACCTGAAACAATTACGTTCTTATTATTCGACTTTTGACTTCTGTAGGTCTCTATATTTTTATTCAATTGAGTAAGTGTCAGCTAAGGATTCTGTCAGTGGGCTTACAGCAGTGATTCATACAGTCTCCTTCAACAAAAGAAATTAATTCATTTTAAAAGATTAAGTGGTTAAGGTGTGTTGGTGTGTTTATGTGCATATACAGCTGGTTATAGACTTGGTAGAGTGACAGAGGACCTTGTAAGTAATGAACGTGCTGCAGAATTCCTTAAAGTATACAAGGGAGATTCCCTCAAACATTTCTGAGAAGGTTTTTACAAGGCAAAATTAAGCGCATGCGTCAATGATTCTCAATGCTAATTTAAGGAAAACATAGAGACTTCCTGATTGAAATGACCGTGGATTAGCTTAGACATGCAGAGAGGGATGACACAGATGTTAAGGCTGTGCTTTATTTTTACAATGTGATTGACATAACTGTACTTGAGAATAGGTTGCATTTGGAACCCACATATCAATTGACCACTCAAGATGGCAAAGATATTTAAAAAAATCCTTTTGGGCAGTGGGTTGTGGGTGTGTGATGTGGGTACGAAGTATGGGGGAACAAGGAGATGCATGCAGCTGAGTTTTAAGTGCGTTCTCCTCCTTTTGAAGGTCATTTATGTGCCAGTTTGGGTTCTTCAGTGTATTTCCTTAGTCATGGATCAAGAGCCGCCAGGTTGTTTCTGGGTCTGCTAATTGCACGAGCTAATAAACTCACCTTTTGATAGTTTGCTAACGTTGTTATGATGTAGCAGAGTAACACTTGTTCTGGGCAGCTTCTTTTTTTTCCTGGTGTTGTGGAGGAGCATTTGTTTAGTTCTTGTCCATCAGGAAAGATGAGTCTTTCTGGTCTCTGCTGTATTGCAGGACCATGTGCTTGGACACAGATGTCTCTGCTTCTGTTAAGGCTAAACAAAGGTGCTGCTGTTTACTTCTTGGCAATTTGCTGGCTCAGGTGAGTTCAGACTTGTGTATTCTTGTGCACCTAGCATGCAATCATCTTTCTGATTCGGGCTCTGGTGAGGGTGGCATTAGTGAGTCATCTTCCTGTCTGGCCAAATCTTTCACTAATGGGAAATCTTTTAACAGCCAAAGTTTGCAGGCAGAATCTGGGCAAGGCCCTGAGACTATTTTTATGTATTGCTATTTGAGACCAGACACATAATTGCTGAGAGCATCATGGAAAGTACCACGGCCTCTGAGCGATCATTAACAGCAGAGTTTGGACTGAATTCAGCACTTCCCAGCTGGCCACAGTCAGGAAGTGGGATTACTAGAGTAACTTACTTAAGCAAAAATACCAATTTGTGTTGGCATTTTGCATGTATGTAAAATAGTTGCGTGAACACAGTTGGAGCCAGAAGTGCAAGTTTAACTACACTGTAGCTGAGCCTGGGTTTCATGTTAAAAAAAGCTTCAGTAAGAAGCCCTGTGCTCATGATCAACAGTAGATATTTACTGGAAGGTTTAACTGCATTGCCCATGCCAGTATTTGAATTATTTGAGTTTCTAGTATAGCATAATATAATTTGACAGTGGTAGGTCTGAAGACATTTTAAATACAGAAATACATATGCATGAAAACCTGCCAAGTGATTGTTCTATTCACTGCAATGTGCCTTGGGTGATCAGTCATTAATAACAGTAACAAGAGAATAGGTTATGCCCTTCTTGAATTTCTTGGATTGCAATAGCACATATGGGATTTTACTATGCACCTCGGAAATGGGTACCAAAATTGATGTTGGATTTGGAGCCTGTGCTGTTAATTTTTACACTATGCTTGCTGCTTCTGGGCCTGTATTGGGCCTGGAAGGATCCTCTTCGACACTGTTTGGGTTTGGACAATGGTCACAAAAACAGGAAAGGTTTATTCAGGCAAGTACAAGATGGATTTGGCCTCTAGGTTCATGCCTCTGAAATTGCTTTTGAACAGAACTTGTGTGAGTGTGTGGTAAACTTGACAGCTGGGCCAGATGTGGATGAACACCAGGACTCTGTTTCTGTAGCTGTCACTTATATTACATGTGCCTTCTAGTGGATCAGTAAATCTTTGGCAGGCACCATCTATTTTTGTTTAAACGTGGTTAAGATTTTGTATTCTCTGGTATATGTTTTTTTACCCTCAATCTTTTAAAGACAAAGGGTTTGTGTGACTCAGAAGACAGTGCTGCAGAGCCCAGACTGTATTTCAATATATATTATAGTCCCTATTACAGAGATTGGTAAAAGTGTTGGATGAAAAATCAGGCAAAATAAAGTGGAAGGGAAAGGAATCAGTGATAATGAATATGGGAGGAAGACAATTATGTAAACTATGTGTTGTGTAAAGCTAATTGAGATTAAGTACTTGCAGCTGTATTCATGCATGTGCCTTCTTTCTTGTATGAGAAGATACTCAATTTTCAACAGATTGGATGTGAAAATTCATGGCAGGTACTTTTTTGTACATCAGAATAATATGATATATTGAGCTGTTTGCAGAAGATGGAATGAAATAATAGGTGATTAATTGCCAGCTCAAATTCAGCCTCAGATTTTGATGTAGTCTCCTGATTTGCATATATGGAAATTTTGAAACTTGTTCACTTTCCTAGGTAACAAAAGGAGCACTGCAACTGGGCCTTTTGTATTTTTTTTCTTTTACTTTGTTGTAAGACAAAATTTGACCGCTTTCACCTTTATAAGTTGGAACAGCTTGTTCTGCGGTATTTTCCTTCCCATCAGGATTTGATCAAAGTCCTTGAAACTGATGCCCTCACTGAAGAGTCAGCTAAACTGTCTGGTCGCTGTTGTGCTTGCACACAGCTGCTTGCAGTGTGGATACGGGTTCTTTAGCAGAAGTTAGGATGTCATAGAAATAACTGAGGCACTGATGTGACTGGAGGAGCACAATGGATGGATATAAGCTGTATTGCAAAGACAGGCAAGGAAAAAGAGGAGGTGTTTTTGTTGTGCTCTTTGTTAAAGGAGAATCTTGAATGTATGGAAGTGAGCTATGGTAATTCCAGCCCTATGGAATGCCTCTGGGTCAAGATTGCAAGGGGCATCTTGCAGTATACTTCTGTCTCTGACTTCCAGATTAAGATAATATAATCAACAAAGCAATGTTTGGATCACTTAGGCAAGCACTGTGTCAACACAACTTGGTTCTTAGGGGTGACTCAACCCACTGAGACATTTGTTGGAGGAACAGTGAAACAGCTCACATCATCCATCAAGTTTCTGGAATGTGACTCTTTTTTCACACAAATGTTAGATGTGCCAACCAGAAATCAGGTACTGCTGGAGATATTACTCACAAACCAAGAAAAACTGCTTTGTAATATCTCAGTTAATGATAGCCTTGGCTGCAGTGATGTCCTGGTTTGAGGGGGAAGTGAGTTTTCCAGGAAGTTGTGGTCAAACCAATCAGTGGTCAGGTTTTATGCTGGCACCTGGAGTAGCCACTGAGGGGTTGGACACGCCTCTGAGAACACAGGGGGTTAAAAGCAAGGACTCCCAGAGGGATTTCCTTTTTGGTTCTTGTTTCAGGAGAGAAGCATTCTCTCCTTCTCCCCTGTCCAGCTTACAAGGCTGGGTAGGGGAGGGAAACCATGCGGCCAGGCCTGAGGTAGGCCGGTGCCCCGGGGGGAGAAGAGAGTGAAAGGGACTGGAGCTGAGCCAGCCCCATCCAGAATGGAGGGTGGAGAACTGTGGAGGTGCCTTCTGTCCCTCCCAACTCCCCCCACCCCCCCCTTCCCCCGGCTGCGTGAGGTAGTGCTGGAGCCTACGGCCCTGCCATGAGCCAGAGACTTTTAACTCTTTCTTGGCAGAAGAAAACTTTTGCCAGACATTGATTCTCTTGGCTGGTGGTTTGAGAGAAGAGAGAGAAAGAGACAGCCTGGGGCTGAGATATCAAAGGAAGATGAAAGGAATGCCAGATGGGCAGAGATGAAGAAGAGTGGCTTTTTGGGCTGGACTTTTCTTGCATAATATTAGCCATAGATGGAACCTGAATCCTTCTGGACATAAATAAGACTGTATTTGGGTGGATGCAGTTGGCTCAAACCAAAGACTTTGTGGCAGTGATTGCCACTGTAGGAGTGGAGAACAGAGAAGAGAGGAAGAGGGTGTGGTGGCGCCCTCTGTCTTGAGAGATGAAGATCTCTGTTCTTGGAACCCTCGGCCCCAGGGGTAAATGTGGGGGGGACTGCTAGTCCCAATATGAGAAGATGGCTGGGATTTGGTACTTGGCCAAACATCCTTAAAAGAGCCCTTTATGCGGTTTTGGCCCATGGACAGTGGTGAGAGCACTGGACATGGAGAGGAGGGTGTCGCTGGCAGGCTTCTCCGGGCGGTGCCATGGGTGACATGGGAACACGGGAGGATGGACCTGTGTTTCCTGTGGGGGGTCTGTGGTGCAAGAGAGACTCCTCTCTCCCTGGATGGATTGAAGATCGGTTCTTTTTGAGTGATGATGACATTGATTGGGAACCCAGGGTTTTGGTTTAAGCAAGTAAGATGAGGGTAATGTGTAAGTGTTAAAAGTTTGAGCGTGTAAGGGGTGGAAACTGGGGGAAGAAAAGAAATGTTCTGGGAGGTTTTCATTTCTGGTTTTGTGTGTTTAGGGTTTTTTTTCTTTTCTATTTTCTTTTCTTATGTAATTTAATAGGTTTCTTTATATTTTCAAGTTTCAGGCCTGCTCTGCTCTGTTCTTGACCACATCTCACAGTAGTTCATTAAGAAAAACATACACTCATGGGTGCACTGGCATCTGGCCAGCGCCAACCCATGGCAAGTGATCACAATATTGTGGAGTTTGGGATCCTGCTGAGCATACTGTGCTAAGGAATAGGTTTTAGATTTTTAGAAGCTCAGCTGAGAGGGATTCTGTGGGAAGCTTCCATGGAGGATAAAGGAGCTAGTGAGTGCTGGGAATTTTTCCGATAATATTCCCCTGGAAGCACAAAAACATTTCATCCCCTTTAAAGGTAGGGAATTAGGTGGAGCAAGAGCTTCATTGTGACCTTCCAAGTGTGCTCAAAACCAAAGGTGGGTGTGTACCAGAGATGGAAAAGCAGACAATAACCCCTTGAGAACTACAAGGGCGTTCCCAGGGCATGCAGAGAGGCAGTTAGAAAACCAGAAGCTCAGTTCAAATTAAAATTGGCCAGAGCTGTAAAAAACCACACTGAAGGGTACTTCAGGTATGTAAACACCAAGTGGAAAGAGGAGGGAAATACTGCAGAGGGGAATTAGTCACCAATGAGACTGAAAAGGCACAGGTTCTCAACACATTCTCCAGCTCTGTCTTTACCTGTTGGTGCAGCATTGTTGGGCCCCAAGCCTTGGGAACAAAACCCCAGGCTGCTGCACACACGGACCCACTGCCGGGCAAGGAAGAGTTTGTGTATGATCTCTGACAGCAGCTTGGCCTCCAGTGATCAATGAGCCCTGACATTGTCCCCCTGAGGGTGTTAGGAGAGCTGCCTGACAGCATTGCTCTCCATAATACCTGAGTGGTTGTGGATGCTGGGAGTTGTCCCAGAAGATGAGAAGAAGGCCTAATATCACCCTGTCTTTAGGAAGGGATTAAAGATGCATTCAAGAAATTTTAGGCACATCAGTCATACTTCAGTCCCCAGGAAAATTATGGAATACATCCTCTTGGGGGTCATCATAAGTCAGATGAAGCACGTGAGTGGGAAGAGCCAGCATGGATTCACTGAGGGCAAATCGTGCTTGACAGACATGATTGCCCTTTATGACAAAGTGACTTGCTTGGTCAATGTTGTGTGGGTGGTGGACATTGTCTACCTGGATTTTTCCAAGGCTTTTGATATGGCTCCCCAAAGCCCTGTCCTGGAGGAGCAGATGTGTTAAGGATCTGGACAAGTGGTTCCTGTGCTGAGTGGGGAACTGACTGACAGGCAGCAACCAGAGAGAGGGTGATGGTGGATAGTTCTTCAAACAGGCAACCTGTCACAGATGGAGTCCCATGGGGATTGATATTGGGCCCAGCACTGTTTAATACATCCCTAAGTGAGCCTTGAGATGTGGTCAAGTGTACCCTGGCAGAGTTTGCTGATGGGGGAAAGCTGAGGGGCAAAGTGGACACTTCAGAAGGGAGAGCTATCCTATAGGAAGACCTGGATAGGCTAACAAGTTTGACAAGTACATGTGGTCTTGTACCTGGGAAAACATAATCCAGGAACACAGGAATCCATCCCACTGGGGAGCAGCTCTGCAGAAAGGAAGCTGGTGGTCCTGGTGTATGATGAGCTCAGTATGAGTGGATAGTGTGCTGCTGTAGCAAAGAAAGCCAACAGGGTGCTGGGTGGCATCAACAAGGGCATCACCAGCTGATAAAGAAATCATTATTGTCCCACTCCACTCAGCTTGTCATGCCTTGAATAGGGTGTTCAGTTTTGGTCCCTGTTATGCAAAACAAGCTGTTGACAGGTTGGAGAGGGTGCAGAGAAGGGACACAGAGATGGTCAAAGGACTAGCAAGCTTGCTATGTGAAGAAAGACTGAAGCACAAGAGGAAAATTTTTCAGTTGAGCAGTCAGCCATTGGAATAATCTTCCCTGAGAAGCTGGGGATTCTCCAACATTGGACATGTTGGATATTCAGCTGGACAGGATGCTGGACCATTTTTGTGATTCTGTGTAGCAGGTCTTTACTGCAGCTGGGAGGAGACATGTGGAAAGTTTCCACCTTTTTTATTTTTGTAAGTGGGTGGCTATCATTAAGTTGTTCTAACATGGCTTGAAGTCTCTATTAGGAAATACTTTTCACTTCAGTTTCACTTCAGGATCTGCTTTATGAGGAACACTACAAGGAGTAATGGTTTGGAAACCTAAGCCTGGAAAGAGCCAGAGGCTGTGAAAGGCTGCTACTGCAGTGCACAAGCTGCTGCTGCAAAGGAGGCAGTAGTAGTTCAATTTGAAAAACTGCTGAGAAGAAATCAAAATATTGAATATGATTGAGAACATCAGTGTATAAAAGCAAAAAAACCCAAACAAACAACAACAACAAAAAAACTACAATAGAAACAACAACTGCAAAAAACCTCTCAAACCCTAATGCTTTAGACTGTCTATTTAGGAGTAGCTTCAATGTGTGATGCTAATGAAGATGCAATTCCATATCAGGACTGTACAGATAGGTACAACTGAACTTGATAGGAAAGTAGCAAATCTATCACAGGAGGCCTCTTGTTTTTACATCAGTAGATTTTAATGAAAACCAAATGTCTGAACCTATGATGCCCAAGTCCTCGGAGGTGATCTTAGTCTTTATCTCACCTCTGGGAGAACAGTTGTCTTTTCCCTGAGTGTTTGTCCTTATTCTGAAAATTTTGCACAGCTAAGTCTTACTCCCTATCACTTCTTAGAAAAAGCTCCTCTCTGCTTTTTCTTGTGTGTCTTGTCTTTCCTTGACATTGCTTAGATCCTAAAGTATTTCTCAAGATCCTGTTTCTGTTCAACTGAGAACTTTTGAAGTAAGCACATGTATATTTAGAATTTAGTGATGTTTCTTTGAAGAACTGTTCTCACACTTTGAAAAGCTCTAATGAGTTTCCTTAGTTTGATTTAGAAACATAAAACAGCTCAGTGTTATTGTAAAGACTCCAGGTATGTTTCATAATACTTCTTATGGAAATGTCTGAATGCTGCAAGAGAAAAAAAAAAGTGCGGGTTTTGTTTGTTAGTGAACTGGTAGGCAAAGAACAAACTAAGAAGAAAAATTGTAGCTACATACCACCATTTTGTTTGATAGAGTTTAAAGATCTACACTAATCAGATGAACACAAGTATTAGTCTTGGTATAGAAAAATCATTCTTGATTTAGCATGATTCAGAACTGTATTAAAAAAGGGATTTATCAGTCAAGTAATGCAATTAATTAAATGAAACCACTTCTAGAAATTACCTTGGGGAGGGGGAAATCTTCTTTCTGATGTTGTTTCTCAGACAAAAGTGAAAGGCTTGGAACTGATCACAAAGGTATGGACACAATAAAGAAAACTTAGCTGTTTCTCATCAGGAGTCCCTAGGTATATGTGCTAGGAAGTCTTTCCTGTATTGTCTTATGTTCCCATTCCACCGTGCATGAGGTCTCCAGAGAGAGTAAATGCACTTCATACATACCAGTGGTATCAAGGGTAACATGCCAGAATTGGGCACTGTGGTGCAAATCAAAAAGCATTCTATTAATATCATTGTTTTTCTCTTGAAAACTAACTGAAGTGATGCACTTTTCAGATTGTATCTTTAGGAAGTTGGCATCATTTAGTGAAATGCCTGGCTTGGTGTTTACACATGACTGGATGTACTTCAAAAGTGAACTAAGAATCTGGATTAGAAAATAAAACTGATTGAGATGCTGTTTAGTTCCTCTCTAGGCAATTCAGTTGCAAACTGCTGTACGCGACATGTTTTTAGTAAGAGCAATTTGTGCTTTAGTATGGCCTTGGTTCTGTTTTCAACAACCTCTCCTCCATCTTCATTTGATAAATGCATTAGCAGCAAATATTGACCCTAATTACTGAAATACTTCTGACTGACGTTGATCATGGAAATATTAATCAGTTTATTTGAAAATCACATGCAATTCTTGTTAAATATCAACTGTTTTTTGTAAGTATCTTATCTAAAACTCTCCATAGTCTGAGAATTTATTGAAAACTATTTGTTGTCCATGTATTTGTCCCTGTTACTTTTTTTTCTTTTTGGAAATGGAGGTGTGGTAGCTTTTCCTGCTTTGTGGTGCATTTGGACAAGTTAGAGTCCTTTATTTTCCTCTTTTCTAGCTGGGGAAGGATAACAAGAGCCAGGCAAATTAGAGGCACTAGTTACTCTGTGGTTGTGTTCCGTGTAGATACTCTGAGTTTTTTACCTCACTGTAGAGATATTTTTCTATTTCAGTAAGAATCCTTAGCAGAAAAAAGGATTGTGAGGAGGTAATTTGATACACACTAATGTCCCTATTATATACACCTATTTATATACAAAGTTGTCCTATGTGGAAAAGCCCCAGAAGTATTACCTACATTGTATATTCATATGTTTTTAACCTGAGGAGTAATACTGAATTGGGGATGTTACTCTTATAATCGTTTAGGTTGGAAAAGACCCTTTAGATCCCTGAGCCCAAATATTAACCCAACTCTGCCAAGCCCACGACTGAACTGTGTCCCCAGGTGCCACATCTGCATGTCTTCTAGATACCTCCAGGAATGGTAACTCCACCACTTCCCTGGGCAGCCTATTCCAGTGCTTGATAGCCCTTTCAGGTGAAGAAATTTTTCCTAACACTCAATCTAAGCCTCCTCTGGGGAAACTTGAGGCCATTACTTGTCATCCTGTCGCTTGTTACCTGGAAGAAGAGATCAGCCCCGCCTCACTCCAGCCCTCTGTTCAGGTAGTTGCAGAAAGCTATTAGCCTCCTCTCAGCCTCCCTAGACATAAGTATTTAGAATGTGTTTAGAACTGTCTCCTGAAAGATATTTTGCTCTCTATTTTAGTGTCATTATTATTATTGAAACTTCTGAGGCGTGAGGGGTGGAAAGGAGAGAGGTGGCAGGAAAAATCAGGCCATTTAGATCCAGAGCATGCTGGCACGCTGACCTCAGGGTACCACACAGCAGGACACCATGTAAAGGGGAAAACTGTCTTTTTGCTTCCACAAAGAGAACGTTCAGGGGAAGGAGGAGGGAGGTGTTCTCTTCACAGTGAGGTCAAAACCTGCTCTGTTGGTGTGGTGTCAGGATAAGGCTCTAAGCAGGCTTGATCACAGCAGGGGGAGGCACTTCAGTGTTTTTTTCATATATTAATGGTCAGAGCAGGTTGCCCTGAATTATTCTGCCCTGAATCATTCCACCCTGATGATGTACATCTCCAGGATTCCAGCATTCCTGCTGCCATCCCCTTTGTATACAAACCTAGGCTAGGAGCTTTCCAATGCAGTCTTCATCTGTCAAATGGGTTCATGCACCAGAGGCTCAGGCTTTCTATTACTTGCTAGCACCCAAAAAGTAGGAATTTGCTGTTTTTGGTGTCTGATGGTCTGCTTGGAAAAATTCAGGTGTGTGGAACTACCTTGGAGTGATCCTGGGCTGACAGGCTCACTGTAATTTCAGGTATGTAGAGCTCCTTTCTTGACTGTTTCCAGTAAATTGCAATACAGGATTTTGGATGCAATTCCTGGCTTTTTGAAGATGTGGCCAGCTTGACACCAAACCACAGGCCAGCTTTTTTCTCCTGGCATTCACAGCACTGAGGTTTGTAGCATGGCCGCAGGTGCCAGGCTTTGTGAAACTGTACATTATCCGTCTGCATATGGAGTCACCACGTCACAGACTTCCAGCGAGGTGGGGTCACTCTGCAGATGCTTTGATTGATGCTGCTACTTCTTTGGACAAAGAAATAATGAAATGGGGAAAAGGGAAAGGAATAATGGTTAACTATAGAGTGACAGTTTGAGAAAGGTGCCACCTGTGGGCCATCTCTTTTCAGCCACAAGCCTTTAAATTGTGAACTAGTTTATCAGTGGGTGTTTTGGATCATGAAGCATTTGCAGACATTTTGAGAGAGCTTCTCTGAAGAGGGTAAGACATCTCTGCCTTGTCTGTCTTAAATGAATGAACTGCTATCACACTTGCGACTAAGCTCTGTCCATCACAGTTGCTGTATTAGTTCAGTTGCTCTTGACCCTCTAAACAGAAAGTGCTGGGATCAGCTCTCTTGAAAAGTGTTCAGGTACAAAAATTAACAAAATATTGTATAGGAAATAACTTATGACTGCTTTTCTCAGTTAAATTGCCGGTGGATTGATTTCTCCGCCTTGCTCTTCTGGAATAGATGAGAACAGTCCTAATCAAAGCTTTTGTCAAGGTTAATATCAATAAATTGGATTTCCTTCCTCCCCATCAAGAACAGCAGCATTGTTCTCCTTTCTGCAAAGTCATTAAATGGAAAGGAATTTTCATCCTTCTCTTGACTATGAAAAAGTGAGGTAGGGGAAACCCAGATGCTCTGCAGTAGTAGCAGAAGCTGGACACCAGTTATTTCTCTAAGTAATCATCAGAGAACTAATTTATCCTTCTTAAATGGAGGCCCATATGCTCATTGATTTTAGCCATACTGTAAAATCTGTTTCTCATGCTCTGTGTTGGGAAGTAAAAGTGACTGGAGTGAATAAATGTGTTTCGCAATATTAAACCTTTTATTGTATGAGCAGGAAAGCATTTGTGATTGCTGAAGCTGTCAGGATTTACTGCAACAAACTGAAACATTGAGGCAGAATGATCTGTGACCTGAAAATTGTATAGATCTCTTATCCACTAATACAGATGCTCTTTGCAGGTTTAGGGTCAGCATATTTAGATATAGCTGTATTAGGATGCTGCTGAGTCACCTAGAGGCATTATTTCCTTCCTTGTTGTTAAATCTTCGGCCAGTCAGTGATGGCTTGAAATTATACATGAAAGCTGAAGGACAAGGCGTAGATAAGTGCATATCCTGGAAATAGCTTATGTTCTTTAATTTTTTTCCAGTAATGTGAAAAATTTCTTTAGTGCTTGGATTGGTGTACTTGTAAGAAAATGTACTGTATCTTCACTTTGTAAAAGGGTGCTTGTTATTCAGAGATACTCAGTGTTTTTTGAGAAAGTAAGTATTCTAGAAAAGCAAGGATGTATGCATTTTGAAGAAAAGAGACTTTCAGGAAATACTTCAAGATGAAGGTATGATGGACTTGTGGTTCTAAGTGCTATGGAGAATTGCCTCTGCTTCAAAACTTTGGCATTTCAGGACTCCAGAATGCTGAATAATAGGAAGATTTTAACTATGTTTTTGCAAGACTGAAGATTTTTGGGAGGGCAAAAATGTCTTGGTGTTTACTTTCGTATCTGTCGTAACAAATTTAACTGTTACTTGCCTGTGTTTGTGGAAGCATGAAGAGAATTTGGCAGTATGTTTCAATCAGTTATGCTTCTGTTCCACATGTCAGTAATGTCAACATGTTCATAATTTATGGAAATTCAGGTGTCTGAGGACAAAGCTGGTCTTTGTCGCTATAAACATCTTGAAATTTATTAACTGACATAACTGTCATAAAGCACTATTTGACTGGAATTTATTAAACCATTAACAAATGTTTAATACCTCAAAGGGAACTGTCAAAGGTGAATGCTGTTATCTAACCATGTCTAGACTACTCATCAGGCTAGCAGAGGAATTGTCAAGTCCGCTATTTTTAGTTAGGATTAAAATAAGTGACTTGAACTAGAAACTGAAGTTTGTGTTATCTAAAAATACCAGGTATTAAGCATATTTCTTTTCTTTGAATATGATCTCTTTTTATCATACTTGGAATTTGTTGGAGTTGTGAGCTTTTAGTACTCACTCTACCTTTAAGGAGAGATGCTATGAGAGTGACAGTGCATTACCACTGTGAAGTACTGAATGTTTAAACTATTAGGGTATATTCATTAGTAGTTCCTTGAATGTGTTCTTGGTGTCCTTTTCTAAGTGACTGAGGTCAAGTCACAAAGTTTGCTGAACTCATGATTAGTCTCTCCTTTGATCCCAGTGACCTTTGGATCATGTTGTAAGCTTTTCATATTTCGTTTCTTCTTTCTTGAAGTGCTCTGGGATCTTAAATGTGTCTTTACTGGAGATGTCCTTGGACTCTCATTTTTTGCTTTGAAAAAGTGTTTATGCATCAGGGCATTATGTAAACCTAACAGATATTTACTGTTAGTTACTAAGGTAGTTGATCTCGGTGAGGGTTTGATGTAAACATCTGTTGCCTATATGAAAATGATTTTTTTTTTCATTTTATTGACAAAACAAATATTAAAAATGGCTGATGATTTCTTACACTGAAATAAATCAGAGTCTTCAAAATCAACTATGAAATGAGAACGACTTTGAGCAAACAGCAGTATTACTCCTAATTACTGTTTGTATCAGGTTAACTGCTTTGAA
Source organism: Prinia subflava (assembly GCF_021018805.1). NCBI lineage: Eukaryota > Metazoa > Chordata > Aves > Passeriformes > Cisticolidae > Prinia > Prinia subflava. The sequence continues at coordinate 12,760,896 of NC_086283.1, read as the reverse complement.
TATGAGGAAAAGTTGAATACCTGTCTATATCTAGCAAGACATCACATTCACTGAAATTCTGTGCTAATCAGCACACAATCTACAATAGAGAGATTAGGGGTTCACTGTATATTTTTTACCAGTAAGTATGTTCCTGTCACAATTCACTCCAACTGAATCCCACTCTTGTACAGTACTTCAGAGAACTTAGGATGGGGTTGTTAAATTTATGTTGGGTTTAGCCTTTCTTTTGTCTGTGGGTCTGCACATTGGGTTTCCAGTGATGTTTTTGTGTCCACTGATAAGGGCAGAAATCTCTACATCATACTGCAGCTTCAGTTGGATTAGGATGAGGTTACCTAAGCGGCATGGCTTTTGCACAGCCATTTTTCTACAGCTGTTGAAAGCAAACTTGACCAAGATGGCATATGGGAAATAAGAGGGAAATGGGGAATATGGGAAAGCCCTGAGGCTTCTGCTTTCCCACTTGGTTTGCAGTACCAGCATTTTCCAGAACCTGCCTTCTAAATAATACCTTTGTATTTAACTCATATTTCTTGTGGTGTCTAGATTTGTGATAGGCATCTGGAGTGATTGATCTAGCCTCTAATTAAAACAAGATCATTGCAAGCTGCTAAGACAATTTCTGCCTTCAGCTTTTGAGAATGCAGTGTGTGTTTTATGTTGATAATTCTAAGAGTGTGTCTGTCAGTGTTCTGGGCATCCAAGGAGTAAGGCCCAAAACTCTGGAGAAGATGTCAATAGACATCTTCTAGATCTAGACATCAATAGACATCAAAGTGTCAATAAGAAGTTAAAATCTACCAAGCTTTGGTAGCAATTACCAAGTTCTGCGTAGCATTCTTTAATATTTGAGGCACATGTACATGCTGTATTACTCATTGTCTTTGTCCACCTTCTCACTAGAGCAGCAATGATTTTTTTCCTATGCCTTTGCCTGCTCTGTGGAATTCTACTGAATTCAGATGCTGCATTCAGATAAGAGGTGTGTGCTTAGGAGCTGCAAAACATACTTTGGCTGCTTGTTTCCAAGCCTGGCATATGTGTGATTGACTCCGTTGTCCTCTCTGACCCCTGGTCCAGCCCCGCTGCTCAGAGCTACGGCAGCTGTGGAACTCTCCAAAGGGGCTAGCGAAGGGTTAGATGGCTGCTGGGTCATTATGCAGATGCAACTGTCAGGAGTTTGGCTCCCTGTCTGATGTCTGGGAACATACAGAAAAACAGCAGTCAGATTTTTTTTCACGATCTCTCCGCAGACCATACTCTTGTAAAGCTTTTAAAACACTGCCCATAGGTGTTTTCTTGCAACATAAAAATAAGCTCTCATACCCTGGCGCCTGAGCCAGTATGTCCTGGTGGTGCTGTTACTTACACTTCATATCTGTGGGTCGGTGACATATGAGGCATTATACTTCAGAACTGTTGGGTGTTAGTTAAAGACAGAAAAAAGGCTTTCTTTTTTCCTCCAGCTGAAAGCATTACATTTGTTTCCTTATTCTTGGGACAAATTAATCCAAGCCAGGAGAATGGTATTTCATCTTATTAACAGAACTGAGTCTGCACCAAAACCTCAGAGCATAGCAGTCCACAGCCAGATGGGACTTTGCTTGTCTTTCCATGGCACTTTTATTGGAGTGTTTGCAACCCCTAACCAGCTGTCACCAGGGTCTGCACATCAAGAGTTGATTCCTTTCTTCTGTGGTGTCAAATGGTTGCTCTCTGCTGGGCCCTGCAGTTCATGATCTTCTTCCATTAAGATATGGAGTCATCTATGATGGGAGAAGAGGTTTTTGAGAGATAACTCCTGCAAAATAGCAGCGAAGCTCAGGCTGAAATCTCTCAGTGGTATAGTCCCTGCCATCTAAGATTTTAAATTCAGAAATATTAAGGGATGAATTGAGCTGTTCCGTAATGAAATACCTGAGAAGCCTCAGGCAAAATTACATTCACGTAATGGACCTGAGATCAGGATAGCTTTGATGGTGTGGTGTTTTGTAATGACTGCTCTGTCTTGTGCTGGCAGCCAACTCTGGTAGCTACCCCTCATGCCTCAGTGCCAGTTTGCTTTGGTGGCAGGTGATGGTAAATAATGAGTATTACCTGATGTCAGGTGCTGCTTTGTTTTGAGTTCCTTACAAATAACTTAAGCCAGCTATTGATACCCTTTCACTGAGTCACACCTCACTTCGAGTTAGGCTCACTGCTGTGCATTTACACTGCAAATTACAGAGTGATGGATGAGCCATTCGATCTGACACAACACCAGTTAGCCTCCTTCCCAGTAGCAATGTGTCTGTATTGGCTCCAAAACCTGCTGCAGCCTGAAATGTTGCTGAGTGTAGGAGCAGAGGGATCAAAAACCCTGCTGTGCACGGCAGAGCCACTGCAGGAGAGAGCCCGCAGGAGAAGTTGCTCTGTGTTTACTGAGATGTCTGAATGTTCACAGAAGTGGTGGATGTGTTGCTCCTCATCAAAAAGTTTCTGTTTAAAAGTAAAACAATAAAATTTGGCATGCTGTCAGAACCTGATTTCATGATGGCAATATTATAATAATGTTGACTTTTAATTAAATGAAGTTGACATATTTTAAGTCTGCAGATTAACCATCTGTTGTGGCATTAATGAATATCCTTCATGGCATCAGATCAGGACCCATGTTGTGTTATGTTTTGCCTTCTTTTTTTTTTTTTTTTTTTTAATTTCCCCAGATAGCTCTCTGCAACATATATTTGTTGATTAAAGCATGAAATATTGGCCAGAATCAATTTGGATTAGGCATTTACCCACTGCTGGGAAATGAACTCTGTGCCCGGGATTGGTACTTCTTCTAGGTTAAAACGTTTCAGAGCAAGAATTTTTGTTAATTGTCTTTTGTTCTTCTCTGTGCCAAATGCATTCCTTTAAACTGCACCTTCTAATTCATGGCTTGTGAGGAAGCCTTGTTAACGCACTCATCTCTTGCACAGATAATCATACTTGAAAATGTTTCTGGGTTTATGAAGGTGCAGTGTTTCAAATGACTGTGTGAATTTAAGCAAAACAACTTCATGTGTATATTTTGTATATTGCATTTCTATCTTCAGCACCAGATCTATTATGCATAAAATAAATATTGTTTTGTAAAAATTACTTCTGCAAGCAGAAGCTAAACAATATGCTTAATTCCATTATGACAAGGTAGCTGTAAAGATGACATTGTGCCATAATTTGCAGCTGCATCTTCCTTTGCTTTAGGTGTTTATACTGCTTATTACTGATAAGGATTTTCTGTTTACAACATGAATTAATTTTACTGGATCTTAATCTCGATGAGCATTATTTGTCCTCTACTGCCCTTCTGGGGTAGGTCATGTCTGACCAACCTGATCTCCTTCTATGACCAGGTAACTCGTCTGCTGGATGCAGGAAAGGCTGTGGATGTTGTCTATTTAGACTTCAGCAAGGCCTTTGATACTGTCTCCCATAGCATACTCCTAGCTAAGCTGGCAGCCCACAGCTGGGACAGGAGCACTCTGTGCTGGGTTAGGAACTGGCTGCATGGCCCTGCCCAGAGAGTGATGGTGAATGGGGCAGCATCCAGCTGGCAACCAGTCACCAGTGGTGTCCCTCAGGGGTCTGTACTGGGACCAGTTCTATTTAATATTTTTATAGATGACATGGATGAGGGCATTGAGTCCTTCATTAGTAAGTTTGCAGATGACACTAAGCTGGGAGCTTGTGTTGATCTATTGGAAGGGAGGAGGGCTCTGCAGAGAGACTTAGATCGGTTGGATGGATGAGCAGAGTCCAACAGCATGAAGTTTAATAAGTCCAAGTGTCGAGTTCTACATTTTGGCCACAAAAATCCCCTACAGGGTTACAGGCTGGGGACAGTGTGGCTGGACAGTGCCCAGGCAGAAAGGGACTGGGGGTGCTGGTCGACAGCCGGTTGGATATGAGCCAGCAATGTGCCTTGGTGGCCAAGAAGGCCAATGGCATCCTGGCCTGCATTAGGAATTGTGTGACCAGCAGGAGCAGGGAGGTCATTCTTCCCCTGTACTTGGCGCTGGTGAGACCACATCTTGAGTACTGTGTCCAGTTCTGGGCCCCTCAGTTTAGGAAGGATATTGAGATGCTTGAGCGTGTCCAGAGGAGGGCAACAAGGCTATTGAGGGGCTTGGAACACAAGGAATGCTTGAAGGAGCTGGGGTTGTTTAGCCTGGAGAAGAGGAGGCTTAGAGGTGACCTTATTGCTCTCTACAACTTCCTGAAGGGAGGCTGTAGACAGGTGGTGGTCAGTCTCTTCCACCGGGCAGCAACTGACAGAACAAGGGGACACAGTCTCAACCTGCGTCAGGGAAGGTACAGGTTAGATATTAGGAAAAAAATTTTCACTGAAAGAGTAACAAAGCACTGGAATTGTCTTCCCAGGGAGGTGGTGGAGTCACCATCTCTGGATGTGTTTAAAAAAAGACTGGACATGGTACTTAGTGCTATAGTCTAGTTGAGGTGTTCAGGCATAGGTTGGACTTGATGATCTTAGAGGTCTCTTCCAACCTCATTATTCTGTGATTCTGTGTGATTCTGTAGGGAATTGTATGGATATTGAATGTGCTTCATGGCTTATTTTCAGTATGTCATTTCTTCTGTAAATTTTTACTGTTTTCATTATCACTGAGATCCTTTTGTGAACACCATTTAAGATGTCTTTCTTTCTTTGAATGCTGGAGATGTAATATTCAGTTTTGTTTCCATGTCCCAGGCATTCCCTTACTGTGTGAAGAAGCTGAGGGCTGAGCACGTCCTGTTTTAGCAAAGCAAAACTCCTCTGCAGCAAGGGTCACAGTCTGACTCGTAGCACGAGGGACAGAGAGAGGTAAAGCTCTGTGCTGGCACTCCCTTGGGACTGGCCCTGATGTTCTGATCATTTAAAATCATGAAAAGTTAGATGCTGTCTGAGTCAAGATAGATATCTGGCAAAATAATGAGGAAGAAAAGACAACCATGTCTTGGGCTTTTAAAGTCAGCAGTGCCATTTAATGTTAATTTTCCATTTTAAAAAGTAGCCTTTGAAAATATCTTCTGTATATCTGCAGGGATATGGCATGGTATCTTCCATTAATTTGATTAATTAGATCATTTAAGAATCTTCTACTGCAAACAGGACTTAGTAGTTAGCTGCTGGTTTTACTCTAGCATTTGAAGAAAAAAAGCCCTCTTGAGTGCAGAAAAACATGATTAGAGGTTTGGGTTTTTTTAAGAAGGAGAAAAAAGCTTTGCACTTTTGTTAGGATAAACATTGTTAGGGTTTGACATACACATTTTTCATGGCTAATAACTGATTGATATCATTCATCAGTATAATTTGAATCACTGTTATCCTGAAGGGAATTGCCTGATTAAAAATATTTATCTCTCAAGAAGATGAAAGAATGCCAACGTATAAAAGATTAGCAAGTCAAATTTTCTAAATTCAATGCGAAAGCAGAAAGTAAAAGGGTTTCTTTTCCTCTTGCAGCAGCAGAGTGTAAAGAGCTAACCTCCCCCTCACTGTATTTTCCCTACGTTGGAAGGAAGGAGCTTAAGTTACTTGGTGAGCACTTCTAGTTCTCAAGATCTTCCCAGTAAACAAGCTGTCAATACTGATCAAGCCAAATGCCAGTTCAGCTGTGAAAAGGCCTGTGCTTCAGCTACTAGGAACAACTTGAGATAGACATTAAATTCATATTCTTCTTATAGGTTTTTCTTCTCATTGTTGCCACCTGCTCAGACACATTATGGCACTTCCTCTGGAATCAGACTTCACCCTGTGTCTGTCTGTCACTCTCCCAAATTCCCTCTCTTCAGCTCTTGAACATGGGTTCATTTGCATGGGCTGCCAGCTGTATCAGAGAGCTGGCCTGTAGCTGCTGTCTCTTTGGATGCACTTTAACCCAGGCTGGTGCTGTGTGGTTTGACAACCTGAAGCTGTGGGAAGGATGTGTGAAAATTAATTGGGCTTCCACCAGGAGGGCCAGCTTTGGCTTCAGAGCCAAAGTGGTGCTGAGCTGTGCAGTCTGCTGAAGGTCAGGGCTGTGGCAGTGGCAGCACACGGGAGCATCGCTCCGTCCCAGCCACGCTGGCTGTGCTGATTGCAGGTGCCAAGGTGAGGGTAGGCTACAGCAACCCGTGGAGGCAAAACAGTGCAGGTTGCCAGGGAAACCCGGGTTCCTGACTCCGAGTGAACACAGAATATGAAATATCGACATAAATATTGTTATGCTACATTTCCTAAGGATGAAAACTCGGAATAAATAAAAAAAGTTGTCAAGCTTTATTGTTTTTATCTGCTCTGGAAATTCTGCTAATTCGAGCGTGATGAAATCTTGTCAACAGAGCTTATATTCAAGTGTTGTGTACTTTTTGTATTGCAAACATGGGAGCCTAGAGAGGAGACTATGAGATTTATGGTTAAAATCATAGAATTCCAATATAGGTTGGAAAAGATCATGGAGTTAGCACAGCACTGCCAATTCCAGCACTGGACCATGTTCACGCCTTTAAAATATGTTCAGGATTAGTGGAGATATTTAAAATATCTCCAGCACTTCCCTGGGTGGCCTGTTCTAATGCTTGATAACCCTTTTGGTGAAGGAAGTTTTTCTTAGCATCCAATCTAAACTCGCCCTCGGGCAACTTGAAGCCATTTCCTCTTGTCTTATTCCTTGTTACATGGGAGAAGAGACTGACTCTCACATCTTATAGCCTCCTGTCAGGCAGTTGTAGAGTGATAAGGTTCCCCCTGAGCTTCCTTTTCTCCACACCCAGCTCCCTCAGCTGCTCCTCTTCAGACTTGTTCTCCAGACCCTTCACCAGCTCTGCTGCCCTCCTGTGGACACGCTCCAGCCCCTCAGTGTCAACTTGTCTTGCGGGGCCCCAAAGATGAACACAGCGCTCGAAGTGTGGCCTCGCCAATGCGGAGGTCAGAGGTCCGATCACTGCCCTGCTCCTGCTGGCCACACTATTCCTGATCCAGGACAGAATGCCATTGGTCTTCTTGGCCACCTGGGCAATGCGGCCCGTGTTCAGCTGCTGTCAACCAGTATCCACAGGTCCTTTTACACTGAGCCATTTTCCAGCCACTCTGCCCCAGCCTGTAGGTGATTCTGGGGTTGTAGTGACCCAAGTGCAGGACCCAGAATTTTGCCTTATTGAAGCTTATATGATTTGCCTTAGTTAATCAATCCAGACTGCACAGATCCCTCTGGAGCGGAGCTTTCCTAGCTTCCAGCAGATCAACACTGCTGTTCCAGAAGTGTGTCAGAACTCCAAAATAGCAATGTTGGGACTCCACAAACAGCACATTTTTTGTTACCTTCTTTCTAGCTTGTGCTGATTAGTGCTGAGTTTGTAATTAATGATTTGGTAGAAAAAGAGTATTGGAAGGTAATATTTTTGTGAAAATTCACTGGCTGGAAGAAATGTTTTGGTGAATAAACATAACCCAAGTTGATCCAAAAAGGTTACATTAAAATATGTCTAAGTAGTATCTGGCACTATGAAGGCATGCTGGTTTGGCATCGTCTTGCATTTAAAGTGTACAACATTGCAGCATCTTTGCAAACTGAAAGTAATTTCTTCCTGTGTGCTACTTTATGTTTTGAAGTGTCAGGTCTTGCTTTGCTTTAACAAAAAACTTCAAGGTTGAACTGCAGAATTCTAATCTTTCTGGTCAGAAAGCCAAACATGTTAGGGGGAAATAATATGAAGTGCTGCAGAATCCAGTGTACATAGCTGGATACAAACTCTGCTTGTACACTTGTGTTCTCTGCCTGTCTGGGCTTGTTTTGCCTAGAATCTCCCTTTTCTAGTGACTGAAGAAAGAGCAAAAGAGTGGTAGGAGTGTTTTAGCATGGAGTGAAACCCGAGAAAATAGCCTCTGTCCTGAAAAAGTTTCTGTTTCATCTGGGAAAAAGCTGTGACTTAAGTAAGGACTATAGTACATGCAAAGACAATTTCAGTTTGATTGTGTGCGTGTCTGGCCTCAATTTCTTGTATGCCCCATTAATCATTTAGGATGGAAGCTCATCATAAAAAGAGAAAATACCGTGGGAAGTTGTTGTTGTAAGGTTTTTGACAGCCAGAAGGGATTTAGATAAATCCTTCATGTAGTCAGGCAGAAATACTTAAAGGTAATATGGAACCACATTTCTAAGTGTGGATACCTATGAGGAAAGTTCAGGGTCTTAATTTAAAAGGTGGGATTAGAATAATATTTTAAACACTAGGTAAATGAAGACAAGCCAGCAGTAGAGGAGGTACAGCTGTAGCAACATTCTGCTAGAGCAAAGCTAATGTACATGGCTGTAGTGAGGTAGTTTTGCCCTGTTCTCAGTGGTGAATCATAGACATGCATGAAGTGGATCAAAGTCTGTTGTCACAAACGTGAGCATTGAGCTAGATATGTTTATAGCTTAAAAAAACCTCTCCAGTACTAAACTGTGGTAAATAGAGGAGACAAGGAAATGTGTAGCACAGGCAAATAGAGTTGGAGGATGAGCACAGCACTTCATTCCTCTCTCTCTAAGGAACACATATAATTTGAAATGCTGCAGATGGAATTGTGAGCTAGGGATCTGTTGCCACTTTCACTGTAAGAATATGTAAATCTGGGGAAGTCTTGTTTCCAGTATATCTATGATTCCCTTTTCTTCCAGTGATAATTGTCTTAACTGATACTATAGTACAGTACTTGATTTTTATTTTCTAAGATTTTATTATTCACTTTGGGTAGGAAAGGAATCAAATTTCAGGTCTTGACCTTTAATTTTAAAAAAGCTCTAAAAGAGCTTTCTTTTACACGGCTTGTGGTCTCTATGTTTGTAGCAAATTAGACAGATATCAAATGCAAACACATAATCCCATGTAGTATATATTGTTTGCCTCTTAACTGAAGTTCTTCAGAGTGAAATACATGTGTCTGCTTGATGGGGGTTTTTCAGCATTGCCTCTGACAAATATGGATCTCCATGGTCAGAATGGCAGTCTATCATTCCCTCTCAGTATGTGACTTCAGCTGAGCGCAAGCTGTTCAAAAGGTAGAAGGGCATAATGAGAAATACTTCAAGCCACAGAGATGGAAATTATTTGAATTGAAATTTAAATATGCATAATCTGTATTTTAATAGCGTTATGCAGTGTTTCTTAGCCACATGGGCTTCCTTTCCACGGTGTGTCCACACCAAGGCATTTCCTTTTCTGCGTGACATACCATATGCCAAAACTTCCTTTGAATTCTTACTCAGAACTCCAAAAGCAATCACTATTCCTAACAATGGCAGCTCTTTGATTAGTAGCTGAGCTTAATTGGAGCTGAGTTTGATTGATTTTCTTGTATTAAGTATGTCAGAATCATGCTTTGGTTAATATAACTAAGATTTATGAAGTTTTGTTTTAGTTTGCTGTAATTTACAGTTTATAATTCCAAATGCATCCTTCTAATGCAAAACATAAATGAAAACTGACAGTTCTTCACACAGAACATCTTCTGAAAGTGTCACTTGGTGAAAATCATTATCAGTGGAAATTTAGGTTGTTGAGGCTTTTTTTATATAAGTTTCTTTATTCTATTTTAAATAGCCTGAAAATGTAATTATTTCAACACAAACAGCATAAAAACCCCCACGGTTCTCTCTCTGGAGGAAGTTTTTTTACAGAAGCTTTCAAAAAATACCTTAGATGACAGAAGTGTTTATGGTATTTCTTGCTGCTGATGGCTCATTGGCGAATGCTTAACCAACTCTTGCTAATCTGTGTTCATTATTTATTGGTATTTGCCTACTGTCTTGTGGACTCTAAACCCCTTAACTTTAGCCTATTGCAGGTAAAGGCAAGAGAACACAAAACTCTATTTTCCTCAGCCTGAGAGTTGTGGTTTTAAAAAAGCATTAATGTGAAACATCCTGAACATAGATCACGGAATGGGAATCTTTCTTCAAAAAGTTATCATGGCCCAGATTATCTGTCTTCTTCCATGTTGCTTTGCACTGTTCCTGCAGTTTGGAGCAGCAGGGCAGCTGGCACAGCTTTCTGCCCAGGGAGTGTGCTGAAGGAAAGAAAATCTCTTGGTGGCATCATGCCAGGAGAGCTGTCTTATTTCACTCCTCTTTGCTGCCTGCAATATGAAATATGTGTCAGATGACACCTTGGGGAGCAGGGAGAGGGGAAAAAAAAATGTCTAGAGTAAATCCTCAGTCCAGGAGGGCTTTGTTTACTTTGCTGCGTTTGAGCACAACTTAAGAGCAGCCTTGAGCCAGCTTGTATTTGTGATTTGATTATGAAAGGAAAAGGGGAAGGTCAAGGTATAGCCACTAGTGCATCAACAGGATAAGGATAAGCCCTACTGTGAAACATTCATCTTGAATTTATTGATCATTACTGTAGAAAGACAGCATGCACAAACTGTAAAGAAAAAAAAAACAAAACAAAACAAAAAAAAAAAAAAACCTTAGAGTTCAGTCACAGTGTTTAAAAAATAAAATTCTGTACCTGTTCCTGAGCCCAAACTGGGTTTGTGGCTAACTTCAGAAATAGTTCTTAAAGAAGACCAGGTGAGAACAGGAAACCAGTGTGGCTTTTACTATCAGAAAGCCTGATTTATGAAGTGTAGAACAGCAATGGATGGAAATTGCCCATAATCTCATAGGAGCCCTGTTGCTGCACTCTTTGGTATATTTTCATTTTCAAAGTAGAAAGATATTGAGAAGTATTGAAAAGCTAGATTTCAAAACAGCTTCAGAAAGAAAGGGTCAAGAGAGAAGCCAGAGTATCTTTTTAAATTTAGTTGCCAAGGCAACTGTTACAAACTTAGGAAATTTGACAGAAATCTTTCTATAATGTATATGGATTCATGTAGGCACAAATTGGGTCAGAAAATATGAATTTTGGGAGTTCAAAACCCCAAATATTACAAAAATAGCTGATAGCAAAATTAAAATTGCCTTCTACTTGTAATCCATTGCATTTTTCTACGTAGTTGCATGGTAAATTAGTTTTTCCTGTGAAGTCACACATTATTTTCTCAGAGGTCTTACAAGAGAGACAGTTAATTGTTGTACAGTGCATTTATTTGTCCTTTGAATCCTCCCCAATGTATTTATAGCTGAATGTGGTATTTAGTGTACTTCATTGCAACTTCTCAGTAAATACTCTGCATCATCATCATCAGGGTTGTAGTGGGAATTTTGTATTGGAGGGCTATGATCTTGAAGTGCTGCATAAACTTTAATGAATTTATCATAACCATACCCAAAGGAAAGTTGCTGCTTTATCTCTTTTTCACAAATACACAATTGACTCTTCAGGAGATTATGGCCAAAACTGCCAAGCAAACATTTGTTCAAAGAGGCATGATCTGAATTTTCAGAGGCATCAAGTTTCTGCGGTTGCCTAGAAAGCCTTTCAGAGGCTTTCAGAAAGACTCTTCAGGCAAATACTCTTTGACTGCTTAGTACTTCTGTGAATCTGGCCTCAGGTGTTGCCCACTGAGCATGCAGGAAATGAGAAAGACGCAATTAATAGCCATCTGTGAAGTGTTTGCCCAGCATCACTATGGAGCCTGATGGCAGAGATGGTGCTGGAATCTGAATCTCCAGAGTAACATTCGATTGTCTTGCCATTCAAACCCTCATTTCTCTTCTGTGTCCAGCTCCATTTACTAACTCCTTGCAGCACTGGCACAAATGAGGCATGAACAGCAACCTTCACTGCTCAGCCCTGATTCACTTGTGTCGCATGGCCCCATACTACACACTGAATGAAGCACTTATCCCACAGGAGGAGAATAAAAAATGCCTTTATGAAATTGAAAACTGATAGTGTAGAGAGAACTGGATACAGGCTTTTTGCCTAGGATTTAAGTACTTGGCATTACATTCTTAATATTCTTTCAGTGCAGGTCTTTTGATTGTGAAATACTTGGTTTTATATATTGCAGGTTGTTAATAGTTATGGTGACTTCAAGTACAATATCAAATTTGTTGCCCAGGCTGGGGTTTCTCTAGATGAGTTGTTTTATTAGATAGCAGATGGTTTGGAAATTGTTTGCTGTGACAGGCCTGAGTAGAATTGGAGTCCTCTGTTCCCAGATCAAAAGCAGCAAGCTAGAGAAAGAGGAGAGCAAAACTCCCATGTTTCCCATTTGAACTGAAAAATTATTATATATGTCTATTTTGAGGGAAATGAGGTTCACTGCACTGATGATGGATCCTTAAGTGACTCTGGTTAATCACAGGATGAATTTCCTTAGTGCACCCTTAGTGCCAATACTGGCAGAGACCTCTTCTGACCTTCTTTGTAGTTTTTTTGAGATTTTCTGACCTTTTCCACCCTTCTGTTTTCTCTACTCTTTTTCTCTTCTGCCCATCTCAACTCTTCTCTTCCTTTTCTGCCATTCTTCTCTTCCTTTTCTCTTTCACCCTTCTTTGCCCACTTTTTCTTCTCTGCTGCTCTCTCCCCTGTTCTGCTCTGTTCTGCCTTTTATTTTTCTTTTATCAATTTTTTATTAATTTTTTTTTTTACATTCTCTGATCTTTCCTGCCCTTCACTGTCCCCTTTCCACTCCTTTTGGTCCCTTGGTTGCTGCCTGCCCATCTCACCACACAGATCTCAGCCTTTTTCTGCCATTTTGTCATTCTTCACCTCCCTCTACTCCTCTATCCTGCTCTCCCCAGTGTGACAAAACTATAGGCCAGTCACCCAACACTTTCCCTTCTCTTCTGCTCTTCTCTGCCTTTCTCAACCCCTCTCCTCACCTTTCTTCCCTTTTTCACCTGCCTGTGGCATCAGGATATCTGGAATTTTCACTGTTTAATTTTAGTGCTATTCTCCAGAATGAATAAATACTTTTTTTTTTCTTTATGCTTGAAGCTAACTCTTGATGATAGCTGCACATCACATTAAGCAACATCTCCTTGACACACTTGATAAAATCTTTCTGCAATTAAAAGAGGGGTTAAAGGTGAAAATGATACCATCAATTTCCATCTGCAACAGAGCTCAAAGGAAGGAGCAGAAAATTCTGCTTAAAGACATAATCGTGATCAATAATATTAAATACCTTACAGGGAAGTCCATACCAAAACCTGGTGAAGTATATTTATATATTTATATATTTATATATTTATATATTTATATATTTATATATTTATATATTTATATATTTATATATTTATATATTTATATATGAAAGGACAGTTTTATCTTGCATTTTTCATAGTCTGTATCTGTGTTTAACTGGAGAAAATGGCAGAGGAAAACCCTAGAGGTAAGAGATCTTGTGTACACTGAAGTACAAATTGCTGTTCCATGTAATACAAATTTTCTATTGAACTGAAGTGATTTAAGTTTTTGTCTTATAATTCCTGAGGGCAATCGCCATCTTAAATGGTAGACAAGTAGAGTAATAGCATAAAGCTCTCTTGGGAAAAGAAGTAATATTGATTCAGTCTTGTTTGCTATTAATATAATGATGGGGGGCTTATCTTATGTTAAAAAGGTGTGTAGTTAATTAATTGAATCCTGTGTACAAACATGGACATTCAGTTGCTGGTGACCTAGAGAGATCCAGGAGCTGGTGCTGGAGAGTAAAAAAAGCAAAAGAACTTGTTTGCTAAATCTTTAATACTGTTTCAAACCTTAGAAGCCATGTCACACCAGCAAAATGAGTTGAAGTTTTGATGTTATCGAACCTGAATTAATCTAAGTCAGTCAAAGCACTTCTGGGTAGTGTGGTATACAGAATAACAGTATTTACTGCTACTAATCTATGTAATGCTTCTGTGGGATTTCACAAACTCAACAAGATGTAGCTATGATTTTGGTATCGACATAGGCACTGTTGGAAATAATGGGAGGTTGTTCTCTTCCTATTTATTTTATACTCTAATAAGGCTTTAAAGTACTATGCTATTTGTGCTGTTGTGTTTACGGTGAAAGGTCAAGCTAAAGAACTGAGCAGACCAGCACTTTTCGAAGAAGGGGTAAATTAAATTTAATTTTGACAAATTCCAGTATAGGAATTTCCTGAAATTTTGATATGACTTGTGCAGCACACCTGTGTTTCAGGTACTTCTTTTAAACTTAGGTTGGAATGAAGCTAAGAATCTTTATGAGGTCATAAAACTATTTTGACAAATCCCAAGAAAAAGTGACCTGAATTAATCTTTTACTTTGTTACTAAATAAAAGGAATTTCTTGTATGTTTTGAGAGCTGAGAATATTTTTGAGCTTAGATTGATTAAAACAAATCAATCTCAATAAATGCATGCAGTGCTTGGGTAGATAAGTTTTTTCTGTAGTCCCCATTACATACAATTTTGTATGAATGCTACTATTTTGTTACGAGGAGTACTTTCATCATTTGTCAGAGAAATGGCTAATTCATTGTGTTAGACAGCAAGTCACTAGAAAATGGTTTGAAATTCATTGCTTATGGTACAGAAAAATTAAGAGTTATACATTGGCCAGCTGTAGATGAACAGTGTATTGTATGCATTCTGTATTTTCTATGAAAGATTTATAGGCTAACTGAAAATTTTAGGGGCACACAGGAGCATGAAAAATGCCCATTTTCTGTCTTTACTACACTGTCATCTTACAACATTTATTGACTAAGTCTTTGGGTACTGAAGAGCCATTTAAAAAAATGTGTAGGTGATGACTCCGTCATTATTGGACATTATTGGACATTAACCAACCTCTTGGGAAAATGCCCAGGGAAAAATCCCTTTGACTCTTCTGGCTGTGCAATTATTGTATTACGAAATGCTACAAAAGCAGCTATGGAGTCATATCAGTCATTACCATCCACCAGCCTTTAAAACTTGTCTTTTATAACTTTAGGTGTCCATGCAGTACATGGCTGTACTGCACTGATGGGCTTCCCCAGGGATTCCATTTCCCTGGTAAGTGCCTAGCTGTGCCAGTGGGGTGCCCCATCTGACACGAGTGGGTGAAACTCCAGGAGCACCCACTCTCCAAGGTGTGTGCAGGCAGTTTGGATGGCTCACACCTCCCAGGGACACACTTGGAATGATCTGATTCTGCCAACACATCTCTCTAAAGGACATACGGCATGGCCCAGACCATCCATCTCCCACTGCTGGGATGATTCCATCCATGGCATGCTGCTCTGCAGGTGTGCTCTGCTCAAAGCCCGGAGGGATCTCTGCCTTCCTTTCGATACAGAATGTACACATGCAAAGCAGTTTTAGCACAGCTATCCACAAAACCACGTGGAAGGTCAAGGAGTTCTATCCTGAAGTAATAACAACAGTTCATGCAAGTAATCCTCTTGCAGAGAAGATCTAGAAGGACTTTGACAAAGACGCTGCAATCTGAAATGTGGAATAAGCAGGTATTTGGGAATAGAAGAGAGGAGGAAAGGAAGCACACCAGATTTAAGGAGTGGAGATACATGTTGTAACTGAGGGGTTAAACACCTTGTGTATCTGCAGAATTCTAGACTTCCCTTGACCAGGTCTTTAGATAGCCATAGAAAAGTCATATGAATGGTGGAAATCCTGTTTCCCAGGAGAGTGTGCTTCAGTCTATCTGTGGACCAGCAACTGCCAAATTATCTTCACCAGCTCTTCCACAGAGGTTTAAGGGAGCTGGAAAGAATTCCCAGTGTGCTACAAGGTTTTAACTTTTTTTCCACGATGAGTGTCAAGGGAAGGTCTGTGTCAGTAGTCTCAGTTAGGGAACCCACTCCTCTATGGAGTAGGTGCAGCATGTCAGGGAATTAATTTCTGGATCGCCTTATGTTATGAATGAGTTGAATCTAGGTGAGGCATGCTGAAAGAGGACTGCAGCATGGAGTTAAGAGGCAGTGATTATGCAAGGGTCCTGTCTCAAATATCACGTAAGCAATTGTGTCTTTCAGACTGGCATATGGTTTAAAAAAGATTTAAAAAAAATGTGACAAAATCTTTTTTTCTTTAAGAAAAGAATTGCATATCAAGAACAAGGGTTTATGCTGACCTTATTTTTTTTTCACTGTAGTGCAGAAAACATAGTGTCTCCTTCTTATGTGCTCCTTGCTTGTTGTGACTCAGAGTGGACTTTAATTTGAAAATAGGAAGTGTAGAACTAAATTCCAGACTAGAAATGCTTCAGAGAATCTCTCAGACTGTCTAGGGTACAAAATAAGCAGTAACATAGGTATAACAAGATTGTCATGCCTTTCTGGAGCGGTATCTGGAGGCTGAGATCTTTCATCATCTGGGACTCACGACCGTGAATGTCTAGCTACCAGTAGTCAGGACTGGGAGATCAGCCATCATCTCCTCTTCCACTACAACTTACTGCTCCCGGACTGTCCTGCACACTCTGAATTGCTGGATCTGAGTTTAACTGTGTGCTCATGGCTTGTCAGGATGCCATACGTATCTGAGCAGAGATGAATAATCAGATAAAAAACATGTTCCAAGTGCAAGCCTCATCTTTTGGAATGGAACGTGTAGCGACTCATAATTTGGATGTCAGGACTGAAAGAGCCAAGGAGGGGAGCCGAGTAACTTGATTTTTGTTTGGCATCATACAATGGTCTTTCAGATTCTCAGTATTGTGGAGGAATGCTTTTATTTTTTTTTTCTTCCTTTAAGTGTCAAGACACACTTGGTTTGTACTTATGTTCCTTTTCTGAGTTGTCTGTCCTTCCCTGGAAGTACCCCCTATTATGGAAGTATATCTGAAAAGATCTTGAGGGATCTCTTTCTGTGACAAAGTCCTCTCTTTTAGAATAGTACCAATTTGTACTGGCCACAACAAGAAAATAATTTCATTTGCGTAATTTGACAGTGTTGTGAGTAAAATATCCCAGTGTTACTACAAAGGGACTAACCTTTTTATAAGGGTTCTCTTTTGTGTTTGTTTTCTTCATTTGTTCTCTCAGTGGATGGGTAAATCCATGAAGTGCTGATGACTAGAACTTCTCTGAAGGTCAAGTAGTGCCTTTGCAAGGCCAGTGCTGCTTGCTTGCACTTAAAAAGACTATTTTTGTCCTTGACAAGGAAGTATTTCTATGGTTTATAAAATGTTTTCTGGCTTTAGTGCCCTGTATGAAACGCTGGTGGCCCACAATGACACTTTGCAACAGCAGGAGCTTCCAGCATAAGACCTGGCGTGGCAGTCAGGACTATAAAAGGTCTTAGTTTGGGAGCTGCCAGGGGGATTTGTCTTGCCACATGATAAAGCAGAAGCTGCAAAACACCACAGGCTTCAAATACCCCCAGCTTTCCAAGTACTTTTGGCCCAGCAGCTGAACAGCTGGTATTTTATGTTTGCGTGTTTTTCCCCAGAATTTTGCACATCTCTGCCTTGGGCAGCACAGAGATAACACTGTACACTGTACCCTGTAGTGAGTGACACCATGGGCAGGTCTCCAGCTGTGCTTCTGCTCTCCCATCTCTCCTCCAGCATGTTTGTTGTGGCTCTGGGCTGTAACAGTGTGATGAGTGGGAGAAGTCTGGGGAAGGTGTTTGCGCCTCCTAGGAAGCCCAGCAAAGGCAATCTTGTGTTAGAATATTCACTGTCACACAGGTGCACTTGGGCCAAGGCACTGCAATGTGTGCTACGCTTTTAGGAGACATTACTTTTGTCTGTGTGTTTAGAAGACTGCAAGGGGCAAGGGTACAAGCAGGCCTCTTCCCCTTTGTAGGCTGATTAAAAAGTAACTCAGAAGAAAAGTGCTCTTCATGTGTTGAGCTTAAGTAATGTATGAGAAGGAAGGGCTTTTTAATAGCTGAGACAAGGACGTCCAGCCAGGGCTGAAGGCATTTCTCAGTAGCTGATGCAGCCCTTAAGCACCTGGCAGTAAAGAGGCTGCCGGGTGAGGTTTCCCTGGTTATTCTGGCCATCAGGAGAGGCCTGGCAATAATAGGAGTGAATGTCTTTATGTATATCCTGACCTGTCTGGGGAGGAGCACGTGAAGTTCTGAGGCATGGCCGTGTTGTGTAAATAACTTGCCTGCCTGATACTGTGGTGCATGAATCCTTGGGTTAGCTGGGGAGGGTCTGGGGATCAAAATGGAGTAAGTGTGTCTTCTCTTAATGGCCCTAGTCCACAGACCATATTATCTTTGCATATATAATAGGAATCTGTTCCCAGCTGGTCCTTACCACGCCCAATAAGGTCTTTTGGTGAGGGTACTGTGTTTTTGTAGTGTTCTGTTCCATACCTACATGGGCTACTTTTCAAATCTACTTCTTCACCAAAAAAGAAAAGTGCAAGTGAATATAACATGTTTAATATTTACCTAGATTAGAGATGCTAAGTTCCAACAGTTTGCAAGTATGAATCATTGAAGACTTGCATAGGTGAGGTACAGAATATTTGTAGAATGTTCCAGTGGGAGAATCTGTACAATCTAACCCATTGTCAGTATGGGTATACCTTCACTATACAGCCAAAGTTGATTACATAAGTTTGTCAAGATTTGTTTAACTTCCTGTGTCAATAGACTTGTTGAAAATTGAATTCTAATTGGGGAAATAATACAGATTTGTTTGAAAAGGATGCATTTACACAGTATTTGCCAGCCTCTATTTTTAGGTTACAGAATCATTAGGCATATAGTCATCTCTCTTTCCATTGCTTGCATTTTAGTCTGGATGAGGAACAAAAAATAAAATGAAACCTTCAAGCACTGACATGTTGCAGATTGCCTCTGTCTTCTTATGTAGGGTGCTTTGGGATTGCAGAAGGGTTAGGAAGAGATTTCTGAACAATTCACCTCTTCTGCTGCAGACAGAAAGTCATCACAAATTTAGTAAGCTTCTGCTGGCTTTACAGTGTATTTATTGATCCTAAAAGAAGTAATGTTTGATATACATGTATGAATAGACATGTTAAATGTGGGTGTCTTAGTGGCTCTTCTTTGTAGCAATGGTCTGAAAGAAAATATAGGCCCTCCCATAACTGAGTAATAGAAAGAAAGGTAAAAGCTGTTCAGTGAACACTGATGTGTTGGAGACAAAATTTTATAAATTCTCTTTTCCATATCAGATCTATGCATGATGGCCAAATATGGCAATCTGCTTCTGGTACGTCTTCTGTGATATGCTAGTTATGTTTCTTTTCAAGGTCTAATCAAGAAAAAGTGCTTCTTCATCATATTTATATTTAATTAAAAATTTGTTAGATTATTTATAGCATAAATTTATGTGCCTGTATTATATGTAAGTTTATGTATTATATATTTTAAATGTGCTGCACTTTCCACCAGCTATGTTAGCTAAGGAAGTATAAAATGAAGCA
Source organism: Prinia subflava (assembly GCF_021018805.1). Lineage (NCBI taxonomy): Eukaryota > Metazoa > Chordata > Aves > Passeriformes > Cisticolidae > Prinia > Prinia subflava. The sequence goes on along the minus strand of NC_086283.1, from coordinate 12,741,620 downwards.
AAGGCCTCTGGGATGTCTTAAGAGATGAAAGTATTTGTTTATCATACCTTTAAAAATATATAACTACACTTTTTATTATGTTATTATACAAGCAGTGTGAGCTACAGCATATGAAGAAAGGCATGTAGAAGCTCTCAGGAAGATTTACTCAAGCATTATTAGTGAACCAGTGAGTGATCTGATGTTTTGTCATCTTAAGGGTTTTTTCTAATACTGTAAAACTGGTTTATGTGGAGTGTCAGAAAAGAGTGGACTGCCAAGTGCTAGTACTTTTTTTTATGGCTTGTGATGTACAAGGAGAAATTGATGGACTGATAATATGTACCCGCAGACTTGTAATGGTGTGATAATGTTTTATTTACAAATTTTTAATCTTGGCCTATTTCTCTCATGAAACAGGTAGTTAGGACTACTTTTTCCTGACATTTAATAGCATATAATGTTATCTTACATTTGCCTAATAGAACATATTATTGCCTCTGTATTATTAATTCTGAAGTCTTTATCAAATTATTTATTTTTCATAAGGGAAATATAATGCAGACTCTGTGAGTAGAGTTGTTTTCCATATAAAGAGTCGTAGGACATAGATGTTGTGTGTTGGAGCACAGTTTTGTGTTTCCAGCTCAAGCAGAGACCCGAATCAGTAAGTCTGTACCAGAAAAAGAAGTGCTGAAGTGAATACTCCAGCACAGATCAAGAAGAACTAAAGCCACATCAAGTAAGTAAATTGGCAGCTAGGAAATACTAGTTGTGCACCATCACAACAACAATGCACTTCAGCAGCTTCTCAATCTATGTGGGCTCAAAGACTTGCCATGCAATTGTGTTCCTTCATGCTGCTGGTCTGTACATTCCTGTCTGTCACTGTTTTCCTCTCTTGTCTGTAAGAGTACTTCTGCCAGTTCTTTAAATGCTAAGCAAAGGTGTCTTCATATTACCTGCATCAGACAGACTGAAACTTTTCTATATATCCCCTAGCATGCTTTCTTCTTTCTCTGTCTTATACATTTGAGGTTGATGCTCCTTGCAGTAGTTCTTTACACTGACTGTGATTTCTTTTTTCCTTGATATCTCTTTCTACTTGCATCTGGTTTTGTGCCTCAGATTTCGGGTTTGTACATCAGCCTCACACTATTTTACACTCTAGTATTTGTAGTCTAGGTTCTGGTTTCTGATCTGCTTCTTTCTCATGGTTAATGTTAGTCGAAAACTCAATGATATGACAGCTTAGCTAGGGTGGCATCCACTGCTCTACCCCTAGCTGATTTCTCCTTTGTCCCTCAGACTCTTGAGAAGACCAGTCTTTTGATGCTATGCTTAGTTAAAAGCTGTCCCTGCGAGCTGAATCCCTTACCCACAGGGTAGTGTGTAAACCTGGCACTGCGATCTGGCTCCCTTACAGCTGGGACCCATTTCTCTGTGTCTGACTCTCCAGCATCCCCAGCACCAGCTGGCAGCAGCAACATTGCTCTTGTGGCAGAGGGTTCTGGCCATCCGTGCTGGGGTGGGATGTGGGTACACAGTGCTGCAGTGGGGAGGGGCGAGAAGGGCTCGAGTGTGGAGCCCGCAGGAGTTAGATGAGCCCACAGCTGCTGTCCCAGGCAGAGTGCATCTTGTTTCCTTCTTCTTGGAGCTGAATACCATCAGTTTGAGCAAGAAGAGAATAAGTACTCATTCAGAAATCTGAAATTCATGATAAATTATCTATTGGTACTTTTTTTTACACTGGGATGCATATTCAGAAAATAATGCTTTTTTCGAGAGATAACCATGCTGTCCAAAAAATGCAAATTTTAGTGGATCCTTGTTTTTTTATTGTGCTCACCTCACTGTGTCTTGATGTACTACAACAGCTTCCTGTACCCAAGGTGGTGTAAGCCCTCAGCAAGCACATGACTTGCTATGCTAAAATGAATGAATAAATAGAAATTATGATTATTGGGCTAGTTGCTTTCTTACACAGAACTTCAAAAATAAGCACTGTCTGATACCAGTTGTGGTCTATTCTATATTTGCTATTAGTATTCTCTCCAGTGATTCACCATTTCTTCTTTGATAGACTCTGTGTAATACTTGGATAAAAAAAGTAGGAGGGAAAAGTTTTAAATAATGAACAGGTGTTGTCTTTGTTATTCCACAGTGAATTCTAGTAGTAATCCCTATTTCTGGTATTTGTTTTTAAAGGAATTTAGAAGAACCGATAGAAACTTCCTGCTGTTTATTCAATGGTAGTGGGTTAGATGCTTAGATCTATCTAATAGGCAAAAAACCCCACCAAACAAAACTGTCAGCATCACTGTTTGAGTAATGCAGTTATGGAAGTCACAGGTCCTGAGCTGGTATGGGGTTTTTGTTTATTTTCTATGTGGCCATTGCTAGGATATCAAAATAAAATATTAGTTAGTACACATATTTTAGTAAAGGGGCAAAATTAGTTTTTAATTTTATTAGAATTTTACAGCAGTGTGCTTTAAATTTTAGAATCTGAAAGATTAACGCCATTAGATTAATACCTGGTTACAGTAATTGGATGTTGGTAACAGCGTTGTTAGCGGAGAGATCCTATTAACTTGTTTAGAGCTGCCTTACATGGTTAATCCAATTTGGAGCTTAGCATTAATTATAGCAATGCAGAGATAAATGGATATTGGGTGCAGCACCTTCCTGCAGGAAAGGCAGTTCAGGTGGCGTAGTACTGGCCAAGTTGCATGGATAGCTGAGAAACATCTGAATTTGGAAATGGCATTCCCAGAGAAAGCTGACCTTGGGTGATCTTTGCTCCTGGAGATCAGGATTGTCTGTACTTCTGGAAATGAGCAGGCTCCACGAGGGTGCCCTTTTTCCTTGTCACATGGTAAAAGGAGGGGTGTTTATAATTTACACCTCTGAGACTGCAATGCAGTGGTCTGTTTGCACAATTTCATTCTGTGTTTGCATATAGTGTGCTCTGGGTGTTTGGTTATCTAATGGGCAGAAATGTATGCTGGCTCACAACAATGGCTTGCTATTGTCATGTGTGACTATAATAGTTCAGCTGAATTTGAAGACAGGAGGAAGGAAAGAAGTACCTCAGTCTGTCATATATTACACTTGGATATAGAATTTGGTTGACCTTCTAAGACTGCTGAGCTCGTTGACAAAAGTGACAGCAGTACTTGTATTTTTTTGGGATAAAAATATGGTTCTTTTTCTTGCTTAGTCATTTTTTGTCAGATCCATTTTCTAGATGAACATTAGCAGCAAACTGATTATGCATTGAAATATCTTGCTCACATATTATGTGAGGTAAGATTGCAATATTATTTTTCCTGTAATTTTAGATGATAAAAAATGTGGTAGTAATTAAAACTGTTTTTCTATTTTCTCTGTGGTTTTCAGTGAGGAAAAGAATCTTGGCTAAATGCTAAATGTAGGGATCTCTGTAGCAGAATTTACCAGCTGATGGAATGGTCGAGCTCTTCATGTGCAGTGTGCTTATATCATATACATGCAGTTGATAGTCAAATGAAATGGTGATGAAACCCTTTCTGTTTTCTCCCTTTTTTTTTGGTCTGCTCCCCAGATTTGGCCTTTCACTTGAGTCTTCCACAAAGATGTATTCCTGTTGAAACCAAGTGCTCCCTTTCTTTTCTCTTGTACTTTTCCTGCAGCATTCCCTTGCATTTAGTATTTCAGAGCTGACAGAATTGGGTATTCATAGAAAACATCCACAGGATTCACCAGGCAAGGAATTTAAATTTCACAAGGTGAAATTATAGCACTTTTGAAGTCAGTGACAAAATTGACTTCAACTATAGCAAGACCTAGATTTTATCCTCAATTTTTTAGGCCCAAATAAGCACTTCAGTCATGAGATTGCCCACTTTGGATTTCACAGTGAAGAAAAACCTGACAAACAGAGAAATAATGGCTGTTCCAGAAAAAAAGAGTACGCAGTTAGATAACATTGAATTAAAATCTGTGTTGTATATTCCAACCTGCTTGTCAAGGTCAATAGTATGCTTTCAGCTTCTAAACTGGTAGTGATATATTACAGACCTGTGCAGAGGTATGCCACCTACTTTACATTGCAAAACATAAAAGACAGGGCAAAAATGGTGCCATCATGTCCTCTATATGTAGTGCTAACATGGAGTGACCAGATTATTGGAATTAAAATCAATTTCTTTTCTTCTGTAATCAGACAAGTGAGTTTAATGATTTTATGTAAATATTGAGTAAGCAGAAATGCAGGTTTTAGTCGGTGACTCAGAGGATATACTTTCCTTCTTTTTTTCCCTTCTTCTTCCTCCAAGACTATTAAGCAAATGGAACAGACTGTCAAGTATCCATGCACATTTCAACCCACCCATGCCAAGCTCTGAAAACATGGAAGCACAGGCAGAGTTTATTGAAATTTATTCAAGAAATTCCCAGACTAAAAAAAAAAAAAAAAAAAAAAAAAAAAAAAAAAAAAAAAAAAAAAAAAAAAAAAAAAAAAAGATAAATATACAACACTAATTAGACTGTTCTTCTCTCCATTAATATCAGTGGAAGTGTGTGTTTATAGACATGGGAAGACACCCCCTGCCACTGCAATAATGATCCATTTGTATTCAGGACTCAAAATGATGTTTCAGCTGATTAATCTCTTCAAGGGTCCTTTTTGGAGGGCTTAAGTATTTGTTAGAATTCTTTAAAGTCTGAATGACTCTGATTTGCAATCTTTATAAAACTTTAGTTTATCAAATTGAACCTGTCAATATTATTTAGGTCATGCTCTCCTGTTCTCCATTTTAGACTTGGCTGGGAACTGAAGAAATAATGTGATTTAAAATGAGATTGTGATGTATCATTTAGTGGTGTGGGCAAGTTGATCACTACCCAGGACAGAGGCAGCAAGTAGCATATTTCCCTGCAGGCTCCCTCCCAGGTAACTGGGAAAGCTTGTTTGATGACGGGCTTCCTGTGAAGTCTTAACCTCAACTCCGAGATTCTCTGGTCATTACTGGTATGCATCATATCCTCCTAGGTCTAAAGGTCAGTATTTCTCCCTCCTACCCATTATATCCAGATTGCAAATTTTGTGAAAGTTCTGGATTCAATCCTTCTTCATTTTAAATTGAGAGAAATGCATGAAAAATGCACCCATCTAAACAGAACAGTCATCGGAACACTTATGTGTTTATGAAGATATGTCATCATCCTTTCAGAGGCAGTGTCTGCTCCTATGAGCAATGACAGTAAGCCAGATTTTCACAGGAAAACTTGGCATAACTGAATAGCCAGTTCAAGTATTTTGGCATGTCCCTTGTTGTGTCCCTAAAGATGCTTGTCCTCTGTGTAGGTGAAATGAAGCACAGGGAAGAAGTAATTTTCCAGGAAGTCAGTGTGGCAGACATCTCCTAATAATGATAGGAATTCGTGGTAGAGCTTGGATTCCCAAGTTTCCTTGTAATTCAGTTGAATTCCAGTTGGACTTAAGAGCTATGTCCTAACTGCATTCCTGTGCTGGACCTGCTATGAGGAAAACTAGGGTTTTGACCATAAACTTGTCAATTGGGACAGTTCAGCGCCGTGAATAAACTTGGTGATTTTCCAAAGGAAGGCTTATAGCCTTGTAAAACACAAAATATGACCTCATTGTCCTTTAGCTTGGAAAGGCAGAAGAACAAATCTTTTTTAAGGCTCAAAAAAATCTTTAAAGAACCCGTACACCCCCATCCCCAACACTCAAAACAAACCAAGACTCTCTTTCATAAGAGGAAAAGCCATGTAATGTGCCTTGTATCTGTAAGAATGCATCCCCACTGTTTTAATGGGACAATTATTTCAAACGAGGACTTGTTGCAAAGATCCTGGATGCTTTTCAGAAATTCATTCTTCTGATTTTAGGGGGGAAATAGCTTTCTATTTGGCTAATCTAGAGGTTGGCAGACTCTTTGCTTTAGACCTCTTTAGTTTGGGTCTAATGCTGGAGCTTGTGTTATGCCAATGGCCTTCTCCATGGTAATGGTCTGTCTCAAATTATGCTAAAGGAGTTGCATGGTCTTTGGCTACAGTTTCTCTTTAGTTTTGGTGATCATTGCATAGATAAAATACAAGAACAAACTTTGCTATCGCATTGGATTAAACTTTATACCTAATGGACATCATGTGCTGATGCATTGCAAAGGTGTTCAGTAACTATGGTCAGCTGAGGAAATACAGCGAAAGGGCTGTTTAGTTTTCGGTTTGAAGAATTTAGCCAAGGTTTGTTTAATGAATGTTAAGAGATACTGAGCAAGAAGTTTGGCATTAGGGTGTCTGTTCAGCTCTGTATCTTAGTTTTCATCTCCTAGGAGAGGGAGTGGGTACCTTTCCCTTCTTGGTCAGTCACATTCATTCTTTCCAGATTCAGCTGTTTTTCTAGGGGTTTTGCCCTACAGATGTGGTTTATAGGCTATTTCTATGTGGCAGAAGTTATAGTAGAATCTGTGCTGTTTCAGAAGACTTCCTCTGAAGACCCACCTCAACCTGAAATGCTTTTCTGTATGCTAGGAATTGACATGAAAAGATGGAAATAATTATTTAAAATGAAACAATAAAAGAGAACAGCTATACCATTCTTATGTGTATTTTGCTATGGATTTTTAACTGCTAGGGGTTTTTTTTAGTATTTTCTTTTGTTCAAATATATGTAGGTTTTGTCCCTTTTATTTTGCCAACACACACTGGTTTAGCATTGCTGTGGCCTTGCTCCGGAACTGTGGATTCTGGGATAATAATGGCAACAAACAATAACGACACTGAGAATTGCTCCAGATGTTTATCCTGAGGTTAAAATCGTATCAACAATGCAACCAGACATGATTTGCTTTGTCTTCTTCGTCCTAAAGCAATGACATATTATGACAAGTCAGGATGGTGAGCAGAAGATGTTCTTAGCTACTCTCTTAACCCATTCAGCAGCGTTCTCATCCCTGCAGCTTCATCTTACAAACTGGGATCATGCTTTGTTTCATAAAGCATCTCATGAATCTGAAATGAAAGCCTTTTCTAGGGAGTCTTCATATCTGAATTCATGAGATGTAGCAGATTTGGGTTTGTTTTTGTTCTGTTTTTTTTTCCCTTGAGGTATTGGAAGCATTCATTAGAAAGCTTGTTGCAGAGTTTTGTAGCTCATTTCATATACAAATTTTGGGAGTTTAGACAAAAAAAAAAAAAATCCCCCCAAACTATCATTGCCCATTTACAAAACACAACTGATTTGAAATGTTTGTCCAGAGACAAACATGGCTGGCAGCTAGATGAGGCTTAATTACATTCCCCACAATTCACTGGCTGTTTGTATTTTGCAAGGAAAATGCCATTCCTCCTTGAATAAACCATCAGGAGAGCAGAATGCAGTTGCAATGTTGCTTTGTTTCTCCACCCCTACCACTGCCCTGGGAAGTGGTTGCTACACATAAAATCATCTTCCTACTTGCATGAAGTTCCCACTGCTCAAAGGTGCTGATGCCCTCCTGGATGGGGGTGAGTGGTAACAACATCCGTGTGACAGAAGTTTGCTGAGGATTGCTGGCATGATGCAGTTCTTGAGGCATTTGCTGTCATTGCCTGCAGGAGAGGTTTAAGATGCATAAGGGCAGAAATCCTTGCTCACTAATTTTAGCAGTGGCATTTTTTTTCTCGTGTTTCTGTTTTGTAGGCTGTAGGTTTATGAGAGTGAAAACAAGTGAAGTGTTTTAAAGGAGCACCTAGCTGTCAGAACAGTATCTTCCCTACCAAAATATCCTTGGTTTACTCCCGTGTGTAAATGACAGGTTTAGCAGGCCTCCCACCTGCTAAAAAAAGCAGCTTTAAAACTGAAGTGAATAAAAATGGTACTATATTGAAATATTTATACAGCTTTTTCTGCTTTTGCCCATTATATCTTGTTGTTAAATACTTAGAATGATCTGAAACGTATTTAAGCTGACAAGAAACAACCACCCCTGCAGTGTTCTGAGAAATACAGGTACTGTAATTTGGTACACAGAAAGTGTATTACACACTATGCATCTTCAAGTAGGGACCACTTAAAAACTGCAAACCCACATGTTTTTTTTTTCTTGAGGTACACAGTGTCTTGCATTAGTAAACTAGGTCCTGTAGCAGGAAACACTTAAAAGCATGTTTTTTTCTTTTCATTAGAGGGTTTAAATAAAGAAAGGAAAAAGATTGGCAAGCATTAATGGCTACAGAATTATTTCTGTGTAGAGTGAAGTAATTTGGGTTTTACAAAATCATAGTTTCCAATCCAGGTTTAACGAAAATCACAAATCCCTAGCCTCTAGGAAGTTACTGTTATTGTTATACAGTTCCAGTGAAACTGTAGAGCTTTAGCACTGCTACAGACTGGTCAATAAATAATTTTTTTCAATTGCTTTGGACCTCAAAGGACAGTCTTGTTTACAAGTGACAAATAAGAAGGAGACACGTTAGATGGGTCATAGCTGAATTCACCTGTTGTTAAGACAGCAACAAAAAAAAAGAAATTCTTTCAAGTCTTGTGAGACAGGTGGATTCTTTGAGACTGGGGTCTTTGTATACACATGCTACTTACTTTTCACTTGTTGAATTTTCTTTGCTGTTTGATATTCTCTGTGTTAGCTTGAAGATAAACATCTTTTAGGCCTAAACTGAAGTATCTGCCACTGGGAAAAAGGCAATTTCTCAAAGAACTAAGTCTAGTTTCCACATGTTCTTATTTCAACTACTGCTTGAAGTGTTGTGTCCAGCATCTTATTGGTGACCATCAGTTTGGGGTTCAAGGTCCCGTGCCTTCACCTTTCAGACAAATTCATAGGCAATTGACCTTCCTAAAGAAATCTTGACCCGGATTCTCTTTTTGGGTTAACCTATCTCCTGTATTGAAGAGGGGAAAAGATATCAGAATAGAGAACAAATCAGACAAGCGGTTTCAGGTAGTGTTCCACACCTTGCTTGTATGAGTTGTTTGTGGAGCCTTTTCACTGGTTTGTAGAGAGCTCAGATTGGCTGTGCCTCCCCTGGGGAATGTGGGGTTGCTGCAGCAGCACTGGGTCTTGTCTGGAGGCTGACCTGTGTCCTTCAAACAGCCACATGCCTCTCTCCCTTACAATACCCTGAATCCCACTGGGACCACAAAGCTTGCGTAGTTGCAGGATTGTTTCATCAGGTCGGTATCCCATACAGGAATGCTTTCGCCAAGGCTAAGTTCTGTTGGCTTTTTATTCCTGGGCAGGCACAGCCACAGGGATAGTGGTGTGTGCAGAGCAATACACTGTATTAGAAAGTGCAGTGCTCCAAATGAGTGTAAAACAAGCTCTGGTGCTAGAACTAAGCTTTTTTTCTTTCACCTGCCTAGGCTCATACTGTAAACAAGGATCATTGTGGACTGAGTGAATTTCCAGCACAATTGTCATTTCATGATAAACAGTGATGTTATTTTGGATGCCTGGAAATCCTTTTCTTAAATATATTCTCTCTTAGGTTTTCGTGGTTTAAAATTTCGCCATCAGTTGTAAGCACCTCATTTGATCCAGTCCTGGAAATTTAGACTTCTTGCAATTTCTCACAAAAGAAAAAATGATGTGATAAAGGAGTGATCCCTTTGACTTATTTTCAGTTCCTTTTAGCTATCCATGTATTTGCTATTGTGAGGAGAAGTGGAAAGTATCCCAGTGTGTGTGTGTGATTTCCAGATCAGCTTTTGCCCTGACAATAACATCTGTAACCCTGGAGCTGCAGGCTGTATGTCACCAGTCCCCCTCTTTCACAGCTGGCCATATGCAGCAGACATGTTTGTAGGCAGGCTTTTCTCTCAGCTGGCTGGGTTCCCTGATGCAGAATAGAGGCAGAAAGCAGGATGGGAAAACATCAAGAGGCCACCAAAGCACAAAAGACGGTCACTTGAGTTGGACATCCATGGCCAGCCCTAAGAAGGGAATTGTGGGGTAAGCACAGGTGGGTTTGGATCTGTGGTAGGAAGCTCTTTAATCAGTGGCTCTCCTACATCCTTGGTTAGCATAAGTGGGGTCTGAAGGCTGGATCATTTGGGTTAGTTCAGACAGACTGCAAACTGGAATGAGGGTGGCAGAAATGTTTTAATATACAATGTTTGTTTACAAAGCTGTTTTCAATTTAGAAAACCACAATATAATAAAATATATTAATTATAATTTTTATATTGGAAAAAGTCACATTTATTAGCAGTTCTAGTAACTGAAATGTGGTATTCAGTTTCAAGTAAGGAGGAATATTTATTTTTTCCTTTTCTTGCCTTTTTTCCTCACTACAGCAATAGATGCTAAAAAGAACTCCAAACTGACCCAGAATCACACACAAAAATGCTTTAAAGTATTTTTCACTTATCCCATCACAACAAATAAATATATTTGTTCATCTCTAGCTAGTTCCATGTTTCACAATGAGTCCTTGGGTACCTTTGTATAAGCTTTGACTTTTGTGTTTCAGTGTTCCCACTGAGAAGAAATAGAACAGTTCGTTGTTTATCACATGGGATGGTTTGGAGTCAGTTATGCTGGAAGAATATTTTAAAGACAAATGAACTGTTCAGCTGGGAAAAGACTGCTAAAAGGAAGACCTTGAGAACATGCTGATTTATCTTCTCCTTTTTGCTCCTTGTGCACTTCCCTTTGTCATAGGGTTGTTTCTTTCAATGTTAAGAATAACTATAAATTTTAATCTAATTTTTAAAATATAGATATCTTTTAAATTGATCTGCAAAGCACAGTGTTGAATGTTGAAGAGCAGGGAGAAGAGAAGCTGAGACAAAAGCTTGTGACTTTTGTCTCTATTCCTTAGGCTTTTTTGTAATCTGTGGTAAATAGCTTAATCCCAACACTTTTAGCTTCTGAATGTTAAAAAGGAGATAAGCTTCTCACACTTCATGGGAGGTAAAAAATGAAATTTATTTATATGTCTAGAGTGGTTTTAAATTCCTATAAATTAGGTGTTAAAAAATACAAAGTATTCTTCCTTGACAGAAATTTAAATATGAAAGTAGCATTTAAATTTAGCTCTCTAACTTTTTCCTTTATGAAGAAGAGTTTTCCCTGCAGAGATCTTATTCATCCTTCCTATTCATGCTTTGCACTGGAGCACTTCCAGTTCTGTAAAACATTTCTCATAAGAATGATCTTGGTGAAGCTGTTACCTGGCTTGACTTGGTTGGCATATGGTTAGGAATTTAGGTACTGCTTCACTTAGAGACAGCATAAATGCAGTGAGACTCCCTGTAATATGTCATGTATTTTCCCCTTTGTATTTTGCATCTCGAAGGTCAGCACACCAATTTGGCAGAGATTATTTAACTGATACACAAACAGGTTAAGGCTTCTTGTGTTTAATTTTACCTTTATTCTTTCAGCTTAAAGAAGTAGTTTGTAAGGAAATAGATGACCTTATATTACAGATGACCTTATATACCTCAAATTTTTGTTGAGTAAATTCATCATTATATATTCACTTATAAAGTTATCTTGGGACATGCAAGGGTTGTTTTGGTGTAATTCAGAGCTTGAAATCAAGTTTCACTCATTTGTCTGTGATCCTAAGGAATGATATAGCCTTTCTTTAGAGTAGTGTTTTTACTTCATTTTATCACTTTTTTAGGAGACACAAACAGCATGCTTTCCAATTAGGGCTGTCATCCTGTGAAAGTGCATGACTCTAGCCCAGTAGATAAAGCCCTGTCTCCAGAAAGAGGCCAGCTGGTCTCTCATTGTGCCTGCTCTCCACAGAGAAGGGGTGAACGGCATGGACCCTGGTTCTTCCTTTTCTTCTGGTATCAAGCATCCTTTTCCCTTCTTTCCCTCCCCTTGAACTTTTTCAGTTTTTCCAAGGCACTTATTCCACATCAAGAGAAAATGCACTGTGGGACTGGTTTAGACTTTTTATTGACCAACAATGGATAAAGAGATGGTTTGAACTACTTCAGTCAGGGAGAAGTTTAAGACTGCAGTCCTTCACCTGCTACCAGCAGGTCGTTATTGCAAAGTTGCATCCTTGTTTTTGTCCTATTGTGTTTGCCCTGCTTTGTACTTAATTAGTTTTTGGGATCTTGTGTCAGGTGTGTGCTGAGCTACTCATGAGAAGTGCAGTGGCATGTAATTTATGGATCCCATAATGCAGTAACAGCACCTTCCAGTTCAGGGGATCCAGTGTGGAAGTGCCTACAGTCCTGTGCAATAATAAAATGTCTTGTAATATGGTGTGATTTCTGTAATTCCTTAGTGCACTCTTAGATGCTTCTGGGCAAAAAGTTTTCTTATAATCTTTTGTGTGACACTTAGCAAGACAACTAAAATCTGAGTGGATCTTAAGTCATTCTCTATAAGGAAATAGTATGTCTGTGTGCTTGTACAAACTGTGGGTGACTCTGAGAAAGCAGCATCACAGGCACCCATCCAAGCACTGGGTTTGTGGCCACTAAAGTCAGCTGCCAAATCTCAGACATAGTTAGCATGAAGAACTTGGCCCTCATAGGGTCTATGACACTCACATAGAGTGGCACACGTAAAAAGTTGAAGCAACAAAGTGAATTTTGATTTAGGTTGTGGATTGATGGAAGCTCATTTACAGCTCATCAAGAGTTTTGTGTGATCTGTACTAGTGTTTGATTATGAGTTGAGCACTGAATATGATACAGACAAAAATGCCTTTATCCTAACTTAGCCAGGTGTGTCTCATGCAAAATTGCTGCATTTTAAACCATATGGTAATTCACATTAATCTTAAAACACATAATTACAAAAATGCTGGAAATGAAACATTTTAAAAAATAATTGGAAAATATCACAGTAAAACAGGTTTTAGAACTAAAGATGAGCTTCTCATCACTTGCAGGCTGTGATTAAAAGGAATTACTGTGTACTGTCTGAGATCAGCTGTTCCATTAAAAATGGAAAAAAGCCTACTTCATACCATATGATAAAACATCTCAAACTTATTAGTAATATACCTGCTTCAAGCGAAAACACTTTTATCTGCTGAAAAAATGTGGCAGATAATGCGAAGTGGGGATAGATTTCTATACTGTCTTACTTTGGGCAACTTGTCAGACTGGGAGCTGTTTTCCAAGTAATAAAATCCTTTCCTAACCAGAATTTTTGATAGTCTTTTAGCACCTTAGGGCCTTTAAATCTTGCTAGCTCACCTTGACTGAAGCAAGCATGAATGTTTCACAGCTGGATGTGTAAGCATCCGGTCCACTCTCAAGGACTTGGAAAAAAAACCTTGTGGGACATTGCTTTTTGAGCAGAACACCTGCCTTCACTTGAGTTTGTGCATTTGAAGAGTCAGCAATGGCAAGCTTTCTTTTTTCAGAGTTTCAGTCAATCAAAGGAAATAGAAGTAGAAGAGTTTCACTGTGGGAAGGAAATTTCCTGCTGCTATCCCCTAAAAATGCACTTTCTGACTCCTGTAGCTTCAGTGAGAAACAGCTACAAGAATGCTGGCAACTGAGTGAGTGGTAAATATACTTGCTCCTGAACATGAAATAGAGTCTGAAGAAAGTTTCAGTAATATCTGAAATATGCTATAGCTGACTGTTCTCCACTTTTTACCCTTCTTATATTTTTATAGAAGGCATTCTCACAATCCTATTTTCATTAAATGTCTTTATCTCACACCTAGTGGTAATTTTGGCCCTAAATCACTTGCCGGTAGGAAACCTTCATCTCCAAAATTATCAGCAAAGGCTGTATAGTAAAAGTAGAGAACCCAACATTCAAGTTTCCCTTTTATTTTGTAAAAGCATGTATGTTGTTGTGGGCACAAGAATTTTAACTCCATTCTATGGAAATTTAATTATCAGTCCTTTCTGATGTGATAGATTTATTTTGGTATAGTTCAAGTTGTTTTTATGGCCTTCATTGCCAGTACCTAGTATTCTTGTCTATGTGGGCAGTATGGGCAGTAATGTAAAATACAGACTTTCCATTGTAAAATAATTGTTAATTCTCTGTATGGGTGCACAAAGCAGAAGGGAACTCAGCTGGGTTAAGCCAACATGCTCATGTATCAAGCCCTGTGGTCTTCACCTGCCTGACTCTTTTTAGTTTCATTTACATAATTAAGTCAGAGTGAAATCTGACTTTCACTCACAATCAATTTGAACATTAATTGTACATGAATACAATCTTCTAATTATTTCTTTTGTGACTGGAGTGATTAGCTTGTAAGGCATAAATGAAGAGTGATTAGAAAATTAAACAAAATAGGGCATATGCTGGTGGAGGGAAATTGTAAAATAGGTATTTCTCTTGCCAAGCTTCACTCTTATTTGGTTCATGAGGTTAATGACTATGTGCTAGAGATTTGCTTCGGGTTACCAAATTACAGGCAAAAGTCTTGAGTGAAGGAAGGGGTCAGAAGAGGAATCCTCTTCAAGCAAAAATGCTCTTTTATTTCAATCAATACCAGAGGAGACATCTTTGCTCGGTGGTTGGAATATATTATCCTTTTCAAAAGGCCAGTTGAAAGAGATTCAATAGGTAAGCTAATTTCTAATCAGAAGCTGTGTGATAATACATTAATCTCTCCTTGTCTGACACTATCCACCCAAGAGACAGTAAAATACACAGGTTTGGGCTGACCCAGTGTAAGGAATGTGATCTAACTGCACAAGCTGAAAGGAGGGAGAACACCAGTATGTGCCTGAGGGCACGATCATCAGGGAGAGCTGTGAAGAAATTGAACTTTTTAGCCTGTATGAAGTCCCATAAAGCAATAACAGGTGTATTTCAAACAAAGATGCAGTTAAAAGGAGCATCATGAGTATGCTTGCCTTCATATTTCTAAAATCAGCCTTCCTCAGACAGTGCTTTCCTTACAGCTTAAAATCAATTTTTTTGTGTCTACTTTTTTTTCCTCTGGCCCTTGGTAAGGGAAAGGGTGTGTACCATGTGAGATATTCGTGGCCAATCCCATTGTACCATGGTACCAGAATAGGTCTTGAGGGCAAATTGCTTGTTGTTTCTCACTTTTCAGGCAGATCTTATTGACTCACAAAGTTTTAATGTTTATGGACCACAGTAGGCCTTGTTTGCTTTCTCTGGATACAACCTACACTGTGTGTGTCTCTAACACAACCAGTGCCTGCCAGTTCATAAAACACACTGTGTAAAAGCATCTTGTCTCTCAAAACTAATCAATCCAGTTGTTTAAAAGTAAAGAAGCCAAATAAAAAGCATACAGGTCTGCTGAAGTTTCACCTTTGGTTCTCGCTTGTTTCATTTGAATCCACAACTCACAGAAGTATCTTAGAATAAAAAGGGATGTAGGAGGTAAAAGGGATGTGAAATATGCTGTATTTTAAAACACATAATATTCCTTTCTTGTTTCCTGAAAATAAACTAGGTTTTTTTCCTAAATTTTAGCTGAATTTTAGATTACCCATATGAGGAAAGCAGTTGTATCTTTTTAATCTTGCCTTTCTAGCATCCAGATGGAGAGGTGGGAAGGGCAACTGTGAAGAGGAGGTTAATGCACTGCTGTTGCTCTCAAGGGAGGATCAAGGACATGTTTAGGAAGTGGAAGGCAGAGGGATTATGGAATCCTAGGTCTGCTTCATTTCGTTAAGCTACAATTTGTATCTGGCATTGGACACATTGTTTCTCATTCTTCGACTGTTATTCCTAAAGTGGGAGTGAATATGAAGGGACCCTGGAGGGCTGTCAGGTAAATAGGAAATCTCTTTTGAGACATTTCTTTCTATATTATTTTTAAAATGGCAGCTGTCTTGTTTTCTACCTGGTTTTGATGATTATATTTGCAGCTCAAGCTCAGGCACGTTTGAAAAGCAGAATAGTAATCCCAAATTTAATGCTGGCCTTGCGAAACACACAGTGTGTTTGTGGCTCAGTAGTGCTGTCTCAAATCTCCAATACAGCTTTTTTTCTAAGGACCCGACTTGCCTTTCTATGAAAGA
This sequence comes from Prinia subflava, assembly GCF_021018805.1. NCBI lineage: Eukaryota > Metazoa > Chordata > Aves > Passeriformes > Cisticolidae > Prinia > Prinia subflava. The sequence goes on along the minus strand of NC_086283.1, from coordinate 12,725,680 downwards.
TTAAACAATGAAGCTGTTTACAGAAATGGACCACCTATGAAACAGCTTCCAGAAAACAACATCTAAGAAAAATTGCTAGCACAAGCAGTGCTTAATGCAATCAGCTGGACAGTTTTAACTTTTGTAAACGTATCTCTTATTAATGCCTTTAGCACACTTCATGTTGTTTCTGCATCTATTTACATAGTATCAAAACAAGAAACTCTTTATTCCAAAAAGCAGTCATTAGACTTGTTGTCTTAGTTTAAACAATAATCAGTAGTCATAATCAAGTGTTTAATTAAGGCATAGACCCAGCTTCTTATTGCCATCTGGCAAGAACTATGATGAAATCCTGTCCAAGGTGCAATACTTTTCTAAAGATATATAGCATGTAAAATGCAGTGCTATTATATAGCATTAATCAAAATATCAGCAGTTCCTGAAATGGATTTCTGTCAGGGAGCATATATTGGTCTTCTGGCTGATAATGGCCTCGCTAATTTATAACAGACTACCATGTCTGTAATAATAAAAAAATCTTCTCCTTCTGCTCTTTTAATATTTTCCCATTGATGCATGCCATTTTTGAACAGGATAAAACAGTTCTGTCATAACATATAGTATCTCTGCTCTGCAAATGCAGAGTATGTTATTATGCAGAAGGAAAATGTTATACTGTGCTGTGTAGGCAAGATAATATAAATAGCTTTGTATGGAGTTTATTCTTGGGTAACGGAATCACTTATCCAGTCAACTCTTACCCTCCTTTGTTTTGAAAGAGGCTTTTTTGGAGAAACATACATAAGGTGTAGCTCATTCAAAAGTGAGTTTGACTTCAGGAGTGCACAAAGTTTAGTTTCAGGTCAATAAACTGATCTATTGCTAAAATCAACCTTTTGCAAATCACAAATAACAGATAATGGCTTCTTGGCAGTGAATCTCTCTTAAAAGAATTATTCATTTGAATCCTTTAGGTATCTTATTCTCAGTTTAGAATTACCCACTTAATGAGTGGACCCATTTTTATCTGTGAAATAATGCAAGAAACCCTTTGAATTGTCTGTTTCTGGAACTATAATTCATTATGCGTAAGCACAAGGTATTTAATAGAGTTTTTTCCTAGTAGGTTCTACTGCTTGTCATATGAGTGCTAGATTTCTCTGTAGATTTTAAGAAAGAGAGTGTAATAATTTTGCAAAGTGAATAACTAGGTATTGCACAATATATGGAAATTCACATTTATATACTCACACTGTGTATATTTGCAGCATGCAAGTAGAAAAATTTCCATCCCTGTTGAACACTGCAAGATGGTTAGAAGAGGTTAAGATATAAACTATTCATGTATTTCATCCATTTTAAAGCAAGGGCAAAGGAAAGAAAAAATTCTCTAATCCGTGAGAATTCTTGCCCAAAATACTTGTGTTGCCTTTGAAGGCTGTTTCAGCACTGGGTAGAGCACAGTGGAATACACTGCTGTTGCTTCCTGTGAAAACGTAGACCAGCTCAGAAATTTCAATCTGCTCAAACACTTTGCTCTTTGCTCTTGGGTTGAAAAAGTCCCTGAAGTACACCAGCCAGTTCTTGGCAACTTCTGGTCTCATTTTAGGATATCAAAAATACTTCTCTTAATACTGAAAAATGATAGCAAAAAGTATTTTGATGTTGAATACTCTTGAACACAGATGTGTTGTGTCTCACTACATATGTATTATGTTACATGTGAAGATAGGGCACGGTGAACTGAAAAGTTTCACATTAGATGAAAAATTCAAGGACTCATAACTATTTTGAATAAATAACTCTGAAATACGGGGCAATTTTTCTGTCTGCCTAACTCTTTGTTATGTTTCCTACCAGTGGGGTATTACAAGACTGTTTGAAAGTCATCAGAAATTTCAGGATGTTATTTAATAAACTAGAGAGGTCAGCTTTTATGCAAGTTTTCCCTCCAAAATTGGAACGGGCTTTGTCATAGCGGCCCGATAAATCTCATGCCCTGCAGGAAGCATAGGCTATCTATGGCAGATAGAAGCCAGTAGAGTATCATGGTCACCTAGCCTGTAGTTTCCTTTAGTTATTGGTATCAGTAATGCATACTTGAATTCAAGAGTAATTTGTGAATTCTTCAAATTCTAATGGAGCTGCATTGCTTGTTCTTTTGTGATGGAAGTTCTCTTCTGAGCCTGAAAAAAATCTTCTGTGAAATCAGGTCCAATCAAAATTGGTACATTCCTGATGGGGAAGGGGATGGAGGTATTGTTTTATTGAGCCTTTTCTGGTGTAAAATGACAGACAAATATTAAACTTCTCTTGTTGTAATTAGAGGTTCTGGTAGATTACTTATGCTAGAGTAAAGGTGGTATTCCTACAATGCTTCTTCCACCTTTTAATTCTAAAAGTACTATTTACTCCAGTCTTAGGTGTTTTGATAATTACTTCGGGGTGTGTGTATATATAAATATAAATAAATAAATAAATAAATATATATATATATATATATATATATATAAAATCATCTTTTTTTTCATCTTGGTACATAAGGGACAGACCCCCAAAACTATGCATTGTCTTTATGGTATGTTGCCTATGGTCAGCAAGAGATACTGTTTTTATTAGTCCCTGAAAGTATCAGCATGAGGAAAAAAGTATTTTCTACTGCTGCTGCAGAAAGTGGTTCATGCCACCATTTCTAGTAATACACAGAGACAGACGTATATTTATGTGTAGTAACAACTTGAGTGAAGTTCCACCATAAGGGTGCAGGAAATGTAATGCTGGAAACATTATTCACATCCAGCAGACAAAGACTCTCCCAAAGCTGAGTAGTTCAAGAGACTACTGAGCATTCCAAATGAAAACTCCCTGATCTCCTGTTGTCTTTGTAGGAACTATCCTCATCAGCATTTTTGGTATGTACCAAATTTCAATATGAAAACTTAATCATCTTGTGTAGGAGTGCTATAGCCAAAAAGTGCCTGTGCATTTGTGGAATATTCATCTTCTTTAACACGAAAATTCTCATGGATAATGCAATATAAATGGAAGGCTGTTACTGCTCATGAAAGAAAATAGTTTAGAAGGCTTAAGTATAAAAACCAGCAGATTAAATTTTTTTTAATTACAAAGTAGAAAGCATAATGAAAAGAATTTGGTGTAAATGCTGTAGATTTCAAAGACAACATTCATTTCCAGTAGGCTGTTTCTAAAATGTATTTAATAATTCCATCAAATTTTACTGGCAAAAGAAACAGGCGTTGAATAATGTCAGTATTAAGAAGCTCCTGGAAAGGGAGCATGGAACTGACTTCACTCAGAGCGATGGAGAAGAGGCTTGGAGGGCTTTAGTGAGACTGGGGAATGGAATGTTACTTCTGGGAAAGAAGCCTTGACACAATTGACTAGTGCTTGATTTTTAGTGCCTAGGGGACTTGACTGCTGTTCTGGCTTTGCTTTAGACTTGCCAAGAAATCAGTTGTTGGATGGTGGTGCATGTGGGCCGTTCAGGGAAAAGGGATCAGGATGATCTTTGACATGAGTATTCAATCATGAAATTGCATTCCTTGCTCTACTTTGTAAATCTTGATTTATTTCACATGCTGCTGCACCTTCTAGCTTTTATTCAGCATGCTGACCAGATCACTTTTTTCCTTGGTAGGTGCACAGTTCACTTCTAGCAAAAAAGCAAGAATGATCCAAGAGCTTTCCTTTCCTCACTGATTTCCCAACACTTGGCTCTTCCTCATGCAGGAGGAGATGGAACATCATCACTGCTGCCTCTCCAGACTTTGTATTTCATTATCAAACCATAAGAATATACATTGCATAGTTTTGGGCAAACAGGGAGTAGGTGGGTGCCTTTCCAAGAGGCTGCTGTGCCTCCTGTGCACATTTGAGACTGTGACAATTATGACTCAAATGGCACAATGACTGTGTAATTTGAGATTGCCTCACATGATGGAACCTACAGCGGGACAAGGGTTGACACCATTTTTGATGTCTCTCTGTTGGTGATACTTTGGCAGTTATATGATCAATTTGATGATTTCAGACTATTTCTTGTTCAGCTTGTAGTGCCAGTCATGAAAGTGACTCATATCCAGGGTAGGGTCCCCTGAATGCAGTTTGTGCTCTGTGCTGCAGTTTTTGGAAATTTAGATAAAAGATGTACTGGCCTTTTATTGGATTTGTTCCCTCATTCCCAAAGGAAGCAATGCATAGCCCTGCAGTTTGTTTTGCTTTCTCTTTGCTGTATCCTGCAGCTACTGATGAACATTCAGCTCATTGCTGGTTGAAAGAATGTGGAAGAAATTGCCTTAACACAAAATGCATTGTTTCACAGTGCAAGAATAAAATGCACAATATGAAAGCACTGAAACTTTGTTTCTGTCTTCAGGTAAGGATTATGTACAGGGGGAAGGACTCAGATGAGTGATTAGAAAAAGGAATTAATGGTAAACACAAACAAGTTATATGAGAGCTCTTCAGAAATGAATATGCAGAGTTTTCTTCAGAAAGGAATATCCAGAGGTTTCACAGCAAAAGTGAAACGTGGTGTTTCATCTCTGGGTGAACAGATGCCGAAAGACAAATGAAGAGATTAAATCCATGGTCACTTTAAAAGAAATAGAAGATGAATGGCTGACTTTTGGTGCTTTTACTTTAAAATATTCAAACCCATTTTTTTAAGAAAAGTGTCTGTGGGAGAAACCAGGGGTACCTTAGCCAAGCCTGTGAAATAGCCAGATGGTTACAGTGGGAGCTACAGCTCCAGCTCTGTCCAGTCAAAACGGAAGAACCTTTATTCTGTCCAAGGCTACAAACCCTTGGCAGTAGGAAATAGTGCTGACCAATTTCATCTGTGACAGATTTGATACTAAACCTCAAACATTAAAATGGGAATAAGCCTTCAGTTGGCAGATAATTTGAGAAGTGAAGGTTTTTTTCGACAAATAAACTAAGTGACAAAAGCCGCTCATTTTCACTAAGTTCCACAGTCTTCAATGAAGCAGAATAGAGACTCTCAGCTGCTGCAGTGCTCCCTCTTGTCCAGGGAATGAAGCTAATCAAACTAATCCTCTGTGGTGTTGTGCCTCAATTAGAAAGCCTGTGAGAGTTCTGCATATGTCACAATTCCTTAAATTTGATTTTGAGGACTTCCCTAGAACTTACATACAGAGAGATGCAGCTCAGCCATCTTGTTCTAAAGAGCCAGATCTCCTCTACCCACCCAATTTGAACTGCTTTGACATGACTTGTGTGCATTAGATTAATTTCTCAGATCTTGAAACCTCAGAAGCTTATGTGATGCAGCAAAGTTCTGAAAGAGTCTCTCTTTTTAACTGGCATTTTGAGGGTAATATTTTTTCCTCTTCCTTGCTCTTAGTTAAGTGGTAGTGATACAATTCTAGTTATTGTCTAAAAGTATTTTTTTCTGTAAGTGCAAAGAAGTGTTGCTAAACCTTGGAAGAATAGAAAATTAGTAATTTCTTCCTCAGCTGTGCATGCCTTGTGATGAATTGTTTTGAACCTTGTTTTGTTCTTAGTAGATCACTCCAAGACAAGGGAGTACCTTCATGCCAATAAAGAACAGCTGTTGTCTTTTCTGTTTAAGACATACGAAGTTTGACAGGACCTCTGTATCTGGATCAATAGTGGACTATTAAGAAGATTAAAATATGGTCTAGAAGTGGCATCAACAGGTTGAGAATTGAAAATTTCTTTTCTTCTCCTGGGTGTGTGGCTGGACAATTTACTTACTGTCTCATTGCCTTATTTCCATTACACGTAAAATGAATTTATTAGTGCGGTTGCAACAAGACTCACTGTTAAAGTTATTCCTATGCCTGTGCCATGCATAGAGAAATAGTTTGCTGTTTAATACCCAGCATTAGAGCATCCCGGGCAGTGCAGCTTTTTGTCTGTAGTTAAACAAGGTACCACATCCAAAACCAGGGCATGGCATTCTCTGTGTAGGAATTGCTGGTCTGCTCAGGGTAGGGTAGTATATTTCCCTATAGCACTGCATTGAAAAGAAAATGTTAAATGGGATATACAGGATGTTAATAAAGATATAAACACCTTCTTCTCTCTTCCAGATCAGTGTATATGGTATTTCATTTCCAGAGAAAGGCACTTGTACTTTTAGTGGGTGCCAGTAGGTGTAAAGAAGGCTTAGTGGAGATCAATGGATTTACAAACACTGAATATTTGTTTGGCCACATATTTTCTTCTGCATAATTCTAATTAAATGTAAGGCTGATTCTTTTTCCTCCCTGAATGCTGACTGATACTGCAGAACCTATCTCAGATTTTATTGCTACTGGCCTTTTCTGCCAGCAACTCTTTTCCAGATAAATGCAGAGAATTTTTATTGACAGCTTATTTTAACAGATCTTATGATGAAGGATGTTTCTGTTGCAGAGGTAGAGAGCAGCTGTGAGATGGGTTATACTGGCTATGATCCAATTTATCTAAGTTATCTGTCTTGCTGTGATTCATCAAGAACTATAAAAAGTAGTTGTGAAATGGGCAAGGAAAAAAACCCAACAAGCCTTTTTCTGAGGTAAAAGGCACTTTATGTCATGGTGTCATGTATTAAAGCAGGCCAAAAAGAGCAGACTCACCCTGGCAGTATTGGTTCTCTTCTAGGCCAAGCTGTATGGGGTGAAACTCCTCTCAAAACAGTAGATGGATTGCTGCATTGAGCTCAGGTGTGGATTTTGGAAAAGGCTTGTAGTCTTAAAAACAAAGAAATCTTTCAGAGCACTTGTCATATCAAGGCAGTGGTGTGTTCACGTGTGTACTGTATCTTCCTGCCCAGAAGATGCCCTAGCACAAGTTTGGGCCAGGTGCCCCATTTTCCACAGGGCCTGAGCATTGCCTGTGGGACTCAGACTCACCAGGCAGGTTTGACAGTAGGAGCTGTGCTCTGCATTCCTGCCCTTTACCTTCCCCTCAGCTGAGTGGCAGGAAAGGGAGATGTTGTTTAAAGCCACCCAGAGAAGCATGAATTTCCATGATTCCCCATAGAGAGGGGCAGAAACAGACTATTTTGGAAACTCCAGCCTTTGTGAGTATGTGTCTTTTGAGGGTGTTGTGGTGTTACAGGCAAGAATAAACAGGAGAAGAAAAGTGGGGAAGTAACAACAGTTTGATATACAGGTCGGTATGTAAAATGTTACGTATATTTTATGTAGAGGTATGATTGTTATTTCATGCCTACCTAATTTCTCAGGGATGGTTGAGTTATACACTGGTGGATGCTGCCAGTGGTTATGAACTGTGCATATTGCCTCATGACTCATTTCTCAATGAGTTGAAAGCCTGTAATTTAGTATTTCAAAGGATGCAATCCAGGGCCTCTTGGATTCATGAAAGAATATGAATTTATGTGGGCTTCACTGCAGCATCTAAAGAGTTAAATCTGGTCTTTGCTTTCTAGATGGGGGATGTTGCTCTAGTGAGGGGAAAATCCCAGATTAATGTTTAAATTAAAGGTGTCTGCTATACCAGTATGATGGACTACTTGAAATAACTTATTTCTAATACCTGCAGATTTTTTTAATACTTTAAAAGTTAGAGCTCCTCTTCTTGTTATTTGACTTAATATTGTTTTGTTCATCTCCAAGTTTCAGTCCTTTCTTAAAATTTTTCAGTAATGCATATTTCATTATTTTAGTCATTTTGGGCGTTTTCTTGTCATACATAATTAGCTATGATTTTGTTTATTTTTAAAATGTATAGAAACTGTTCACCTGGAGATGGTACACTGTTTAAAGGTGCTTTTCTACATTTAATTATTTTTAGTTTGTTGTGGGCAAGCTAAAGCAGATAACAATGACCATACTCAAATTATGAAATCATAGTAAGGGATTCTGATTAGTAACACGTAAGAAATAATATACTGAAGACAGAGAGTGGTAGTAAGAGCCACTTTTATTTGTTGTTGAAAATTATGAAGCTATTTCCTCTTTGGAGGCAGAAATTATTCCTAAGTTGGTAGGTGGGACCTGACTTAGTGTCCTTGAAAGATTTGTAAATGGGGGAAAGAAGCAATTGTCCTTTTTAAATATTTGGAGACATGACCCTGGAATTTGCAAGGTTTGTGAAGAAGTTGCTTAAGCATTGCTGTATGACTGATTAATCCTCCAATTAATAACATTCATACTGAAATGGCTTCTTATATTAGTAATGGCACCAAATGACCTTGACATATTTATGCATAAAACAACTTACTATATATAGCAGTGATATTAAGTAGTTTTTGCAATTTGGAATTAAATAGCTTTAAGAGGCTTTAACCCTTGCTGACAATTAAGCATCAAAGATATTCTAAAGCATATTTTTCCACTTTAAGCAGCTATCCTTGAATATGTGTGTAAAGACAGTTTGTAACACAGAGTAGGCTTTTATTAAAATATTGCTGGAATCCTCTGAGCTCGACTTAAATGAAGGTTTACCGTGGGGGGGAAAAAGATATTTCTGGTTTGTGTTGGGTCTTGAAAAATCATATATGATACATTGTCACAGAGAAAAAGATGTCATCTGAAAGTTTCCTGTAAGTACAAAAAACGCATGGAAAGAGCTTCTTTTATGTATGGAAAAAATTTTTTTAGGCACCATACTTCATGGGAGAAAACTGCAATAGAAAAGATGTCCTTTAAAGCATATTTTGGAATTTGGTAAGAGTGCAGACAAGTTTTAAAACTTAGTACTGAAAGCATTAGTTATAAGAACAATTTTGTTGGCCTGTTTCTGTTGGTGCTGATGTTTGTACCCTATGTGACAAAATGCATAATGTAGGTATTAGCAGCAAAATCTGGAACTAAGCAAGTGGAAAACATTAAGAGAAGAAAAAAACCCTTACAAAGTAGCACTTAGTGGAGGGATAAATTGACAGTACTTTTATTCTTTAGTACTTGAATTTTGTTAGAAAGAAAAGTACAGCTAGAGTGCAGCTAAGTATATCATAAATGGTAACATGTCAATGTGAAAGCTTTTCTTTTTCCTCTGGAGTAGGGGATTTAAGTCACTCACAATATTTCTTCCACTCGCTTGACTATGAAATACTGCAATTCTTCAAAATCAGATCCACGGTTCAGCCTGACTTCTGGAAAGAGGACTACTGTTTATTAAATTAGGCTTCAATTCAGGATGGTTATCCACATGGTTACAGCTTCTGTTCAGTTGCCCTCAGAGGATTCAATTCATGAGCTCAGCTTGCTTAGTTGGAATGACAGAGCTCTGCCATTCTGACTGATGAAACCATAGCATTTTTTTACACTCTGAAGTGTTGGTTTACTTTTGTTTTGAATGAAACTTTAATGGAGATGAAGCAGGGAGAAATGAAGATTTCCTCCTGGTGCTGACCATCATTTTTGACAAATCGGACATTCTGATCCATATCAAACTTCCTATTTCAGCATCCCTCCCTGAAGTATCTGAAATGAGTTACTTAGTCATCTTCCATTCAGAATATATACTATACTCTGTTTTACTCTCATAAGTCTGAGATATTTTTCTTAAATACTGCAAAGTACACAGTCGTCTGTGAACATGTGAACTCTCAGGGGATGAACAGATTTTTTTTCAGGTTAGTAGTAGATTACCAGTAATAGATTTTGTTTGTTTGTCTGGTTGTTTAGGAGCTTAAGACTGTTCAGATAAGCTGCAGTTCCAGCTTTCTCATGTAATTTTTTAAATTATTCTTCTCTTAAGTATATTTTTTCTTAATCCCCTTTTCCTATTCTGTATTCCTCCTCTATCCTTCCATAGTAGTAGAAACCTTATGATATTTTCCTCTATATAGTCTGGTTTTTACCTTAAAATTTCATTGTATCTTAATGCGTAGTTTGGACTGGTTTCATAAAAGTGAAAAATAATGCCTTGATCATTAATAGAGTCTTTAACTCTCTCAGCATTTTGGGAATGGGTTTTGGGTTGTTTTGTTTTGGTTTTTTTTAATTAAATGATAAGCTCATTCATGGTAAACTTAGAAGCATATGTGGACAGAATGGAAGTGTTGAATAACACTGCTAGTAAGACATGAAATCATAAATGCAAATGATAGGTAAACCTTTCAAAAAGACTAACTGGTAAAAGCAGGTAAATCTTTCCTTCTCTGTGATGTCTCAAAATACAAGACAGTAGAATAACTGTATGGTATTGGTAAATAGAAATCCAGCTGGGAGATATAAAAAGACAGGAGTTGAGGTCTTGAGTTTGTTTCAAAAGCATGATTCTCTTCCTCCATTTCCCATCAGAAATTATAAAGAAAAATATGGGGTTGCTTATCAAAATGCTCATAGAATTAAATAGAATTCATTTTTTATTGTCACTGTACAGAAACATATTTTAGACTCAAATATTATTGCTACTTTATATTACCTTGTTATTCTTACTGTTTCCCACCCTTTAGTACCTCTGAGAATACGAGAATTCAAAAATACAACTCCTGTCACACCCTGGAATTTCAGTCTGTGTATTTGCTCACAGCATTGCAAGAGGTTAGAATACATTATTTTTAGTACAAGTTGGCATTGTCACAGGAAGAAGCATCTTTAATATTCACTGGGATAAATAGTTGTGATCCTAAGTTACTTTGCTAGATTCAAATGCCAATGTTTATTGTATCACTGCAATGTTTGACCATGCCAAACACTGCTGTGCTGAGAGGTTTCCCATGTTACCAGAGGAGGAGGAGGTATAAACATCACACACCTGCTTTGTGGCTGCCAGTCTCAGCAGTCACACATTCACACAGAGCTTGTACAACTCATGCACAAGCAGAGAATGAAGGCAGAGGGACTACAACAAAAAATGTGGTTATTGTTTTGGTTATTGTTTTAGTAATGGTTTTTAATTCTTCTTTTCTGAATTTTTCTTCAGAAAGTCAAACATCTTCTGGGCCTAAGGCCTAGGTTTGGTTTAGATCTGATGTATGTGGTGAGAAGATGGGAACAATTCAAATGATTGATGTACTGGGTGATTGGCCAAATGTGCACGTGCCAATTCCCAATCTTCTGTGATGGTCTGTTTTGAATTGTATTCAGGCTTCTTTCACCCAAGTTATCAGGAGCTGTGGGCCAATGTAACAAGGAACTTTTACTTCTCCCCAAGAAACTGTTTTGTCAAACCAGGAAAAGACATTACCTGTTTTGTCTTAGATTGCAACTGATTTCTCCACATAATTTTTGTTTTCACTTCTGTTTGGTCACTGACATGACCTTTACTCACAGAACAAGGAACACAGAGTGTGAAATCTGTAAATACGCAGTTCACATCCTCCCTTCTCACACTGGGAGGAAAATTCTGGTACCTGATAAGGGATAGATTTCCACTTAAATACTGCCCTTTGTCCCTTGTCAGTTCATGGTGGTGGACATGACAGTGTGCTGAGTTTGCCTCCTTCATTTCCCTAGGAACTAGTTTATGAAAGGCTTTGAAGACCAGCAGCATGACTCTGGGTTTGGGAAGCTGACTGTCTAGAACGTGGTTGTGGTGATCAGGTTCAAGCAGAGGGAAGATCAGTGTTGTGATTTTTCTCCCAATTAGATTTTCTCCTCTTGAGTGAATATAGATGTTGCTTTATTTCATTTCTTTTTACTCTAAAAATGATGTTTTCCACACATAATCATGTATCATCTCCCTCCAAAACCTTGGAGACTATTTAGGTCCCTGTAGCCCCTGTGATTTTAGCAGTTACTGAGAGCATATTGGTTAACAGGATATTATTGGAGAGGATTTCCCTCAATGTGACAAGCTGCTGTGCCAAGCACTTGTAGGAAAGGCGAAGTTTGATACAAGTGAAACAAAATAAAGAGGTGCAAACAGGTTAACTATTACATGATTTGTAACAAATATTGCCCACTAGTTATGAGGACACTTGTTTTGCCATTGAGATGCAGAAGAATGCAGTTTATATATATGCAGATAGGTGGGTGAGGCAGTTGGAACTGCAGAGAACAGAGCTCCACTTCTGTAAAACATCTTGTTTATTATTATTCTAATCTAGAGGTTACTTTAGCCATGATGAAATGAGGAAAAAAGAAAAGATATCTCTCTGTTGAGAGTTTGATTCTTCTGTTGCCTTTGGCCCCTGTTCTGAAAAATACAAAATGCTTGGCATATTTTTATTTGCCATTAAACAGCATGTACCTAAGGTTAAGTATGCAATTAAGTCTCCCCTAATAAATGTGCCCTTTGTCAACACATCCTTTTACCCCCTGGAATCTAATATAAGCATGTATTTTCCAAAAAATTGTAATAAATCGCCTTTAAGAGTTGAATAGATGAAATGCTGCTGCCTCCTCTACTGTATTCAAAGCCATTAAACACAGTGTGTTCAGAGAATTGCCAGCTATGTGGCTGTTTAGACCCTCAGAAGCACAGCCTGTTACTAGAGATTGTGTGTTGTTCATGCACTTTCTGCAAAACAAATGTACAAAGGGGATAATGGTCTGGATCTCCTGCTTTCAGAAAGGCCAGGAATCAGATTCCCTTCTGGGGTGAAGACTGAGAAGTATATATTTACCTACACAATCATCGGTGCCAGCTAATTGTCTCCATCTCTAATCTGTTTGTAATGCGGCTTTTACTGTAGTTTTCAGGTCTTCCAATGAAAATCCATGTTGATTTTATATCATCCCATCTCCAATATTGTTAAACTGTCTAGCCTCCTGGATATTTCCTGCCTAATTTGCTACTAGGGTTGTGTTTTGTGACTCAGGATCTACTGTTTTGCTCCAGTTTGCAGCTGAATGAGACACCATGTCATGACACCAGGATTTGCCTTCAGTATGTGCTCTGTGAAGTCCCTGACACATGTGGGCAAGACTTGGTGTTCCTGTCGTTTGCTGATGCTAAAGACCAAGTACCACTTTTTTACCTCTGGTTTAATATTTTTTTCTAATGCCTGTATGTTTTAACCACAGCATTTGCAGGTTGTTATTTATTAGGAGTATTGCATGTGTCATTTGATAGTGATGTGCTCCAAGGTACTGTATGTCAAGTTGCCTCTTTGATTATACATTCCAAAGTTAATTTTCTTGTGTCTTTTCAGCTATTTCCTTGGGAGAGTCTTACTAAAAATTAGTCAGAATTTCTTTTTGAAGTTTTGGCTTTTACTTTGTTTTACTTGGGTACCAAAGAAAGCAAAATGTAAGTAAGTATTTCTGGAATCACTGGTAGTGATATGAATTGGTCTTAAACAGAAGTGACATACATATAAGTTCAATTGGTTTTAATGTTTATATTAGGGATCAATATCTAGGTTAGGCAGTAGGTAGAACATTGCCATAAAATGAATTGCAAAAGAGACAAGGGCACCTTAGTTGTTTCATGAGAAGAAGGAAGTCTTGGAGCAAAAGCATGTAAGGTTAGTGTAGTTGATACCATTCCTGAACACTAATTATAGATAGTTAGTCCCTTAAATATTTAGCTTTGAGGTAGTTAATGAAAAGGTCCTGTTGTTTTGCAAGGCAGGTAAAGAGTCTGAAGCAAATTGGGCATGTCCTCCTAGACTCTGTCTCTGAGAGCAGTGGCAAGGTCATGTTCTGATTACCAATCCAAACAGCAATCCTTGCAGGCAAAGGGTCTAGACTCTGACTTGGTTCTTTGGAAAAAAATTCATCTTCTGAGCTGATGCCACATGACTAGAGATAGCAAAGCACTAGATCTTAAAGATAGATAAGACCATGCTGTGCTCTTGCATGAGGTTATGGTTCCCTAGCTGTGCTCAATTCATTATAGCCCGGAGAAGGGGAAAGCAGTGTGACAGAGCATGGCATCTTTCTAAACAACTACATCAGTTGAAACCCCCTGCAGAATTTTAAGTCATTCATCATCTTCCCACCCTCATCCCTCCTTGCTGTGCTGATAAAATACTTTGCATCCATTATTAAAACACATCTTTCTGTATTAGAATGGCCCTGCAGCCAAAGCTGTTCTCTGCTTTGTTATGTGAGGCCAGAAACTATACAAACTTCTAATTTAATGTGTTTTCTGACAGTGACGTTTTTAGACTGCTCTTGGCAACTAACTTTCTTGTTTCCATTGTTCTCATGAATCAAAAATGTGCAAGTTAAAATGAGGTGACATATTTGTGTTTGGTTTGTATAAAATTGAATAGGAAGACTTAGCACAAACTTTTTTGAAAGGAAACACAAGCCTGTAGTAATGGATGCCCAAACCAAACCACCTAGTAATTACTTCTAACCTAGTGTGAGTTCCAGACTTGGTAAAATGCCCTGCCATGTTGATTCTTGTATAGAACAACACCCTAAAGTTGTCTTACCTTAGCACAGTTTCTCTTAAGACTGGGTGTTATTTAAAGTGAGCACAAAGCACAAGATTTATTTAGGTTTTGTGTGAATATAAACAGAGTGGGCTGTGATGTGTGACCATCTGTCTAAAGGAGAAAAAAAATTACATTAGAGGCACCATATGATTTTAAGTCTTATTGGAAGCTTCTGATATGAAACAATGTAGTAGATTAGTATCTAAAGGAATAAATTGAACGAGAAAGAGTAGGAACAAGGTCCTCAAGAACTCAGAATTTTCTCATGTAAAAGATTTGTTCACATCGGGAGTTTTCTTGTTTTTGAAACAGCAAAGACAAGACCAGGAGGTAAATCTTTTAAAATTGCTGAATTCTTCCCTGGAGTGATATTTGCCTGTGACAGCAGGTATTGTTGTACCCTATTGAAGTGATATTCTTAGAGGATTCACAGGCATTGCAGGAATGACTTTGTGTTCTCTGCTTTGGCATGTCTTTTAGCTCTGAGTAGTTTCTTTCTGTGGGACCGGTTAAACGCTTGTAACAACCTACCAGTACAACCTGTACTTTCTATAACCCTGATGCTGGCAGAGCTCCTTGCCCTGGTATGATGGATGTGCTTTATTGGTGTAGGGTCACTCCAGCAGGCCCGGTTTTTGTTAAGTGTCAGGAAATCCTCTCATTGCTGGAAGACCCGAGAATTAATGTGGTACTATTAGGTTTGCATACACTCATTTGGAAATATTTCCTTTTATACTCAGAATGAAGGAGCATGAGAGGTTTAGGAGTATGGAAGCTTTTCAAAGATCTTGGAGGGTGAGGAGAGGGAAATTATTTGATTCAAGTGTTGCAAGATAAATACCAGTGCCTTTTGGGTGTGAGTATGAAGGATTTAAAACAGCTTGCTGTTTCAGTCAAAGAAAAGAACCAATGACAGACAACAAGTCTACCTGCTAGTAAATAATGCTCATTCAAAACACATTTCCAAATCTTTTGGTGCCACACTGTCACAAGGGTCTGTCCTGCTGCCATAAGTGTGTGGGGGATTCATAGAGCTAATTCCCGTAACACCAAGAGGAATTTTGCATGAAAATCTTTCACAAGAAGATTATATATGTATTTGAATGAGCTGTTTCATTTTATCTTACCAGCAATCTGCAGACTTGAATTTTCCTTAGTATTGTCTGACAGACCATGACAAAACACTTAATGGTGACACAATGGCTCCTTCACAGCTGTTATAGTCTATTGTGGTGTGTGGCCTGATTGGGGAACGTTTTAATCTGCTGATGCTTCACTCAGAGTAACCTGGATTATTGACAGGCTGCACTCGCTGCAAGCTAAACGTTGAGCATCTCCCAATATTCTGCAGGCTGCAACTCTGTATTGCACATATGGTATAGAAAATTTAGTATAGCAGCTACTGATAGACAGTAGGAAAAAATCTTGATGAGACTTGTCCAGTGGGTGCTCTTACACACCAGTAATCCCAAAGTGTGATCCTGTAAAGCTGTGTTTTCTCATGGAGGTCTGCCAAAGGCATGATCTCCCGCATCTGAGCACTTGGCTGAAACAAATGTCTGTTTTACTTAGATGCTAAAGATTCTTGAATGTGTTATGCTGTGGAAATATGCCTTTCCCCTCAGTGATGATTTTATCCCTTTCCAAACTAATGTCAGGTATCTGTGCTTTTGTGTACTGGAAGTCATCTTCAAGGAATTATAGTTATCTTTACATGTGACGATAAGTAAAGGTTCATTTAGCCTAAAATGAACTGGGGGCCATCCTTGAGATCTGCCATTCATTCAGGGAAATAGCAAGTTCCAATTGTATATAGATATACAATTTGTTCTGGACGCAGAACAAAATTTAACTAGTGGAATGCACTGATACTTGTAGTTGTCATTACCAGCTTTCAACTTTGCATATTTAAATATAAATTTAAATGACATATCTGTATATAGAAAGACAATAATTAAGAATGCTGTGATAAAAGAATGATTTTGAGTGTCCCAGAGCCCCTAGTATCAATAGTAAAGGGAGTCTGATGCTTCAGGAAGTTTGAGAGTATGTCAGAAGAAACTGTGGGACACTTTTTCTCCTGGTCTGTGTTTCTCAAAACTGTTGATAAGTTGGAGAAATCTTAAAGAATGACCAGGACTACTTATCCCATGTTTGCCATTTTAGTGTGTCATAGCATTAGGAGAGGGTTTCAAAGATATCCAGGAAGGATCCAGGCAGTTGAGCTCTTGGAGTATTCTGAGGTGCTGCACTTAAGACAAAAAAGCACACGTTGTGTGACCATCCAGTTATGGCATATGGCATAACTAATGTCTGACATCAAATGTCTTTGGTAAATGATTAAACAGCACAGTGAAGAGGCAAGTGTCTCTTTCTGGTGTGTATTTTCAGATTTGAATAATTCAATAATGTTGACATGAAAAAGAAGAAAACACAGTTTGTATGTCTCACACAGGTTTGGAAACTCTGATGTGCAGCAGCTTTCCAAAGAAGCATGTTAGAAATTGAGAAGCTTATTTCAAAGCTTAGGCTGCCAGCTGAATCTGCAGTAGGCAGAAATTTCACAGGGACAGCTTGTTTTGCAAAGTATCCTGCTGCTGTTTTTTTTTTTTCCAGTGATGGAAATAACCGAGACTAGATTTCCCTCTGTGCTGCACCCCACTGCAGTCTACCCCAGCCCCCGTATCTAAGCTTCAGATGGAAACAGAAGATGCAAAGGAGGACAGAATTATGTATTCTCTTAGGGTAATAGGATTTACATGCCTAGTAAGAAAGACTGTGCACATGGTACATGTAAACAAATGCTGTTATATGTGAGCTTGCAGCATCAGGGCTCTTTCCTAGCACTCAGAAATGAATTGTCACAAGCAATCAAAAGTGGCTTGTGTTCAGAGGCAACAGCATAGTGAAATATACGTACTTTATGCTGAACAGTAAGTATGGAATTACAAAACCAATTAGGTAGGAAAAGGCCTTCAATATCATCTAGTCCAAACATAGATATATACTCAATACTTAAAGCAGAGAAGTAGGGACAGTTTGAGCTCCATGGAGTTCAGTCTGGGCCTTTTCCACCTCTGTGATCCTTGCTCTGTCACACTTATCCCACTTTCAGCATATGTCTTTGCTAAGAGTTTCTCCTTTCCCTGCCAGGGCTGTGCCCTTCTGAAAACACAATCTTTCCCTAAGCACACATGAGCCCGGAGGTTGGTAATACTCCCTAGCCCTTCCTCCCCTCCAGGGTCACAGCTAGCCTGAGTCAGCACAAATATTTGCTAAGTCAATTGGGCTTCTTCTTTAATCGCCAAGTAATTTGAAGTAAGGTTTGGGTTTATTCTTGTATTATTTAAGCATATGCACAGGTTCTTGCTTCTTTCTTCTAGTTCCTAGTTTTGCCATTGTGAAGTCCTCTGGCAAAAATATGATCCGTCATTCAATTATTTGCTCATTTTATTTGATCTTCTTACTTATTTATGTATGGACTGTGCTATATTTTTGGAATGACTGAGTAGCTTTGTCTATCAGAGCCAGTGTAGGTTGAATCCTATGGACTTACTCTGTAGCAGACAAATAGTTCTTGGAAATTGTGCCTAGATCTTTCACAGTTTCTGTTTCATTTTGGTGGCATCTTCACTGAGCTGATCAATAACAGAGTCTGTAATTTCTCTAATGCTTCTTTATGAAGCCGTAGTGTTGTCAAAATCACAAAAGAACATCGTTTGTCAACTTATGTTACTCCCAGTGTAGCAGATGAGAAAATTGAGATCTCTGTCAAAATGATTTCCAGATCATCTCACAAAGATTACTGTCTAAAATTTTCTTGAAGTTTACATTTTACAACATTTTTATCTGTGTGATTGAGAGATAAATGTGTTTTTTCCTTGTCTCGTTGGAGACCTTGAAATTGAGATGCTGTGTATTTTAACCCACAACATAAATAAAATTAAAGAAAAAATAAAATATGTGCCTACTCTGCTCATGGTTCATAAGTCTACTCAGTTCTGTGATAGTCTGACAAATGCAAGATTTAGGGGACTTTTTCCGTTTTTAAATTTTTTTTATTATTATAGAATAATTATCAAGTTTATTTACTGGGGCTAGGTTGATTCAGATATAAGCAGAAATTTAAAATAACTAAATTTCTGAGAGAATGATAGTGCTACCAGAAAAAGTCAACTTTGTCTCTCCTAGATTTCCCTCTTCATAACACATTTCCCAACCTCACCCTACTTCTTTGTAGGAGGAAAAAAGTCCTCTGAATCCAAAGTTCTACCTTGCTCCCAGCCGCTTTACTTCACAGCCCAGTTAAAGCCTTAGCTGAATGCCTGACTTAGATTTTCCATACGCGAGGCTTAACATTGAACAATTTTTCCTCTGTTTAATCAATGTCCTAAATTGGTCCAATGCAAAAGTCAAAGGTAATCATCCTGCAAGACTTACGAGCAGATCAGATTAAAAAAAAATATATATTATGTGATCAAAGTTTTGGATCAAGTCTTTTGTCTTTCTGTTTGGATCAAGGCTTTTGGCAAGGCACAGTTATGGTTCAAATGAAGTATTTCATGCCCCAGCTGTCATGTGTACTGTCTTCCCTGCTCCTACCCCTTCATTCCCTCCTTTGAGGTGAACGTCTTCCCAGGAGGGTTAATTAATTTACTGACACTGGGCAAGAGAGGAGACCCTCCATCAGACAAACAGCAGTCTTTCTGGAGTTATGACAGTACTCCATTTTGTTATCATATTCACGCAAAATTATATGATTACTTCCATGTAACTGTAAAAAAACCCACAACCCACTAATTTTGCTTGAATAGCTATTTACAAAGGAGTTTATTAAATGTATGATAAGTACTTGGATTTTTTTTTTCCTAGTTGGGATTTATCTTTAAATTGCCCTGTCTACTTAGCATTCCTATGTTATCATTACTGTTAAGATTTCATTGCTTCCGTTCTCTTGATATGCCAGTATTTCTGTAATAAAACTGGATACAAAGCTGACTCATAGCAAACAGGAGTTGTTCTCTCATAAACAATTCTCAGACTTTGGCAACTTTACCCATTTCTTTCCTCTGCCACTTTGAACTTTATTGAGGAAAAAAGATACAGACTCTTGAGAAAGAGTTTCTTTTTTGTGATGTCTAACTTCTAAAATATTGCCAAGATTGAAAAGTACTGTTAAGAGATAATATGAGTCAATATTAGCGTAATCATCATCTGTAAGGTTCTCAAGGAAGGCTTAGAATTTATGGCTTATTACTGAATATGACAGACCATTTCTTAAGAGGATCAACAATAATATGAACAATATGCTCCATAGTCCAACACTGATAGATATATAGATATAGATATATATATATAGATAGATAGATAGATCAATTTTTTGTAAATATAAAAATACTTTTCTTGGCAAATTGTAGCAGTATAGTCAGACCAATGAGCATTTGTTTTCTCACTTACAAAAATGCATCAAGAAATTGTAGACATATGTAGTCATAACCAAAGGAGAAAGATTGATGGCCATACTAGAAACACTGCAATTTTAACTTCTCATTTTAGATGTAGAAACACTTGATGTGAACAATTTTCAAAGTGCTGAGAGAAATGTCATGTCTGAACATTTAGAAAAATTTGTTGATGATCTGTAACTCCCAGTTCTCTTCTGAAAATCTGTCTCCTCATGCTATACAAGTAGAAACACTCACATGGGCATGTGTAAGTGAAAAAGTGATTGATTCCAGTCTGTACTTAAAACATTACTGTTAGGAAGATAACCAGAATACACTCTTCTCTAATATTCTTGGTTTGCAACTTAAATTAATGTTGTATTTGAATAATCAGAGACTTGGGAATCAACTTCCATTTCAACCTTTGGCAGATCAGCTCACCCAGAGCTCTGGCAACTTGTGTGTGTGGCAATGTGCATGAAACTATTTGAAGAACTTGCTTTTTAAAAATCTATTACGTTTGCAAGATTCTTGTAAATGGTTATTGGAAACTAAATCTTCACTTTTGGATTAAAAGTAAATATTCTTGTTTTTTTAATATTACTGCATTAGCTAACTTCATGTTAGAAATAGAGAAGTCATTTTGTTTCATAAACATTAATAATTAGTTGTGCTTTTTATTCTTTCAAAACCTATTATGCAGGTTTGAAAAAATAGGTTTGAATAAATGGCTGAATGTGTCCACTGTAAAATATGTGCAAGTCTGCTGAAATTAGTAGATTTGTACCAATTAAGTATAATTATATAAATATTCATGCTGCTATAAACAGTCATTTGTGACTTATAAATGAAAGTAATATTGTCTAGGGAAATATTTGTATCTAGTCTTTATCATCACTGTACACTTTTTTTATTAACAAGATTTCTAATGTGGCAATATGGAAGCCAGAGGTCTTAATTTTGCTTTCCTCTAAATTTTCTAAGTTCTCAATTGATAGAGGGTCTTGATTTAGAAAGGAAAATGATTAAAAATAATCTATAGGCTTTGGTAACTTATTGTTGCCTTCAGAACCAAGTCAGTCTTCGAGCTGAAGCTTGTGATTTAGAGGTATCTTCTAATATGAGTATGGAAATCATCTAGGATAAATCAGCATTAGTATATCAGTATTTTTCTACAAAATACAATGTCATTCTTTACCCAAGCATGTCTAGCGTCTGCTTGAAATAGCTGAGATTGTGATGAGAAACTGGAGATGCTGGAGTGAAGTTGAGCAAGGGAAAAACGTGAGAGTGGGGGAAGGTGATGTAGCTTTGTTTTGTTGGGTATTTTGTCTCATTGTTGTAATCTATTTTAATTGGCGATGGATTAAATTACTTTTCTTTATGTTCCTTGAGGTTTGGCTGTGATCATAATTGGTCAGTGATCTTGGTAGGCTTTTATGAGCTCATTATCTTGTTTTTGTCTGTTTTTCTTGCCCGGCTTTTTAGACGAGGGGGAGTGAGACAGCGTGGGCTGTGTGGCTGTGTGGGCAGCTGGCAGCTGTCTCAAGTCAACCCACCACATGCAAAGAAAATGACAACCTAACATCAAATTAGACATAGATATAACAACAAAAAACCCAGATCTTTCTACAGAGGGCAATGACATTTGGTATCCATCAGCACAACAGTCAGTGTTAAGACTACCCAAGTTTGTCTTTTTTAGTTCTTCATGTTCTATCATGAAATTGATAAGAATAAATTGTCTTTCAAACTGCAAAGTTTAAATGTTTTTGATAATTAATTCAGCGGTTTAGCTTTACGTGTTGTTGCATTTTTTCTACCTATTTGATCATTTTGAGCTGAAATGGAAGATGCTGGAAATATTAAGTTTTATCTCCAAGCCGTTACAAGTTTTGAGATATTATTTACTTGTAAATGCATATGGCATGGGAATTCTGAGCCTGATTCTCTATGTGTCTATTCCTTTTCTGGTTTTGTGTGATTGAACAAATGAAAGTGACCATCTGCAAAACATTGTCAAGCAATTAGAATTTACCAGCGAGAAATACTACTTCAGTATGGTGGTTAAATTGAATTTTTATTTTTCAGTTGATACAGTTTAAGGACTTAGGCTGTTCTTGAAAAGGTTGCTTGATACTAGCTTTCAGATTTATGAAATGCTGAGACACAAATGTGCTTATTCTTTTGCATATTAAGGAGAGTAAATGGCTTGCTTGCAATTTTCCTTTTAATTGCCAAAATCTGTATAATGTCTGTTGTATTGTTTTGGGTTGGGTTGGTGGTTTTTTGTTTTTGGGGGTGGTTGGGGTTTTTTGGTTTCTGTTTTGTTTAGGGTTTTTTGGTTTGGTTTTTTTGGTTGGTGGGGTTTTTTTCCTCAACTCTTTGTGGCCCTGACATGCCAATGGACCAGATTCCTAAAGTGGAAATGAATTCAATTTTTCATGCTTTATAAAAGCAGCTGAGTTGTGCACAGTCCACTTAGTAGTTTTGTGTATTTTGTTAGCCAGAGGAAATTTCTTGCTACAAACAGAGTAGCTATCCACATTTGTCTTCCCCTGAACTTGATGTCGCTTATTGTGTTTTAGGCTCCAGCTGGATTGTTTTAGACAGGGTAAAGATAGTCTTGGTTATTATCCATCTGCATGGATGGGTCTCTGTAAGCAAACAGAAACAATGCTAACAGTGTGGGATCCCTAAAGAAGTTCATGATCTTTCTGGATCAGCTAGCAAATAATGCTTGCTTAAAACTATCGTGAGCAGGCAGTAATTACATACAAAAGCAAACTATATCTTAGGTGCCTGAGACCTCTTTCTCCTTTCTGAAGCTGATTAAATAATGTAAATGCCTGCATACATACATAATAAGCATCTGCGTGGTCGGACTGCCAGAAACAAACACATTTATCATCATTGCTGGGGACTTGTGTCGTGTAAATGTGTCATCTAAGTCTGATACAGCAGTAGCCCTGTGACAGATTTAACAAGATTAGATGACCTCAAAAAAAAGCTTTGCAAAACATTACAGATAATGCTATGCAAATTGACAAGTAGCATAGACAAAAAGCTTAATAATTACTCCTTCTCCTGTTAAAACATTTTTCTCTTTTGGAGGTCAAGCCAGGTTAATTTACAGAGTCTGAAAGTGTCAGTTACACATGCTGTGGTCGTTTTTCAGAAAGCGTAGGGGGGAAAAAAGAAACCCAAACAGGCTAAATTAGTAAAACTGATCAGTGTAGATTATGTTATCAGGTTTTCACTGAGCCTAAAGGTCAGGGAATTTCAGTTTACAGTTGGACAAGCTCCAGCAGAACCAACACTCAGTGTTAATGTGACACTGCTGGGTTAGAAAATTATTTAAAAGAACCAAAAATCCCCAAAAAACCACTGAAAAGTAATTGCTCCAGCAGCGATACATTCCTATGTTAAAGAATTTCTACTGGATAATGTCAGTGACATCTAATTTATGGGTCAGAGTTCCCACAGCGCTGTCTCATGATTGCTTTCCGACAGCAAACTTTCCTCACCAGAGGGCTTCATCCTGAGGTGTTTGTGGATTCATGGCCATTAGGTTGAACTTGGATAAAATATTAAAACTTTTCAATGAAGTCTAACCCTTTCCCTTGGTCCTACAGACAAGGAAGTTATTCATTTTGCATATTTTTAGTAGTCCTGCCAGCTTTAAATAATTAGTTGTTTCAATATTTTAAAGTGGACTACTTTTAATGATTCACCCTGATATTAGCAGAGTCCTTACTACATCAACTACTCCTTTTGTAGATGGACAAGGCTTGTTTGATGCTTGATTGTCTTTCAAGATCACTGTGAAATGTAAATCTAATGCAGAATATGGAAAACTGAAGTTTGGAGGGGTTTGTATATAAAAGGACACTGTCATGAATGCATTGAGCAGTGGAGGAAAGCTGGACACTGTTGAGTTTTCCATTTGGATAAGGATTTGGCTTTTGAATCCCTTCTTTCAATCAATATTATCCACCTCTTCTAGAGACATAAATTTGAAGCAACTTCGCTGGATTTCTTTCAAGTGAGTTTCAACTGGCAGGTCCAACCCGTTTACTACAGGGCATGAAGTGCACAGGCCCAGCAGAGCCCCAAGACAATCCCTTCCTGAAACATGGGAAGTGTTGAGACTGTCAGCTATGCCATTCCTCACCTTTGCCGCTGCCTGAAGCGGGCTGCTCTCTGAGATATCTCAGGAGCTGGAAACTGTGCTGTGGAAAAGATGTGGCTAAGCTGTTCTTCTTAGCAAGGGCTTAATAATGTTATTGCACTGACCAGCTGTAAGGCTTTCAGGGTCAGCCACCTGCAGTGCTGGCTGCTCTGTAAGCACGTCAGGTCATGGCTTCCTAGTCCATGACTAACCACCTAGGGCAGATGGACATGTACATTTCTAAATGTCCAGTTCAAAGATGTTACACCAGCCTAAGAGACGGTCACTAGCCAGCTTAGATGTAAATATGATAATGGTTTGGCATAAAACTCTGCTCTGATGTTTTGAGAACTTCTTTTGAAGTCTGCTTGGGAAATGAGACACTGATAGCTCGGTCATTGGGGCAGTTTTGGGAAGTGCTTGCATGCAACTAGAATGAGCAGTAGAGATATTGGTAAGTAAAAAGACATCTAGCAGTACACTATATGCAGGACTCTCAGTGCAGTTTTGAGAAAGGCAAATGTAATATCATGTAGGTGAATGAATGGTTTAAATTATTAAACCCTGTTAACCTTTGTGTTATATTTGACAGAACTCTGAAATCTATATTTGCAGGATTTTCAGTAAAGATTAGCAGCCTAAGATCAAAACGACTTCCCCAACTTCACTGTACTAATGAAAAGAGGTGGGGGAATAAACAACCTCAAAGAAGTCATGGTCCTTCTAGGAAAATGCAGAATTTTATCAAAGGTCTTCTAAAGAAGGACCGTAAGTTGACAACATCCATGTGGATCTGACTCTGGGTTCTGCCTGCAGGGCAAAACAAGGACCTAATACTACAAAAAAATGAACTAGTGCTCTCAGATTAGTGAAGCTTGATAAAGAACTTCTTAAATTCAAATCAAAGCTCACTTCCCAGGGTGGATATTTTCCAGTTGGATGTTTTGGTAGCCCAAGCAGATGATGGGAAGAGGCAAAGGACAGAGGGGAAGAGTATAGCTGTAATCCACAAGACATTGACTTTGTATCTATGGCTTTTTCTAACATGTGTCAGGTTCCCCAGCATGTCAATTATCATTGCTATGATACTGTTTCTTCTGGATTTATTTTGATGCTGGATAAATGTTAGGATTTTCCTTTCACATACATTAGCCAGTTTCAAACAGAGGATCCTTGTAAGTCTTAGTTTTGAAACGAAAATTTACTCTTAAAACACAATTCAGGTCTAGGTGTTAATTATAGTCCATCAGTAGTTCAACATCAGTAGTTTATAGTAATATTTTCTCCAGAATAAAATTAACTCAAATCACCTCAACTTTCTGTAATTTGGCCCAGCTGCCTGTTCAGAATGCTGTGCATAAGTCAGGAACTTACAAGTACATTTTGCACACAAACCCTAGTTACATCTTTTCATAAGAAATATTTACATTCTAAATTTTCTTGTCAAAATATGTAGATACTTGAAGTTTATATACGTTTAAAAATAAATCCTAAGGCATTAGACAAAGCCAAGGACAAAACAATTCCTGAAGGACCAATAACTAGGAGATGTGAATTCTGGTTTTAATGAACAGTAGTTGTAGGCTGGACAAATGTACTAGCAGCTTGTTTATAGTCTAATTATCCTGTGTCCTAGGCTTTGTCTGGATCTCACTCCTGGGTGGTGTATGTTTGAAGTCAGGAAAGGGCCATTCCATTTTGTACCAAAAAAAATCAATTTAAATGAGCTGTTTCAAAATGGTATCATGCATTATTTAAAATACCAGACATTTGGATATGGTTCCTGGTTGTCCTTGTATGCTCATGAAACAATAAGGCTCCATTTGTACTTTGAAGGAAAAAACTTATTTCATATTTAATGTAAATATTGACAAGTACCTCCTGTGATACAGTCATTGTTTTTAAAAAATAAAACCCCCAAAGCTTCTGTAGTTCATTCACTGACTTCACAGGTAATGCTGGGATTTCAAATTTTTAAGTGTATTGCATGTACTGTATCAGACATCAAACTGTTGCTTCTTACTGTTTTTAGGAATGTAGTGTTCAGTAGTAAAAGGTGAACAAAGCTCTTGAGCTTAGTGCCAGCATTTCTAAAGAATAGTGCTGATAAATTAATTAAGAGCAGTGTAGAGACATGAAACATCAATATAAATATTTGATAACACACCACAAATCTTCGTAGTTACATTTCATTCATTGTGACCAGAAAGAAGATCCCTACAGGATAGCTTTCCTGGCATTGGTTGGTTTTGGGGTTTGGGGTTTTTCCCCCTGTGAACCTTGAGCACTGTCATACAAAATTACACAATGAATGCTTTCTACGTTTTTATGGACTCTAAGGCTCACACAAATTTAAGTGCGCACTGGCAATTATTGTCAAAGTTGCTTTGAAAAGCAAACCCTCTCCAACAGTATTCTCCACATGCTGAAGACTGCAAGAAAAGAAATATCTCAGCCCCAAAATTTGTTACATTTTGTAAGTCAGTGATGCACAAATGCAGTGGGGAAAAAAACCCAAACCAGAAAGAAGCACCAAACACCCCCAGATTTTTGTAGTTTGATGCACAAACTGATCTGTAGTGAAGGCTGAGGCCAGGTGTACAGTTTGGTTGTTAACATATGGCCAGCTAGACCCTTTGACATTTTTGTGCACGTTAAATAATGATGTTCACTACTTAATTTCAAACACATGTGTTGGTAGCATAAAGTGTACAGGACTTGGAAAGTAAGGCCATAAAAGCCTGAACTGCCTGTTTCCAACACTGCAGTGAAAGGGATTGTACTAGTAACTGTTTTTGACATAAATTCATTGAAATGTCTTGCAGAGTTTGCAGTCAGAAAACAATTCTGCATTTACTGGCTTCATTAAACATTGTCTCTGACAATGGAATCATAAATATTTTCCTACTCTATTTGCAATGCAGGCTGTCTGTTGTTAAGTCCTTACAGTTTTGAATAAGGAACTTGCCTTAATGCTGATGAATATTTCTTAGGAAGTACTTCTAATTTGGGATCTGCTTAGACTGGTTAATGGAGTTATTAGAATTTTGACAAATGAAACCATGGCAGATACCTGGAACATGATGTTTAGATTACGATCTGGTTCACTTTTCCTGTGACTGTTTAAGTGCTCATCTTCGTGTTTCCTTGCACCTCCAGCAGCTGGTTGCCTGTGCAAAACCCAGTCCCTCAGATGTTCACACTCATCTGCTCCATGTCTCCATGCACAGAGGGGAAAAAGGTGTCATGAGTCACATGTTTCCAGCCTGTTAGATCTAAAGCCATGTGTAGATTTTAAACATACAGATCATACTGCTGTCCTAGCTGTTTAAAAGATCTCTTTTGAAGTCTTCGTCTTGTCAATTTTGTCTTGTCAATTTTGTCCCTCTTTCTACTTTTTTTGCACAGTCTTTCTTCATTTTCTCTTTCTTCTCTTTCCTTTCTTGCTCCCATGTCATTCTTACATAGCTGCATTTTCTGGCTGCAGTTGTACAGATAAGTCAGTATTTGGTATCTGTGTTTCATCTTCTGACAAGTCCATCAGTTACCGTGACTGGAAGTTCCATTTTGTGCAAAACTCTCTTCTTTGCCCAAACTTTGTGTGCTGCCAGGGAATCAAAGCAAATAGGTTGGCAGCTGATGATTGCATCAGGTGCAGCATCTTGTCCTCAATTTCCACACAGCAGAGAATGCCTTTTGCTGCACCAGAACTTCAGCTGGCAGTACATCAACAAAATCCTCAGCAAGCCTTTTCACTATGTGGTAATCTTCCACCAGCTGGGACTGGAGAACCTGAGGAATTGAGTTATTCACAGGGTGATATTTCTAAGAACATGCTTTATACTGACTTATTATGATACAATTTCTAGCAGTGGTACATTTTAAAATACCTAGGTAATAGCTCTAGGTTCTGGCTGTGCATCTCAGTGTGTGAGTAAAACTTCAATTCTTCTTCTCAGAGTTAGGTGATGAATCTTTCTGTTTGCTGAGAAAAATTCATATCTCTGTTTTAGTGAGAAACCAAGCACATTGAGTCTAATTCATGGCTTTCTCCCTGAGTACTCCATGAGCTTATTTTAAATAAAACACCCATAACTGTTAATAATAAGAGCTGGAAAAAATAACATGTCACATAAGCTGGAAATTGTGATTTATTCAAGCAGTCACATGCTGAATTCAAGTGAGTAATGCAGAAAAGATGGGGCAATAGCACTACCTGATCTGGTCTTCTCACCTACCATTGGCAGTCCATATATCCTTCTGTAGGTCAGAACAGACTGTTATGGTAGTAATAGAGCATATAAGCGCAATATAAAAGTGTGATATAAGCTAGAAAGGCCCAGAAATTTACTTTGTGTGGCCAATGGAGTTGTGTCCCAGGTGTAACATGGACATTGTATTAAAATCCGTTCACAACTTAGATGAGCAGAGATGACACGCAACATGTTCCCTAAGGAGATGGAGGTGAAACACTTTATTTTCAGTGTTCTTCTAAAATGAAATCTTAGCCACCCTTAACATCTGTGGCTAAAAAAAGCATTTGTGGTTTATTGTAGACATTGAAAACGATAGATGCTGTATGGGCAACAGTAGGTTGTGGCAAAACCTGAAAGTTGAAAATGGTTTTGAGAGAAAATTCAGCTTTTTTTTCCTACCATTGAAATTCAAATGGCAACTGAAAATATTTTTGTCTTGCTTTTGATGTCTTAGTAATAACATGAGGTCTTTAATGCCTCAGTAACACAATATAGCTGTACTCTATCAGTATTCCATCTTGTTTAGCCAGTGCTTAGCTAGTGGGAGTCAAGAAAATAGTGCTGCAGCATATTATAGGGCAAATACTGCTCTTCCTGTAACTTCAGTAAATCTAGTCCACATAGTGTCCAATTTATTTATCCATGGAGGATTCCATAAATCAGCACAAAAAACCTGGTGCTTCCTTTAGGAGAATTAATAGTGCCCATGACTGATTTGACTGATTAAATGCCTGTTCAAATAAGTGAATTTGATACTTTTAAATCCAATATTATTAATGTTGGATTGTAATTTTTATTGGAAAAAGTATGAAAGCAAGGATTTTTCTGTTAGTAGAAGCTAGGAATCTTGTTTTAGATTTTATTTTTTTTCCCTTTCAACTGCTGACAACCTCCTCTACTTGACAGCTGACACAATCTATGCAGGCAATGCTGTATTTCTCAGGAATTTTCTGTATCATAGGCAGAGCAGTTGGGAGAGATATGTGTTTATCAGTGGAGATTTTGACTGATCATGACTAGCTCAATAGCCTCATTTCTAGGATTAGGTTGTTTTTGACTTGGTTGCAGATTATTACCCATAATTCAATATATATATACAAATATGTGTAAAAATGAACGTATCTGTGGGGCTTGCAAAAAAACCCCACTAAACAGTCAAACTTTACCATCCTAGTATAAAAAAGCTAAGTATGACAGCCCACACTAATTAATTTATTCATTTTAAGAAGTCTCTGTGTTTACATATAGATAATTTTACAAGGTGGAATAATGACTGGATAAATAAGCTCACTTGATGAAGTTTGGGTTCTGTTACTATCTCATTTACTCCATTTAATTATTTACCTTCTTGGTGAAAATCCCTTCATATCATACTGGTTATGATAACAGTGGGGATAGATTAACTCAACATTTAGTCTAATCCTAACCTAAGAATTCTGAAGGCTGGACGCACCCAACATTGGCCAGCAGGATCTTACAAGTCAGATTTTTGTGCAACCTGTGGTACTACTGAGCATCAGATGCTTCTATGTCTAATTTATGTTTCACCCAAAGTAACAGCTTTGGCTTGATGCAGCTTTACCCATCTGTTCAGAGTTGTTTTAGAGGGGTAGAGGTTGGAAGGGATTACTCTCATGTGCTTCCCATTCCTGTAGCTTTCTCTCCTTTCTTCTGCTCCTTTCTGTTGTGCTTTTATTCATCTCCAGGAAAAGTCCAAGCTCAAAACTGACTCAAACATTTCAGCAGGACTTCAAAGGCCGCTTCAACAAATCCTACCCATCCCAAGGTAAATTTTTGTATTTCTGTGCATAGTCTAAATATCTGAAATGACTCTGCAGAGAGGGAAGGATCATTCTTTTGCCAAGAGCACTTGCCAGGAATTGATGTTCTGTCAGTAGATTTGTACACTATATGTCTAGTGGGCACAAAGAATCATGGTAGCAGAATTAAGTTGCAGTAACTAACATCAGCAAGATTTAAAATTTGGGACCAAAGAAGCCTGAAAGTTAGAGAGGAAATTAACCAAGCCATACTTTTTGGTTCAAAAAGGATAAAGTTTGTAATGCTTTACAAGTGAGATTGCATTGTGTTTCTGCATCTGAATGCTCATTATCAAGCTTCTATTATAAAGAAAATTCATAATGATTAGACTGCAGTGGGCTGGATTCATTAAAGGGATTAGCTTGTCTTTGGGCATATGTGTTTATGTAGCTCTGAGTGTGATATGTGTATATAAATCTATTCCCACACAGAAGACTTTGTTAGCTTTAACTTGAGATTGCTTGACAACATAGCCCACCAACACAACCTGTAAGGAGGGAGGAAAAGCAAAGCTGTTCTTTCCTATGTTCCTCACTCTATGTTGTAATCATTAATTAGGTCTAATTACTCTTTCTGTGCCTTTTGCAGATACTCTGCATCTCTCTTCATTCCTGATGATAGGAAAGCAGTTCAGACATCAACCCAGTTTCTTGAATGTATGGTCATGATTTTTTTCTGGTGATGGCTGAAGGTGTTATCTATGACATGATTTGTTCTCCCACGCCTTATTTTTCATAGCTTACAAACTTACAGGCTTTGTAACTTTGCCTACTTTTATGTGAGACAGGACTGCAGATGGAATTTGTCAAAGGAAGTCATCTTGAATTGTGGTGTTTTGAACATGTGAGTGTGTCTTGTTGGTCTTGTCTTGTTCTTAATTTTCCTGTATTTATATCTAATTCCACTCTGCTTTTAATATGTTCTGAGAGTATATAATAATTATTTGTGATAATGGTGACATATGGATGGTGGGACAGCTGAGCTTAGTGGGTAGTGCCAAAGCTTCACCAGGATAAGTGCTGTGGGCAATTCTGAATGTGACAACTAAGGAACCCTTCCATCCAAATATAACTCCTCTTTAAGGGTTTTTACTTCCTATTATTTCATTTCTACTTGCTTTGCAGAACGTATCCTAACCTGTGATTGGCATTCTCAGAAGCTTGTATTTGCCAGAAGAACATGGCTGTAGCCATCAATTGAAGGATTGTTCCCTAGTGGGTTATCTAATAAATAGGCCTTTTTTTCTGGAAATGTCACATGTATATGTAAGGGCCAAAGATCATTTGGCGTCTCTGCCAGACCCCCTCCATCATGCTACGTTTACTGTCACAAGACATTTAGCTTCATAAGAGAGCAGCTGTGCCAAGTATTCCTAACAAAAATTGAGTACCAGTCAAAACTGCTTTAACTGAAAAACATGCTAGAGGATCATAAAAACTTGCAAATATGCCTCAGAAGTCAGCAAATGCTACTGTTCCCATTCTGTCTGGAGAATGGGTGGGCTTTTCTTCAGGTTACTAGTGCTCTGCTTCATGTTACTCCTGTGGATTTGCTTGGAGTTGTGTATAGTGGTGTCCTCTGCTACCTGAAATCAGCAAAAGGATTTTGCCGTGGCCAAAGACTCATTTTGTAGAACACAGGAAGGCTATGAGGCTGCTACATATATAACACATGGCTTCCACTAATGAATCATTTGAGGATGTTGAATTTTTATGAAATTTCAGAATATGGCAATGTTGGCATCTTGATTTATCATTTTATTTAAATCATGCTGAGAGAATCTATGATATCAATCTAATCTGCTTAGTGTGTTTATATATTCTGTGACACACTGAAGTACAAGTTACCTGGGCTGGGATAGGTAGGTGTGTCACTTCTGGGTCCTTTTGCTTACTTTCCTGCTTATATGCATACTACATGTCAAGATGGAAGAGGAATAATATGTTCCTTAGTCAGTCCATACATTAGCTCTACCTAATTTCTCTTGCTCTTTCCAGGTCTCAAATTCCTTTTACCCCTTGATTAGTAACCATGGTGCTTGTAACATGCTGCAATTATAGATTGGAATGTACCAGCACAGAGTAATTTATGCAAAAGTAATTACTTAAATGACTCTTCATTATATTGCAATCAAATCCTAGATGCTCTGGTATAGATGTCATATATCCGATCTCAGCATGCTACTTAAAGTCTTTTGAGTCGAATTCTGAAACTATGTAAATCAGTTCAGTTCATCTATACAGCTCTAGTGCTTTGAAAAGGGCTGCTGAGACCAGTACAACTGTAAAAGAAAAGAATTTGAACTTATAAACCAACAGAAAGGTAGATTTTAGTGAGCCTAAAGCACCCTGAGAACAATAGTCTCAACAGTCAAACAATGACAGCGATCAAATTCTTTCTTCCTTTGAATTCCTTTGAGATAATTTTGTGCATTTTTACTTTAGCCACTGAGTTAGCCACAAAATGGTGAGTGAAGCCTTTTTCAATTTAAGTTGTACTAGGGTTTTTGTTGCTTGTGGGGAGACAGGGGGTTGCTGTCTGAGTGAAGTCCTCAGCAGTGTGGTAGTCCCAGCTTATTTTGTGATCCTGTTTGAGATTTATAATAGCTAAGTTGCCTTTGACTGTTCTCTTGGCCATTTTAGGCAAATCTGGTAGCAACTTATTTGGAGAACTGCATTGCAAGATGTATAACTGACGCCTCAGAATGTACTAATGAGATTAGCATGTCTGCATCATGTTGCAGGGTAGTGAGGAGCATTTCTAGAGATACAGTGGCTTTAATTCAGAGTATTATAATTGATTAAACGCAGATTAATGTGGAAACTCACCCTCATCTCCTCTGTAAATCAGGGTGAAGTTTAAAACCACCCAAAACTTTTGGCAAAACCCATGAAGGTTATTATCCACCATGAAGTCTTTGTGCAAGCACTGTTGCTGTATTTTAGGCAGTGCAGCAATGCTTGTTGTGCTTTGAGTGAGGGCAAGGAAAATCTCCTTTGCGGATTCCAGTTTTCTTTATATAGAGAGATTTGCATAGAGCACATTAGTTCAATCAAGTCTTATATAAAATAATTACAGGAAAGTCTAAAAAATCTCTCAGCTATGGTACTTAACGTGGTCAGCAGGAACTGCCAATGAGAATCCATCCATCTTTCTGGTTCAGCTACTTTGTCATTAGGTAAACAGCATGGCATCTGTTTCGCAATAGTATTTCTTCCAGCAAGACACTGTTTCCCACTTTGTTTGAAACAATGCAGTGCTAAATGTCTTTATTTCTTTGTAATTCTACCTCCTGCCCTCCTTTCTGTCTATTAGGGGACAATGATAATCTCATCTCAATTTCTGCCTGAAGAGATGATGCCACATATGAAATATTTTTACATTAAGTCCTCGGCTAATTTTATTTGTATTAAAACTTGAACAAAACTTGGGCAGCAAGTTTAATACTGACCAAAGAGACAATACAGTTGCATTACTGTGACAGCTGTAGTAGATTGCTACTAATCCCAGACTTTGAAATATCCAGCAAAAGGAAAGGTTTATATGAAGAACAATATATGCTCTTATTCTGCTACTTTAAGTAGCTTTAGACTATCTAAATGTCCTTAGACTATGCAGAGATTATTATTGAGGCTTTGCTTCAGTTTCGATGCAGAGATCTGAAAGGTAGGTTATCCAGAGCTGGTGAATGTACTGATTATCATGAATTGTCAAAATCACAGATTTTAAGTCCTCAAGAAGAAAGGAAAGGATCTCCATTATGTACATGACTTGTGAGAAGTGGTTCCCCTTTTCACAATACACAGTGTTACAATGTCAAGCTCTAAAGGTTTTTTTAGGTAATGTCCTTCCATCTTTGACTACTTCTGGGCACACATATCTCATTTTACATTTGGAAGGACAGTGCTTATTAGAGGTGAAGATGTCCATTTCTGCAGATGTTTTTCTTCAATTGGGAGAATGTGTCTAGCTGGTGAGTGAATGTGTGATTACCCTGTGTGGGACTACATGGTCATTTTTAGCCTGCCGAGGGAGTAGAACCAGTGAAGCAGCACAGATTTTGGTAGTCTCTAGCCAGGAGTGCCTGGTAGGTTGGTGGATGCAGTTGAGGCCACACCTCTGCCTTTGCTTTGTCTTTGTGCCAGGTAAATGAATGCTAATATGGGGTATCCTCCTGGTGAAATCTATCTGCCTGTAGTACATTGTTCACTTAGGTTATGACACACTCAAAGGCATTAAAACCCCCACCCTACAACAGATATGTGTCCCCACACAATTGCATTGAGGGAGAAGTGATGACTCAAGAAAGGAGAGCACAGTGATACAATTGTTGCTCTCAGCCCTTTCTTCCCTAATTACACATCATCAGGGTCTTAGTGTCCCTTTCATTTTTTTCTTTTCTTCTAATTTATTACCTATTTTGCTAGCAGAAACAAATTCATTTTGAAAAAAAAACAAAACAAAGCAAAGAAGAAAACAAACAAACAAACAAAAAACCACAAAAAACAAACAAACAAAAAAAAAACCCCAAAACCAAAAAAACACAACACCACAAAAAACCAAAAAAAAACCCCACCACCAACCAAACAAAAACCCCCACAATGTGGAAAGATGGTATATGATTTTTTTGAAACCTGAAACTGAATTAGAAAAATTTAAAATATGAAAATTAGCGCTTTGAAATGTGTACCTGGGGTCCAACTTGTGGGTATTGATAAAGCATATTGTCAAGTTTGTGTCCCAGCTGAGCCCAGGGGTTGGGGGGAAGGATGGAGACAGATAGTAGCATGATTCTGCTAAACCTGATATAAAATTGTAACAACTTCATGGTCTTAAGTTTTGGTATGGGCCCTCTGTTTTTTTGATGGTCCAACACTTCATTTTTCTGTGATTCTCCAATCTAATAAATAGGTCAAGTTTCTGTAAATTATTACTTACATCAGGGGAGGAATTTAACATAGGGTTATTTCTCTTCCTTATGTCTCTTTCCAAATATTCAGGGACTCTGTGGATTGGTTTTTCTGGAATTCTGTCACCAGTAGTTCTGTTTACTTTATGGGCATGATGAACATATACAAGTCTGCAATATTAATAATCATAGTGATATATTTAGAAAAGTAAATTTGTATTGCTGGTAAAATGCACAAGTAGTAAGACCTGTCTTATGAAGCACAGAGCTGAAGATTTGCTTGTGAAGCTTGCCTTTTTGGCATTTTGTCTCTGGTTTAGAATTGTTCTGTTGCCGGACTCTTGGATTTTAGTCTTGGCAAGGAACAAACCATTTCTTCCAGGGTAAGTATGCAGTAATATCTTGTACTGAAGCCTTCAGGAGTCTCTTTTATTTACTTATGGAAAGTGTTTGCCATTAATTTACTTGAGATCACTCTTGACTAACAGAGAGACAGCAGACATTTTATTTAGTAAAGCCCAAGAATCTCTGTGGAGGATGAATTGATTTGAACAAAAACAACAGCATGAGCTCCTCTGTATCGTCTCAGCAGTTGCTTTCAGAGGTCACCATATTAAATTTGAAAGAGAAGCAAATATCAAGTCTTTTTGAGAGGTGAAAAGGAGAGGAAAAAAAATCTTTCATGTTATTATGAGCTGTCATTAGTTAGAAAAACTTTTGTGCTAAGAAATACATGTGTGAATTATATGATTTGGGTATTTTCAACACTGGTAAGAAAGATTATCTGTTATTAAAACTGCATCATTTATTGAAGAATTGGGTTTAATTAAGGAAAATTTTATCCTGACTTGACAGCCTGAAAAATGAAGTTCTCCCAAATTACTATTTTTGTATTTCTTTACTTCAATTCACAAACCAGCAAATTAACTACAGGAAATGTTTGAATTGATGTAAGGAACAAATTAAATACTACCAGAAATTCCACATGAAATAAAATATATTTGATAAACTTTTAGATAGTAACACTTAGGCAGAGATGTACATGGATTCATTGATTTTGACACAGAATACACCTAAATTATTTTTTTGGATCTGTTCCCAAAGTTCTTTGCTTTGAAAACTCTTCAGGATTAGCATTTATTTTTATTTCTTACTAATTAAATATCTTGTGTGGAAGTGCTGAGATCTTGAAAGGGTCTCCTGAGATCAAGTTCTGTTTTGTATTCCATAAGTACTAAATTAATCTTGAAGTGTTCAGATTCCAGGTATTATCACAGTAATATATTTATTTGTCCCAGAGGACCCCCAGTTGTTATGTTCTAATGATCAACTTTAGGTGTCTTTCAGAATCTTTGTTTTCTACAGATACAGCATCTGCGTAGCCTTCTACTATAGCAATGGGAAATCTGCAGAGACAGCAAAAAATGAGAAAATATTTGAATGTATTTATCAACTGACACTAATAGCGTGAATTGCCAAGTTGTTTTCTGTAGTTCTCAGCTTCACCAGGATTACCAAGATTCACCTTTATTCCTTCTTTGGAATGCATGAGAAATGCACAAAGCTCCTGGGGATTTGGAGTTACTCCAGGGATAACAATTATTTCTTGAAACTCTGGTTCTGCTTATTTCACTTTTAAATGCTTCATTTCATGACTGCAGAAAGCATTACTCTAATATGCTCCATGAAGCTGTGCATCTATCTTCCAGAGCATCAGGAGAAGATCTGGTATTTCCTAGCTGTTCTGTTCTTAAGTAGTACCATGCTGCAAAAAATCCTCATTTTCTGCCAGAAGTTCCAGGGCATAATATTTTCTCTTTTGCTGATAGACACAGTTTCTGGGGCTAGGACCAGGACAGGCAGAGTGTGGCAAAGCTGTCAGTAGATCTAGAAGAGCCAAGGAAGAGTTGTCCTGACACGAGAAAGAAGCCATTGAAGGGAAGGTAAAAAGGCAGAGGCTCTTTGGTTTGGAGAAGAAAATGTTGTGCTGAGGATGTGATTGAGACAAACAAAATCATTCAAGGCAGGGCTGCACGTGCCGTAACTGTGAGAAACACATTTATAATATAGAAGAGATTTTTTTTCTTTTTTCTTCAACAGTGGTACTGAACTATTGCAATTTGTTGCCACAGCAGAGAATGCAGAGAGACAAAAGCAGGAGTTTCATGAGGTGTTAAGAGAAACACATGGGCAACAGTTTCACAGCAGAGATCATGGGGAAGGGGTAGGGAAGCCTTTTCTGTCCCATATTTCTGGGAAAGTGACTGGAGTTGCCTGGGAAGAGGAAGTGGAAATGAATGGACTGCAGATATTAGCTGTTACATATCTTTCCCTAGTGCCTAGAGAGGCAGGGTAGATTGGCAGACACAGTGACCTGTGGGGTAGAGTGATCACTGATCAAAAGCACAGAGCCCGTAGGGTATTTCTTACACTCTTCAGTAAAGCTGCATTTTAAAAAGTGTCCACAAAGTGTAGTAGGAGTTGCTGAATTTGAAACACGCTTTATTGGGGCTGCTTGCCTGTCTCATGGTTTTCTTTTGCCTTTATCACTTTTAGCATATGCATGTTTCTTGTACTTGGAGCAAGAGCAGAATCTCCAGAGGGCTTCATTCCTTCTCTCACTTGGCCCCTGTGGCTTCCTTGTGTTTACCCAATTTAATCCCTGTGGTATACACACTATATGTATACTTTTATGCTTTTGAATCCTGGACAGTTCTGAATCACTTGATAATTTTGTAGTAAAAATCTGTGTACTGTTGTTCCAGACAAACAGCACACTTAAGAAGTGCTGGCTGCTGCTGATCCAGCTGCAGAGCTGAATCTACCAAGCTGTATCTTGTCCATCTTACTATGAAATGTAGACACATTTCATAGTAAGACACATTTCTAGCTTTTGAGGAAAACCACACTACATCCATTTAATGATGCTTTTCCTTGTTATTGCTGTTACTGGCTTCCAATATGAAATGTAGTCTGTAGTTATAAATTCAAGTGAATGTTGGCTATGGTTCGCTGGTGGTGTGATTTTGGAAATAAAACTAACAAAAGCTCTTCTACTCCTATGCTCCAGTTCAGTAATCATGTCCTGTGAGTAGAGTGCAATTAGTGGGCTCTAGGTAGCTGTAAGTCTCTGTGCAGTTTTTCTTCAAATCTGCAGAAAAGTACAGATGAACCAACCTTTGTAGCTTAGTAGTAAGATAAAGAATTTGGATTCTTTGTAGGTGCTTTGAGATTTGGGGAATTGTGACTCCATAAGCATTGTGCAGTTCAGTTTGCATTGACCAGTGCTTATAGAGCATTGACTATCTGTCATATGTATATCCAAGTTCATTGTTGGTAAGGGGAAAAGAACTTTTGGATGAAGGGATTAAAAAATATCCTGCTGCAAATGCATTGTGACACACACATAAGGAAGACAAAATCAATATCAACACTTACTGGTAATTGTGAAATCTAGACAGATTCCACATATAGAATGGTGAAGAATAAGCAAATCACAAAAAAGCTGAATTAAAAGCAGGTTTCTTGAACTTGTAATATAAAAAGTAAACACAATGTAAGTAGTAAAATCCATGAGCTTACAAATTATTTAGTAAATATGTCACCGGGTTGCAGCTTTACATTAAATAATCAAGGCTGGTTTTGTTTATATGCATTGGTGCTGCCCTTACTCCTTACTGTGCTCCACAGTGAAGTTTCTTAATTCAGAACTGATGTGAGAAGCAGGTTTTTGTAGGATATTCTTGTGGCTGCGGGTGAATACTTGTGTTTTCCTGTTCCCAGGATGCCATGATAGGCAGCTGTTCTCAAAGGATACTAAATATTTTCCTTCAAAGAGTATTCAGGGATAGGACTGTGCTATGCATACTGCAGACACACACAAAGATTTTACCAGCAACCTGAAAACATCCCCCAGTTCATAAATGAGCATGGCATTAGTATTCCCCTGTCCACTCCAACTAGGATACTTCGTGCATACTGATAATCTATGAAAATCCAGTTATGCTTGTGGTAAAGAGAAAGACAAAGATTAATAAGTAGCTGATACTTTTTCCACATGGGATATTACTTACTGAGCAGGTCTCCAATTTTCTGTCTGTGAACTCTTATGCCATCACCCGTGAAATGAAGTAGTCTCCCCATTGTTTCTATGTTTTTGTCTCTTTGTTCCCCAAATCTCTCTTTATTGAATATAAAGATTGTGTGCTGTTAGTGTAACATGGTGATGTAACTACAACTTAGAGGACTTCTCTGGGGATAAGCAGCACTGACCCTCGTGTAGGAATTCTGTGAAGCACTCTAATCCAGTTCCTCCCCGAGCCTCTCTAGAGAGATGAAAATATCTTGTTGCCTTTGCATGCTCCCTTTTATTAGGATTAGAATCATGTTCCTCTAATGGAAAAGAATGGTGGGGCATCATTCATGTTGATATGAGCAACAACATGATACCCAAATAAACCGAGCGCCAAATAATCATCTGTAAATGAGCTCCATATAAAAGTTTCTTTCTAAGCAAGTGAAATCCTGCTTAAAATGCATTTAGAGAAAATTAAAATAAAACCGAATCCAGAGCCCACTAAAATTACTGAAGAGTTTGTGTTTGCTGCAGTTCTCTGTGATAATGAATGCATTCAGAAGACTGTGCTCTGCTCATACATATTTTTATGAGAAATGAATAGCATTTCCTCTGAATTATTTGCTCTTACCCCAGACTGGGAAGTTCCTATGAAACTGTTCATGAAACATTGTGGTAGATTTTAAAGGCTGATTTTCGTGCTATCTTTATGGAGAGTTTTTTTTATTCATAAACCTTCTTGTAGAGCTCAATTCTTGCATCTTATGGCATTTGCATCTTCTTCACTGACAAGCTAGAAAGCTTTGACAATAGGACTCATTAAAGGTACAATTGCTGATAAATGGCAAGACATTTCACTTACAAGTCAAAGTATGCTTTGTACATCAGCCCAATATTTCAACTGTTATGTAGAATTTAATGCAGAATTAAATGCCTCCTGTCAGAATCTAGAAAATCATAAAAAAAATCTGTAGAAAGTTTACCACAATTTAACTATTCTGTTCTGGTATGTGCAAAACCCCTTTTGCCTCTCCACAGGGCCCTGCTGTTATAATATGGGACTATTTAATATGATATTTATGTTATTCATCAGCTAAATTTCATGTTTGTTAATATAATACAAAATGGATTGCTATCAGTGAAATCAAGCTATACTAATAACATTTCAAGTACTTTAAAATGTGGGATTTCAGTTGTTGTTTCTTTTAATAAGCAAACATCAGTAAATTTTGGCTGATTTTCTAGGTAGCATCACTTATTTACAAAAAATGATTGTGTTTGCTTCACATATAATTGACTTTGAGAAGGATATAATGAAAAGATTGTGCCACTGGCAAAACCAAGCCTTTGCTGGTGATGATAACTCAGAATTTGTGTTGCATCCTTAAATACAGTATGTCTCTAGTCCATTAAAATAATCCAATATTCCATTCTACTGGTGTACAAAGCAGTATTAGATTGTTTTAATGCATTAGAGACATTAAAGCTTACAGGTCAAGGAACCTGAGACTCAAAAGTAATAATACATCCCTATGATAGGAAAAGGAAGAGAGATATGGACTTTAATTCAAGACTATTATTTGCAGATAATCCAGAGTGAAGTGAATACTTCATGGAAGCAGAAAAAAAGAGACAAGTCTTGATACAGAGTTTTAAACTGACTGATTATGCTTACTTTTAATTTTAAATTATTTTAGCAAAAATCAAAGAAAAAATAAAATTGCATTTGGAGTAATTTGTGTCCTTCTACTGACCTTATAATGAGAAGGACATTGCTGAGATTAGGTTGCAGCAGAGACCTCTAATTTTCAGACTGCAAGATATGAAAGATTAGCCAGATTTGATCTGTGAAGCTCAAGGGTGTCTAGAATGACGGGGTTATAATCAAGGTGTATAAAACCCTGGGAGAGAGGGAACAGGATTGATGGTAATATACTATTATTAGAGATAAGTAATTAAATCACCAAGAGATCTAAGAATTTGGAGAGGACGAATAAATTATTTCCTAAGAAAGGGAATCATTTCCTGTATGCAAAGAGTAGGTGAAAAACAGACCCAGTGTTCTGAGACAGCGTTGACCAAACTGGTCCAGAAGGGAGCTGAACTTCCTTTTGAAAATATTAGTCTATGAACAAATTTGTGCTTGTACAGCTGTGTTTGTTGCTTAAAACTAGAGCTGTTCCCTTTGCACAACTGACAGGAACATCACTTCGTCTTTACTCTTACTTGGAGATGAAGGGCCTATGCCTACTTGCTTTTAAATACCTTTTCTTTCCCAACTGAGACAACTCTGATTTTTTCCCTTTCACAAATGGTGATTTGTGGAATGGTGTGGGAGTGCTTGCATGCTTGAGAGGGTTGCAGCAATCATTTGTCCATTTACAGTACCCAGTTATGTCTGTGGAAGATGTATTCCTGTCAGTGGAAAATGAGTAGATCAAAATACAGAAAAATATTTTCTTTTATTGGTAAATATGTGAAGGATGGACTGACTCTGCCATGTCTTCGTGAAGATCACAGTGCCACAAACAGCACCAACTCACAGAGTATTCAACATTGCCTTGTGCCCTTCCCAGCTGATAAAGACCGTAAATGTTTAAAGGCTATGAATTCCCTAGGTGCTGTTTGCAGGTAGTAAAACTGGCAGTAATGCTGTTACTGGAGGTATCGCTTTGTCAGAAGGAGCTGCACTAGACGGTTCTGCAGATCCTGTAGGTGATTCATCTCTAATTTGGTTGGCAAAGTAGTGATTGA
Organism: Prinia subflava; assembly: GCF_021018805.1. Lineage (NCBI taxonomy): Eukaryota > Metazoa > Chordata > Aves > Passeriformes > Cisticolidae > Prinia > Prinia subflava. The sequence continues at coordinate 12,683,969 of NC_086283.1, read as the reverse complement.
CGTGGTAGAGAATGCATTAAGGGCTCACCTGCTCCCCTAGACAGCTACCAAGAGATAATAATGAAATGTCATTGGCTTAGGCATTATTATGCTTATCTATGCAATCCCTTTCAGCTTTTATCAATTTTATGGCAGCTGCAGGCTTTTTTTTTTGTTTTTTGTCAGGCCTCATTCATTTGTATTATTTTTTCCATTGGAGAGCTGTTTAATTTTTCCCAAAGCAAAGCTATGTGTCTTATAGCACTAATAAAATTCTTGTCTCTTTTCACTGCAACTTGCCTCCAGAGCAGGGCCTTCTGGCATACTCTGCAGCAGAGAAGATAAAATAATCAATAAGCCTGGATCTGAAAATGAAATGCAACATTTGTTTTGTTACTGAGCTCTACATGGCCTAAAACAGATGAGTTTGTGATGCAGTTTTCAGTGTGCTCATAAGGATTTTTGAGATGCGTGTGATTTGTATTTTGAAAATACAAATTGAATGAAGGCTACTAGCACAATGACCTGACATCTATTATCCCCCTTCACAGATCAAGAACTGTAAGTGATGTACAATTAGAGCAATGCTTAATAGAACCCTTGAAATTAAATGGAACTGTAGTATACTGGGTGCATAAAGTGCTCTCATTATTTTCTGTTGAAAAATATTTTAGTCTATCTTTGTCATTGCTTGTTTTTGCTGCTTGCATATGTTGGTCTATGCTTCTCAGCTGATGTGGTGAAAGATAGTAAATGTATGTGCATCAACACAATTAGTAAACATTATTTATCTGAGGGTGACAGTGTGCTGCAAAATGTGAGTTTTATGTATATTTATTCTTTCTATATTCTTCTAATTAATATTTTCTTGCCAAAATATATTGGAATTCCATTTCTATCAGATACGGTGTGGTAGTTTCAAAATAAGAAGAAAGAGCAGCTTCATGCTGCTGCCTAACCAAAGATGTGGCGTTTGGCTTCATGAAGAGAGAGACATGAAGAGAGAGATGTTTGGCTACATCTGTGATGAGACTTGCTCTGCTATTCCTCTGCATTTAGGGCGAGCAGCACTGTCGAGACAGTCTTCCAGATAGTGTCTGTTTTAATGTGGATGAGAGGGATAGCAGAACAATTTAGTGTATGCTGTTTGGTAGTTGGCAAGACATGGAGCCCAGACAGAGCATCTCTTCCCCAGATCCATGTACAGCTGCAGTCAAATACTGATGCCTCTTGGTGAGTTGTAGGGGAGTGCTTTGCTTTGATGCTGTTACACCAAAAAGTGGCCACTTGCCCTTATTAGGACACTGACAGCCACAGAGACAGAAATGCAGTGACCAACAGACATGGCCAAGCATGTCTGAAGTTCTTTTGCCTGAGTGTTGTCTCAAAAAATCTTGTCATATCTCCAGTATACCTCAGGAAACAGTAATAGCTTCAATGTAAGTGAAGAAACCACACTTTTGAAATCAACATGCTCTTCTCACAGACAGTTATTACAGTCACATGGGAAAAAAAAAGTTTCAGCAATCTTTAAAATTTTTACTATATAGAGGATGCAAAGTATTTCAGTTCATGAAAATGTTGCATTAATTAATTCAAAAAAATCCTACTGTTCAAGATTTTGGTAAACTGCCAGAAGCAGAGAAACTTTTCAGTTTGACATCTACTTACGGTTACTTCTACAGCTTCATTTTTGTTGAATATAAGTGAAAGAGTTGGTGAAGAAAACTTCGTAAAACATACAGTCTTCTGAAGATTAAAGATATTCCATAAAGCCATGGGTTAACTGGTCAACCAGTTACCTTCAGGAAACCATAGATGCGCTCCAGTTCCATCCATTGCCAAGGGTTAAGAGGAAAGCTCTAATTGCAAGCTCTATGAGGTAATGAGAATGCTAGTATTCAGCCAGAAACCAAAAGAGCTACCTATTTAGGATGGACATTCCTTCCAGAGGCATGCAAAAGAGGCAAAAACACCCCCTGAAATGGTTGAAAACTCACTTTCTACAAATGCAGTACCCTCAAGACAGTCAGTCAGGACTTGGAAGAAGAAGAGAGGAATTTGCATCTGGCTAATCACATTTCAGTATTTAGAATATCTTTTTGATTTATTTTTTTAACTTCACTGCAACCCAAATCTTGAGTGTAGGCTGGCAGTGCAGATGCTGTGCCTTAAAGGCTTAAATGAAGTAAAACACAAAGAGACCGAGAGAATTTGTAGTCAAAGATGCAAGTGTGTTATTCCCAGTTTGTATAAATGGTCACCTTTTTTGTGTCCTGAAAGAAAAGACAGTTCTTAATATTGCCTACTATGTCACACAACCAAAGAAACTCAGAGATTTACAGTGAAATTGATTAATTTATGTCAAAGATGGAAAGTAAACACTGAGAATACAAAGGCATCTCTTTGAAACATTTTATATTTGCTTTAAGGTTTCATGCAAACATTAAGAAGCTTTTATGGCAACTTTTTCATTGTGAAATTTAATCTGCATTCTCAGTGCACCAAAATTTCTTTGCTAGAGATTTTGTTTTAACTTTAGCTTCTAAAACATTTCCTAAATATTAACCTTTTCTCATGTTGCTCCTTTATGTGACATATGTAGAGATGTTTTCTGTTGATAACAATTCATCTTTTATGCACTCCACAGGTTACCATCATTATTTTTTTTACTAATAAAAAGTTTCACATAGTCCTGGAAGTAGGATGTGTATCTATGGGAAAAGATTTACCTATTTAGAACCGTGATTCCTGACTTTACGAATCAATGGACTGTGGTCAGTTCTCAAACACAAAATCCTAACCACCATAAGTCATCATCAGAGTTAAACTTGCAAACACTCAAATGGTTCTGTTATGTCTGTAGCCTCACAAGACCATGGCTTGGGTTTTATAGAAAAACTGGGAGTTAGGCTGATTGATAGACTCAATGCAATAAAACAAATTGTAGGTTCCACTGACATCCACTGGAGCAACGTTGGAAATGCATATCCTTTCTGAAGGCAGTTGAGCTTTGGGAATTCACCTGTGCAAGATGATGACTTATATTCATAGCTGTGTTCACTTTAAAAGTTTCATCAGGAAAAAAAAAAAAAAAAGAAAGTAGGCTTTATGAACAACAGAGATTTCAGCAGTGCTCTGAATGGGCTAACCTCACCACGCTCATTTCTCTGTCCCGCAGAGTCTCTGGAGACTTGCACTGGCTGTACGAATACAAGATAGTTTTATTTTCTTTGCGGTAACAACTTAGAAAAGCATGGCCCTTAAATGTAGAATAAGTTAATGATATTTTGGTTTAAGAAATAGAAGAATAGAAAATTTGTTTCTGTTGCTGAAAGAACAGCTCTTTGACTATTTAGTGGACCTCTACTCATGAATGCAAGATCTCTGCTGATAAAAATTATGGTCTTGATTTAATAGGACTATAACTTCTACTGTGTACCTTTAAAGGGTCTCTCAACCTTTAAAACAGAAGAGCTGTCTTCTTCCATTATCACCTTTGAGGTAAGCCCCAGAGGAAATCTCCTTGGGACTGGGAGCTGAAAATGGTTTCTAAGTCAAATGCCTCTGCTACTGATTGCTAAGTGAGTCATCGAGGTTTTCAGGCTGTGAATCCTCTTACTTTTCATACCACCACAGCACTGAGTGCTCACCTGACTTGCTGCTTGTCAAGCAGCATTCTGTGGCCAGCATGTTTCCGGACTGTTTTTTTCTTTAGATTTAATCTTATGTTCTAAGCCAATTCAAGTATCAATGGAAGTGATTTATAGTTTTGACTGTACATGCCACTGTTGATCTGGTATTACAACAGAGGATCAAGCCTTCAAAGTACTATCCAATCTCTCTGCTGGTCTCTAAGCATTTTAGATATTCTTTATAAGGTCAGACAAAATAATCTAACTAGGTTCACCACTTCAAGGAATATTTGGTGTGTCTCCAGAAAGGCAAATTGCAATCCTTTTGTATGGTAGTGGCCATTCTTCTCTGGCATCTCTGTCTCACAGAAATCTTGAAGAGTTATTGCCAAAGATTAAAAAAAAAATGTTTAGACGAGTCTACAGCTTCTTTGAGTGCCTTGACTGTCAGATCAGTAAAGGACACCTCTGAGAGAATGCCTTTGGTGTTGGTAATCTCTAATGTCACTAAGAGAAAAAAAGTGTTTTCAATTATGTAACAATGAGCAGCCACAGTCTCACCAATGTGGATCAATGTTGTGTACTTTCTGTTAATTCTAACCCTGGGAATTACCCCATCGATACCACATTATTATGGAGCTCTTTTATCAATAACACACCTTCCAAGGGCTATTAAGTTATTATGTTAGATCTAAAAAAGTTCCTGAAAAGACAAAAAGAAAAAAAAAATCAATTACCGAAGTCAATTTAGTCACAGGTTTGGTTTTTTTTTCCCATATAATTATCTATACTCTCGATTATTGACTTTGATCCATAATCTGTCCTTTGCATCTCTCCTCCTCTCCCCTCCTCCTCCCTTAAATCCATTACTGGTTTCATACTTTCACACATGAGATTTTTTTCCTATGATCAGTAACTGTGAGTTTAGCTTCTAGTCTAATCATCTTATCAGGGAGGTTAATAACCCCCTTCTGGATATTGTGTATGACAGAATTGTGGTAGATGATCTGAGAAACTCACTGCAGCTACAGGAGGACACATTCATTCCTGTCTTTAGCTCATCAAGGCTGATGTTATAAAGAATGTCTGCCACGAGTCTAAATTATGGAATGTCAAAAAGATCTCTGGATAAATGAAGATGAACCTACCATACGTTATCTAACTTTTACTTCAGGCAGAACAAAGGCAGTGAAGAATGTACAGCTGAGCACCAATCCAAGTTATCTTTTTCATTTACGCTGCTGATGCGGCAAACTGGGGCTAATGCCTTGATACTTCATCTTTTATTGTAGAGGCTATGCAGTTAAAAAGGAAAAAACAAATCCAAAACCACACCACTAAAAAAACTAGCTAGGGACTCATTCTTTGCAACAGTTTAGTTAAAACTGCCATTTTGGTTCTAGTACCAGAATCTGAATTTTCCCACATAATGACAATTTTTCTGAACCAAAGTTGCTCAGTTTCATTCTCAACAGTTAAATTGTAGGAGATGCTAATTCATATCAAATTACACTCTTTTAATTAATTAGGTCTGAAAAGTTGAAAATCATTGTTTCATAAACACTTTTAAACTATTAGCAAAAGAAACTGTATTATAGCTGTAAAGAAACAGTATAGGTTGGTGTAGAATATTATAAATTAATATTAATCTGCAGAGCCTTTGTCAAAAGAAATGGAAAGGTTCTGCCTCAAAGACAGAGCCTTACTGCCACTGTTTTCAGTCCGTAAAAACACAGGTGATGATTTCCTCTGGCTCTGCATCAGGACTTGGGCTTATGTTGTATATTATGCAGAGGGAACAGCTTCTTTTGCGTTTTTTCCCAACTTTCTTAATATTTGGTATTGGATGAAATTCTGATGAAATACCATTTTGATTATACATTCTACTTCAATAAGCTAATCACATGCCTAAACATTAAGACCATAAAATAACCAGAGACACAAAGAGTTGTCACTACCTCAAAATTGTCTGAAAAGCAACAAAAATAATTTATTTTTTTCTAAGGTAAATTATAACCTTAAAAAAATGGTGGGTGTCTGTGTGTGAGATCAGATTTATGGCAATGTATTTTATACTTGCTTCCAAATTGTATTGAGAATACTGGTTTTGGGGAACAGTGAGGAATGGATGAATAAAAAGGAAACTTTGAATTTGTGGGGATTTCCATGCAGTATGTGCATGCTTCTTGGCTGAAGCACTGAAACTGTGTTAATAGCATATAGCAACAATGTAAGGTTGGAAATAAAGAATAATTCCGTGCCTAATGAAAACTGCCAATGCAATTTGTGCAGGTAGAATGCAATTACCCAAACTGGAATATAGCCAGACACGAAAACATCGTCCTTTCTGTTTCAGACAATGCAGTGGCTACTTAGGATATAACAAGCAGGAACTTTTATAGGGCACTTGCATGTCTGCACTCCAGTACATTTTGAAAATGTAAGAGATTTTTATGTCGTTGCCTCAACCATTGGTGTATTTTTGTGCCTTTAACGTGTTTAAGCAGAAAACATGGGCAGCTTTTCTCGCTAATCTTTACCTAATCTTTCTTTCTTTACAAGAAAGAAAAGAACCCCACCCCCAGTTCTTGTGGTTGAATATTCTAGATCTTTTGTTGCTTAAAGCCTTAAAGGGTTTTATGTAGCTTGGATGTATTTTAAATACATGGCTTAATAGATATGCTTTAAAAAAAAACATTGCTGTGGGAGCATATTCAGATTAAAAAGAGACAGTTTGCTTTTTACTTCAGTCTTATTGCAATTTTTTTTTCTGAAAAACCCAAACAGTATATAAACAGTGAGTAAACTATTAAAGGATGGTGTTTTTCCAAAAGTTGCTGTATTTTACAAAGAAGATTCTAGTAATACAGTAGTCATTTGAGGCTGTATTTAGATCTCAGATAGAAAGTGATGCTGTTCAAGCCTTGGACTAAATATTACAGTGAGTTCCACTTATTCAAAGTATCGTTTATATGCCCTTGAGCAATAAAAAAAGAAAAACTAAAATTATGATGAAAGGCAATTCTCAACTCATATTTGCTCAATCTATATGCTTTAGCAATTTCTACTGGCTGGATTTACTTTGAGTTGGTTTGACTGTAATTGAGAGGTTGACGGTGAAATGGCACTTCAGAGAAATACCATCTAAGAATAAATCATTATGAAATAAGCTTAAGTTTTCCCCTTAACTGTGGCTCTTTAATCCTATTACAGAATATTAATTGGTGCTAATGTGTATTTTGGAACTTTTTGAACAGTGGTTTTCCCCTACTCATCGTATGCTAAAAGGTTCCTATTCAACTGGCATCATTTTTGGGTGACTGAAAGACAGTATGTACATTTTGATTTTTCTCGTGCACTATTCATTATGTTGTTGGGATGCTGACACTCCCTTTCTGAGACTAATCAAAGTGATGTCATTAGAAGTACCCATTTCTGGAAGGAAGAAAAAGAATATTTTGAAGTTGACCTTTGAGCCTTCCTGCATTCCTCCGATTTTTGTCAACATTGTTCTTATTTCTCAAGGGCTGGTTCCAAAGAGCAGACAAAATGGCCAATAGCTCTGATGACAGCAGCAGACTGACTGTTGCTGGAGCCAAAGGAGACACATTTTTTGGATGTTTCAATTGACCAAACCTGGGTGCTGTCTTCAGCTAAGCTTTTGCACTTGCTGCTGTGCTGTGCAGCAACCTATAGCAGCTTTTCCAATGAAGTGTTAGTCATCTCTTTGCCAATGTCAGCAGGAAGAGACAGACCTTTTCATCTCACCTCCTGTACTTTTCGGTCCTCCTCTTTCCCCTTTCTTCCCAATTTACCTGTGCTGCCTGTCTTAGAACAGCCCAAGAGCAGACCTTCACCCCTTCCTTTCTCTTGCCCATGTTGAAAGACATGGCTGTGTAAAAGCTGATTTAACTGGAGAAATAAGAAGCAGGGCAGGCAGAAATAGAGTCAATGTAGATAAAGATGTAAAGGACTCTGACACTGTGTCCTTAGGCCCTGAGCTGACTGACATGACTAGCCATCATGTGACCCAGTGAGTTTATTTTGTCTCCAAAAATCAGGGCACTGAATAAAAACACTCATTGGGAATGGCGCCTGGTAACTTCTTAACCCCTGCACAATGCCTGGGAATCACTGCTAATTGGTGTGGTGAGTTTTCCATTGTAGTGTGGACATAACCTATGGGAGGAGGAGTAACACAAAGGAGGAGAAATCTCATGTAAAGGCATGTGGGAAGGGAAGAACTTGGCAGTGTGAGAACTGAAATACCTGCAGGTAACCAAGACAGCCAAAATCCACAGCTGAAGTGTAAAGAGCAGATTTACTCCATCCCCACCCTGGCAGAACACAGACACATCCACTGCTAAGCTTATTCCGTCTTAGCCGGCGCAAAAAGCATGTGCCATTCCCGCCTGCCATCCAAGGCCTGGCACAGGGGCAGTCCTTCACAAGGCTGTGTTTGACAATCTCCAAACTTCTTATCTCTCCTCTCCGCCAGCAGCAGGCCTAGGCCTGGTAAGAATATTTTTCAGGTCTTTTGCAGCATTGTGTTACCTTCTAGAGGAATCCCACTTCTCAGAATGGGCAGAAAACAATGTGAAATTTCCCTCCACTGAACATGCTTGGCATCTTCATCTGCCAGGTCATTTTGAGAGAAAATAACTATTTTTCCTTTCTTGACAAATCTTCCAGCTTTAACCATTTTGTTCCAACAGGCAGGTATTGAAGTAGTACCATTTATTCATTATCCAAATCTTCTGAACCGGTCTCTGAGATATTTTAACCCAGGGTGTTGATTGAATGATCCACTGAATTTATTAAAGAGGGTATCTTGACCAGCTGAAAATTTCCTCCTGCATAGTTGTGATAACAATTTGTTTGCTTGATTGTAGCTATATAAGCGGTAATTTAAACTTTTAAGTATTTCCCAGAAAAAGATGACATTTTTTCTTCATACTCAAGCACATTTTATTGCATAATTGCCTAGTTTTCAACTAAATCAAAGGGAATCAGGTATTTAAATTCCTTTGAAGATCTGAAGTAAGTTCTAGAAAGATGATTTAAAATCATCTTTAGGGGTCTGTGGTACCTCAGTAGAAGTTATAGCAGAAATCAGATGTTTCTGAAGAAAAAAAAAAGAACTATGTTGGTATATTCTTATGTAGCTGTAAATAGGGTGATGAGATTTTGCTGCATGCTTCAAAATGCAGTTTTGCTTCATTGTAAATGTATTTTGCAAATATTTAAAATGCACAGGCTGGGTAATTCATTTGCTTTTTCAGATGAGCATTTTCAGAAATTAGTGTTTGGCCAACAAATGTCTACTTTCAAATATATATTTAAAACCTTTTCATTTGCTGAACATGCCACTGAATTTTCTTAGATTAGATAATTATCTTTCATTGTCCTTACATTAAATTCAGCTTAGCTTCATTCAGCTTTATGACTTCTAAGATTTGTAATTAACTTTTTTATCAAATATTAATAGAAGACAGAAAACCTGAGAGTTTCTTAGCTCCAGAACTTGGAGAGTGACAAGAGAAAGAGCTGAAGAGGTTGAAAACTCTACCCGCATCCTTAGTTTTCTTTGTGGAAGCATCATGGGGGAATTGAGGTCATGACACTGCTAGAGCTCCACATGTATAGCAACACCAAAAATTTTAAAAATTGTCATACTCTCTCTCTGGTATCAGTATGTTCTTCCAAATAAAATAAGAGTATAAAACAATGACATTTCCCCCTTAAAAATTAGTATCTAGAATAAATTTTGAATTATTTTACTTTTGTTCTTTTTTGATGATCTTTTTTTTTTGTGTTTACCATGTTTTCAAAAAGGTTATGTAAGGGTTGGAGGGAATTTGTTGGGGAAAAATATTTTTTACAAAAGTAAGGCTAGTAATATATTTTAAAGGAAAGTTTATGGAAGAATAGCAATGAAGAGCTTTGGGATTTGTGAAAAGCCCTTGTGAAATAATATTCTAGTTCTCTGAAGAAAACAGTCTAAATAAAAAGCAGAGTTTGATAGAAATAGAATCACAGAAATAATTTGCCCAGGGGTTTGGACAAAGCTGTTATTGTCCAACTTAACGTCTTTTTCTTCCAGACAGTTTTATTATTCATACCTTTTTATGTATTCTAAAAGGACTCTTGACTAGTGTGTAGAAAACCCAGAGTCTTTAATTTATGAATTAAAACTTGTAGGTAGGCAATTACATGGCAGATCTGTATGAGCCTGGGTCTACTTTTCTTCTCATTGTCTAAAAAATTTTGGTCTTTCTTGTTCTCTCATTTATATTTTTGAAAACCATAACTAGGAAATCATCTCCAAACCTTTCCAGGACAGATATCCGCTCCAGCAAATGGTGCTGTATTACTGGGTGGTGCTCAATCTTTAGTTTTCAGAAACCTAAATCGAGGAATACAACACTAGAAGGGATTTGAATCCAGTTTATGCACTTGCCTACCTGTTGAGACCAACAAGATCTTTTAGGGAAATAGTATATACATAGTGATTTGTGTTCACGGTGTGGCACGGCACAAGTTTTAATCCTAAAAAAGATAGCAGATCATCTCTATTATTCTCTAATCCTTCTGCACAAAGAATTCTTCTGCCAGGAATTGTTCACCCATTAAGATAAATCTTTGTAACTACTTCAAAATATGGTCAATGGGCACTTAGGATGCCACTGTATTTTAACTTAATGCTTGTGCTATAGGTTTATCAAAGACATTTATTTCAGACATTTATTTTTAAATATTTTAATAGTCCTCTGAAGTGGAAACAAAACAGGATTCACAAGGGTTTCTTAATACTGAATTTTCTTCCTCTTATTTTCTTTCGTAAAGCAGTAATCAGACACTGAAAGAGCTGGAAAGTGTTCCCCTCAAGGCTGATAGCCTCACAGTTTGTGGGTTTTTATTTGGTGTCATGAGTATTCCAGCTCCCAGGTCCAAACAGCTTCTCTAAGAACTCATTAAGATTAAATTTTTGCTAATCTTGATCAAGTCTCACAGTTTTTAAGGAATAATTTCTCAATTGACTCACAAAATCATTTGCATACCTTCTTCAAATTAGTGACGTATGCCAGAGTATGTGCAGAATGGCAATATTTCCAACTATCTTCCTCACTCTTTGTGGCTTTCTCTTTGGCTACTGCATGATGCATATCAGACTGCCAGTGGTAATGGCAAAACTGGCAAGTCCTGCTACTTCTGTGGTGTGTGAATGTGGGGCAGAAATGGATGATCACTTTTTGTGCAGCCAACATTGTACAACAGAAACTGCATTTCCAACAGGCCTGTTGTATCTCGGGCACCCCGTCATAGATTTTTTAGTATAAACCATATCTATACTGTAGTAGAAAAGGTGTATAATTCCTCACTGAGGATGTTTGGGCAAGCCTGCAGACAAGCATAAACACTAATATTGAGAAAATTCTGCTGGACGCAGTTGATTCCAGAAGTCAGTGTCAGCACAAGAGCGTATTGAGAAAAACGTGCCAAGAAAGAAAACAGGAAACGCGTACAAAATACAGGCAAGGCTTGGCTATAGTTGGAGGAGATAAGAGGACCATTAAGACTAGTAACATCCTGACATGAACATTTTGTTTCTCCTCTTCATGGCATTTTTCATATTTGAACAGAGCTCTTGCCTCACATGTAATGAATCCTTCTAATGTAGCTGAGGATTCCCACTTTATAAGGCAGCAGTGACTGGTTTTTAACTTTTATACTTCTTTTTTATGGTAACTATCTTTAACGTTAACTTTTTCTTTTCTCATGTCCTTCAGACACCTCTTGTGAGGAAAACTAATCCTGTACATAACCTTCATGTTCTCTTTTATTTCTTGCACAGATGTTGAGGATTATCTGGCTCGGCTGATCTCACACATCTCATCACTAATCTCTTTTGTCAGCTTGTCCATTCTTTAGATATTATCTATTCTTTTGAAGTTGCTCACTTCTGTCCCTTATAGTCACTGAAGGAACAATGACAAAAGATCCAGTGAAAATAGCAGCAGAATTTACATATTTCATCTTTACCTTGAGATGGATGCTAGACATATATGGTTATGGCCTTTCTTGTCCCTTTTACTCATTGTTTCATACCTAGGATTTATTAAGGCTGTGTTGATCAATAAGAGATAAAAAATATAGCTTGTTGGAATTGTCTGTAGTTGAAAATATTAATATTTGACTCTCAATCGTGATGGAGGGCTCAGTTCCTTTTATATTTTTCCTTGTTATTAACTCTCCCACACCAGCTGTCTTCAATACAAAGGCAGGGAGATGTCTGCTGACAGCTGTATTTAGAAGTTAGAGTGCTTTCCAGATTTAAATTCAAGACCTAAAATTTTTAGATCAATGCACAGACACTGTGGAGGTGAGAACTGTTGTTTTCATCTGAGTTTCATCTTCTACATTGATCTATTGTTCTTATCAGTGTTTCGTCATCTTCCTACCCTTGGAAAATAGCAGCAGGCAAAATTGAACTGGTTCACAGAAGCTCAAGGAGTTGATATTTATTTTTGAGAAGATGCCATATTTTCAAGAGATACAATACAAATATATCAGACCAATGATGTAGTAATCCTGAGCTCTGAGGAAATCCACCCAGGAGAAATGTTAAATTGACTTCATGTGTTTTCAGCATTAATTAGCATTTCAGATATATTACAGGGAGTCTGAGCCCTTAGGTTGCACCAACACAGTATCATATTTCAGAGCTGTGTAAACCCAGTAAAAATTCTAATCATGTGTTTTATTCCTCTACCTCTGGCTCTTGTAGTCAAATATCTGTCACACAGATCAGTCAGAAAAGTTAAACATAATTTTAAAGACCAAAAGGTGTGTTGTTTGTTTTGTTTTTTTTTTTCTAAGTGAGATCATGCACCTTGAGGTGTATAATTTTGGTTGGAATGGGGAAGAGCTTTTCTATTATCATTATCAACCTGTTATAATATTTGTGATGTGGCAGCTGGATGTAACAGAGGCTGTTTCTCAGTGTGATTTTGAGGGAGGGATAAGTTGTTCCTGATAGGGAATTTCACACTGTATTGTGAGAAAGAGCCCCTTGTTCCTCAGGTGGGTTAGACCCAGCCAGCTGCCTATTTGCTACCTTCTCCCACTGGACAGGGAGTAAATGGAAAGAAGACTGAAGGATGGAGAAAAAGATGGTTTAGTAACTGAAAATACAGTTGTGTGCGAAAGCAAAACAAAATAAGGAATGTATTATTTCCTTCCCATTTGCAGACAGTTCTCCAGCTGCTTCCTGGAAAGCAGATCCTGGGAATGAGTTGCTTGGGATGACATACATGCAAACATCTGGAACTCCTCCACCTGTTCTTGAGATTTTATTGCTGGCTACATTATACAGCATGGACCATCCCTTTGCTCAGTTCTTGTCACCAAAATTTCCTCCCAGTTTCTTACCTATTCCTAATCTGGAACCAGGGTGACAAAATGAGGAAAAGTAAGTCTTAAAGCACTGCTCAGCAATAATCAAAATGCTGGGTTTTTATCACTGCTGTTTTAGCCAGAAATCTAGAGCACCATTCAGGCTGCTACAAAAAATGTTAATTTCATCCCAACCAGATGCAGTCCACTTCCTTATCCCACCAGGAAGAGCTGTTACCTCTCTTTTTGGAGTCCAGCAGCAGTAGACAGTGTTCTTCACCTAAACCATCCTGAAAGTCTGCATCATCCTGTAGGAAAAGGTCAAATTTAATGAGCATTGCTTCAGTTTGGCCTCTGCCAGTCACCAATGTCTGACCTCCAAACACTGCACCCATGTCCACTCAGAGCTCTCCTTGATGTGGTGACAAGGCTCTTAGATGCCCTCAAATCTGGCCTTTGCCTTAAAATTCACTGCTCTACCCTGAGTGTGTTATTATTGCACCTTTGTCACAGCTCATTGAGCCATGTAATCATTCTGCATGCGTCATCACTTCCACCCCTAGTAAAAATGCTTGGCAGCCAGAGATGGCATCGTGGTAAAGGTGCAGTGAGCGCTTCAGTGAGAGCAAAGTTCTCTAATGGCTAAGAAATAGATTAGGAAAAGTTACAAAAGCGACTGACACATTACATATCTTATAAAATCCTTCTGTGAGGTATTTGAGGTTCTTGTGGGAAAATTAAACACTAAACTCATCATGTGTCCATTTTAAAAACAATTTTGGTTTTGATAGCTAATATATTTCAGATTTCATTTAAACAGTTTATGAGATGCCTGTAAGATAAAACAGCTTTATTCATTGGAGAGTTTTCTTCTCTCAAACCTATTAAAATTTCAAATATCAAGCATTTCAGGTCTCCGAGTCAAAATTCATAATGCTTTTGATTTGTTATTTTACAGAAACAAACAGCCGTTGTACCTGATGAATTGATGTTGAATGTTTTATTTTAAATTCCTAGATTCCCCAGTTGTTCTATAGGATTCTTCACTTTGCAGAATTGTCTGATTTTACTTCTTGTGCAATGCAGCAAATGATTAATATACTAATTGTTGCTAGAATATTGAATCATCAGTTCTTCAGATTCAAAATTACTACCACTCTGAAGAGCTTCTCCTCCACTTCTCCTGCATTTACTGGAAGTAATAAACCCGTGCTTTTCCTTTACAAAAGTAATTGAACCAATTTAAATGTGAAAGTCTAAATTGTCTCTACACTGTCTCTTCATTTCTCCCATGTTACTTCTTCCCCTCTCCTTGTAGTTGCCAGTAGCTTCATTGTCTTTTGTTTTCAGTATAAGAGCCTCTATTTTTCTAGATTTTATCTTGTCTGAATGCCAGCTCTTTTTCTGATTCTTTCTTCTTGATGTTGCTTTGTCAGATTGGTTTTCCAATGCTATGGTTTCACATGATCAACTCTTCTTCAACCTATACCCTGTATATGTTTTCCTTCATTGTTTTGTAATACAAACATACTTGTTCTCCAAAGAATGTTGGTCTCTCTCTGTGTCCCAGTTCTTCACTGAATTCACCTTAAGATATCTTTTGTCGTCCCCCCCCATTTCATGTATGCTTTTTCCTTATTTTTCCCACTGCTTATCCTCTACACCATGTCTTTTTCCCCCCCACATTTCTTCCTCTCTTGTGGCTTCAGAACATTTTGGTTGGACCTACAAGAGGACATTTGCCAAGAGATAGGTTTGCTACTCCAGCTTCCAATCCCTCTTTCAAATGAAGGAGCTTGATTTTTTTTTATTTCTGGCCTTGTTCCATATAAGAGTCTGGTTATCAACCAAAGAGTTTTAAATACATTTCTCAGTTTTGCTGAGGCTAATGTGCATACCCCCCCTCTTCATTTTCTTGGTGCTAATTTATCACTTTCTTTGTGTGGGGATTACTTAAAAGCAAAATAAAAACCCATCAGATAAGAATTTTCTTGAATCTGATTACAGCAAGCAGGGATTTTTCCTCCAGAGATAGTAATAACATCAATAATATGAATATTTAACTGCTCCAAAGTACTCACAGGCTCCATATGTAGAGGGTGTGGTATTATGTTTGTTCTGAAGACCACATAGATGATGTGAGGATACATGCTTGTCATGCTCTGAAATTCTGCCTAAAAATTGCACTGAAATTCCACCCACAGCCTGCGACATTTCTACATGAGCAAAACACTGCCTGCATGAAAAAACACACAAGGGAAAAATAAGGGCAACAAATTAATAATTCAGATTAATTCCACAAAAATCTATATTCCAGTCAACAAATAATGACAGCTACCTATTCCAGTGGCTGAAGTTTGTTGTTACTATGATTCTTTAAAAGTCTGTATGTAGAAAACCAATATCATCAGCACTTCCCGAAGAGTTTGCAAGTTTTCCTTGTGGCTGTAAAAACCCTTTCACTCTAAAGAGACAGAAAGATTTGGTCAAATTGTGTGCACTGCTGTTGTGCAGATTTCAGTTTCCCCTTGGCTTATTTGAAGAAAGCAGAAGGCATCATTTACCTTCCTCTGTCTGCCATCACTCAGCCAAGCAGCTGTTCGGGCAGCTGGACAAAACCAGAGGATGCTGGCTTGGCTAGAACAGGGGAAGCAGTAGCCCAAGTCATAAAGGAGTCCAGGGACATGGAAATGAGGCAGCATTATTCAGCAAGATTAGGTAATTTCTGATGTTAGGAATTAATATCTGTAGCAGGCTTTTCAGGGGATGGCCAGATGGGTTAAAGAGAAGTAGATCACGATATCTGCTCAAATTCTGAGTTTTTGAAATCCACCATTAAATTTCATTTGAACGGGCATAGTAATGTAGATGAAAGAGAAGGCTCTGGTATGAGGAGTTACAATAACCTCACTTTATACTGATGAAGGTGTAAACAGAAATTTTAGCTGTACAAAAAACAGGGGGAAAGGTGGGTTTATGGAGGATAATCAGTAGAAGCCTGCAATACTGGCTATTTCTTCTCCTAAACAGCCTCCCTTTGCTCCTGCTTTATATAGCTGAAATACCAATCCAATCAGTCCCCAAGGAAAAGACATCTAAAACCAAAAGGGACTTTTGGAATAAAAAAAAAAAAAATCTTATACAAAAAAGACAGCAAATATTTTGCTGTGCAGGTTTTTCTGTTGGCAACTCCTCCAGAAAGAAGCACCGGATTGATGGACTCTGTAGTGTCGATCCTGTACATTAAAACACAGTTGTAGGATGGGCACAAGAAGTGTTTTGTATTTTATCCTGCTCTGTTGACATTTATACTTTTGGTTTACTCCCAGCATATATTCTCAAGATCCTATCTGCAGTTATTATTTTGGATAATCTCATCTTTCACTGTAAAAAATGTTATGCTGAGATCTGTGTATGAGCTCAGCCTTAAGGAACTACACAGTGTTGAAAAGTCTGTGGTAAACAGATCTGGGTGCAAATTTCCTTACACCTTTGACGGCAGTAACAAAGTTGAAGTTTAAGTGTAATTATGTAGCTAACTGAGGGCATATTTAGAACACCCACATATCTGTTGAGTTGTCCAAACAGTTGGGAGATGTATTTAAATAAATCCTGAACTATGTTATGCTTTTTAATAGAATTGAATAGCTTTAAATGCAGACTAGTCTACTGAGGCTGATGGTTAATGTGGCTCTGTCATGTTCAACATTTCAAGGATCATATTTCAAAGAGAGTTTATTTTTAAATTGTGTTTCACTCTGCAGTTTAGAAAAAAAAAATCAGCAAATGGGGCTAAGTAAATGTGATCACTGTTATCCTGTCAGTATTAATTTTCCAAACAATATTTGGAATTTCATATTTGGAATTTCATATTCTGTTTAAATTAAATACTTTCAGTTCTCTCAGTAAAAAGATAGCTTTTGAATATACACATTGCCTCTTTTTCTGCTCTGTACTGCTGGTGGCTGCTTGCTTCACTAAGTCATGTCTGAGCATAAGGCTGACTGTGCCTGTGAGCAGATTTTTGCTTTTAGTTCCTCCACAGCTGAGGGCTGGAGAGGCAATAATAGCTGTGAATACTGCAACTCACTGCTACAAGAACTTTAATTTCAAAAATAGAAATGGAAGTCACGGATGTCTCTTTGTTACCTGCAAGACAGATGAATATAGGAGCTTGTTCAATGAAATAATTGAATCAATTGCATAAATTTCAGTGCCTCGAATTCCTTTGCAAAATAAAAGTAATTAGATTATGCATGCTATAATTTCCATAGGTAAAGCTGACATAATTGTGGTCTCAATTCAGGAAATCATCTTCCTTTTATGATGTTTATACTGTTTAGTTAGTCTGTGCCATGGTGATGACTGTCATTCTTGGAGATTATTTTATGTTCTTCCGTTGAAAGACGAAACCAATGGAGATTTTTTCGGTTTTCTACTTCTTTTTGTGCTACATAAAGTGAGGCTGTTGAAAGAGAAGTAAAACCAGACAAATTCTGTTTCTGTTTTAATCAATCAATAAATCTGAGGGAGCTGTTTTAACAGAAAAATCACACTTGACTTGTAAGGTCGTGCTTCTCATGTAGCCAGCACTTTATCAAGTAATGCTATGGCACAACTCCCAAAGGTGCAGTCGTGGGGAAACTTCGTGTTTCTTAGATCTAGCAGCAAGAGCAGCTCTTACACCCAGCATCTCAGGCTTGTCCAAATCTCATTTAGCGTTAAATGGAGCTCATGTCTAACAGGGAAGGAGATCTTGTTTCAGAGTATGATAAATGTCTCTAAGACTGGTTTGCCATATCTGTAGAGAAGAAACAATTCACACATGGTGTTAGGGCACTATAAAATGAATGGCATTGCCATCCTCTGCAGGCTGGCTACAGGGAAGGATGTTGTTTACATGAAAATATTTATGTGTTGTGTTTTCTTTTGCTGCTGGTAGCATCTTTTGATAATAAATTCTTTCTCTTTCTCCTTTCGCTTTTCTGTAACTTAGCTTTAAGAGTTGCATTTCTGTTTTTCCACACACTCTATGACCTACACAATATTGAGAAATAGACAGGGTGGTTTATCTGAATTTTACTAGCATGAACATAAACTGAAACATCTGGTTTGTACTTAAATGAACCAAAAAATTATCTGTGACTAAGATTCACTGAATTAGTTAGTTTAGATGGATTTAGGGTTTTTTTAAAAGCTCAAAGTATGGGAAAAGGAGGCAATCAGTAAATACAGTAGTGTTTAAGGTATAAATATATCCCAAAATACTCTGAGTTGTGTCATCAGTGTGTACCAGATAAATCTTGTGTCTATCACAGTAAATGTTAGATTGAAAGTTCCTCATGACAGGTTGATGGGGGTCTACCTGGCATTATGCAAATACTTGTTGGTTGGTTGGTTGTTTTGTTGGTTAGTTTTCGAGGCTTTTTAGTATATTGAGAAAAACCTGCAAAGGTATCACTGAGAATCAATGCCAATACCAATATTGGGGTATTCACTGCAGCTTTTTAAACCCTATTATTAACCACTAAAATACTTACTCAAGGCACACCCAGGCCTTGTATTGTTGCAGAGAGCATTTCCCAACTCTGTGATAATTTTTCCATGAGTTTGAAGTTTTTCGTTTCCAGATCATGGCTGAGTCAGGCCGGACTCTGAATGAGACTGGAGCACAAATTAGACTGCTTGTAATATGAAGTATTTAGTTTATTTTTTTGCAAGCCGAATTTAACCAAGTAAGAGGGTATCTTGCTTAAGGAAAATGTTAAGATATTCCTGGGTTCATTTTAACTCTTTTTCAAAATTGTTTATATGTTATCTATGGAAGTATAGGCCTAAAACTTGCAGTCTGAGGTCTGGTCTGTATTTCATGTATTGCCGCCTCATGTAATTTTTTATGACATCTGTAGATCACAAAAGCATCACCATGTAGACAGTAATAAGTGCCTTTCCTCATATAATAAACCTTACTTGAGATGCTGGTGTAATTTATACCGATGAGATACATGATTTTACTTTACAGATTCATTAAATGTATATCTTGATACAGAGATTTTTTTCAATGAACATCAAGAGTTAATGAGTCAGAAGGAGTTCTTCTCCTCTCTAGGTACATAAATATGTAATGCTTGCAGAACTCAAGAGATGTCTTCCATTTGTTCTCTTCCACGTCACTCAGGACAAGTAATAGAAAGCTGTAGCAAGAGCCATAAAATTATAGAAGTTTTAGGCTCTGCTGAATAAACCCTCCTTTCTTAGTAAATTTCACAGAAAAATATTTACTGAAGCTTAATTATATTACCCCTAGCATTACTGCCACTACAATAAAGAGAGGGCAAGCACATCAGTTATAAACCAGAAGAAAAGAGAAACTGTACTGACAGAATTTCTACATGGAAAGCTGCCTGTATCAGCTCTTGCTCTGTGGGAGCCACTTCCCTAAGGCAAAGGATGGCCCTTATGTTCATCAAAGTGCATGATCATGTGCTTAATTACTCCTGAATCTGGACACATCAACAACAGCTTTGTACATTATTTTCGTCCAACAATACTTGCCAAAACCATGTGATGTGGTGTTTAGTGGGAACTTAAGGTGCTTTGTTATCATACAAATGCTGTTGTTGAGTAGTTCTTAATTACAATTTTTTTTTTAGTATGGGAAATTGTGTATAGAATACTGCATTCAGTACAAAACATGATGTGGTTTATACACAGACAGAAATTATTGTCTGCCATATGCACTGGACTTATTACATTCACAGGAACCAAAAATTTCGTAATTGACCTGTTTAACAAACAGACATACCAAACCCAACAAAACCAGTGCGATATTGCTGTGATATTTATTCAGGATATATATCTTCAGGAAGATATTGTGTAACTTTTCCTGGGCTTTGAAAAGCAACAGGACTGATTGCAGGTTAGTTAAACATGGGTTTTTTTCTTTATAGTCTGTGCTGAGCTGAAGGTTTTCATTACTGAAATGGTGCTTAAGTGAGTTTGTTTAAGTCTGATACTTCTATGTTCTTTTTGGCTTTTTAGTCTTTTTCTCTCTGTACTAGAGAAGGTATTGAAGGAATAGGACCTCTGGCAAAAGGCTTTGTCATATCCAGACTTTGAGATGAGAGAATCTGTTTACTAGTCCTTTAAGGCTCTTATGGAGTGGAACACTGTGCTTAGCTGCATCATTATAAGCTAAAAGAGTTCTGTGATCCAAAATAGATTGAAAATTGTTTCTTTTCTGGTGCTGCAGCTCCAGATATTAAGATACCAGCATATTGTGCTTTAAAGTTGGCTGTGGCCTTGCGAGAAAGAAAGAAAGAAGTGGCTTTTGAGAGATGTTGATGTGTAACTCTGTTTAGGGAGCAAGTCTGCATTTAGATGTTTATTGTTAAGCAATACTGAAGTGCACAGTTGTACAATAAATCATAGTTACACCTTTATTCTTTTAAATAGGTAATTCATTCCTGTTTTTAAATGATACTGTAGAGAACTCTTACTTGCACTTTGGGTAAGGTTGTTAAATACATGGAAGGATACCCAACGTTCATTTCCATAAGGAGCGACAGAACACATGAAAAGATAAATGTAAATGATAGTATATGTCTGCTAAATATATGTCAGCTTGCTGGAAGAATTTAAAACACAAACAAATGAAGCTTATTCCTGACTTGTTGGTGTTTGAGAGCTGTGCATTGCCACACTAACTAATGAGAAATACTGGTTGTGCAACTTAGGGTAGCAGTTGTAGCACTGTAGATGAGGGATACTCAGAAGCTGGAGTATCCAGCTGTGATATTCCTTCCACTGTGTGATATTCCTCAACTTGCAATTCTGACATCCCCCAGCCTAGGCAAGAGGAACAGACAAGGCAGCATGCTAATGACCTGCTTGAGTTATAATTAGGCTGTCTTAATATTTCATTGATGTAGCTAACATACTGTTTCATTCTGATGCAGCTCTGCTGTGCTTATGTTTGTGATATCCAAGCAGGCAACAAATACATGCCAAAACCCAAGAGTGAATGTGGGAATAATTTAAATAATGCAAGACTTGCACCACTGAAACCATAGAGTAGCTTTCCATGTTTCTCATTACCAAACCTCACTATTTACATATTTTGATACCTTTTTGTGATGCTTGTTTTTTTGTTTTCCCCTGAAATAAATCAAAAAGCAGGAATTCTCCAATCCCATTCCCACCAGTACAAAGTGGCATAACTCACTGTTTTACTCTTCCCTCACTGCCTGCTAATGGCCAGTTAGAGACAAGGGACAAGGCTGTGAGGTCTTGTTGGTCTGAACCAATGTAACTGTTATGATCCTGACAGGTTTTACTTTCTGAAACTGATAAAATTCGACTTCATTGTGAAGATTTTTTCTCAGAGAAGTTGCAAGCATATCTGGGGGCTTTACTGTATCGACTCTGTTCCTCCATGTATTTGATACAGTCCTTACTTCCTCAGAGAAAGATGTATGGAGGAATTTCCACGTTCCCATTTTTCATGTGTCTAGAAAGTTTACGTTCATGTATCAAGATTCCAGAGGCAGACTGAATTGAGAGGCACTTCCCTGGGCTGGAATAAAGATCTACATGGGAATACCATTTTAGTTCAGATGATGACAAACGGGATACATCCATCACAAGCACGAATAATTTTAGAGCTGGTGTCTAGGGAGACCATTTGTTGTGCATCATTTCCTGAATAGTCAGTATAATTGTCCAAGGTGAAATTGTGTCCTATGTGTCCAGTTCAGTGGTGGGTTTTTATTGTTTACTCTGAGTTAATGAGAAGAGAGCCATCTTAGAAACAGGTTTATTTTGGCTGAGGAGTTAATAAAAAAGTTTTTCCCTGCACTGTTGTCAGGCTGTTCCTCTGAGCCGGAGGGAAAAAAAAAAAAAAAAAAAAAAAAGAATCTATAGGTCAGATAGATCAGGAATTTTTTTCACATAGTGATAGTACAGAAATATTTTGGTGGATAATACTGACCTCCTGAAAGGTGATGATTTTTTTTCTCAGTGTGTGTCTTAATGGTGAAGCAGTCACTGGTTTTATTCATTGTTATATTAATGTTTATCATGAGCAAACTCCAAACAACTGTAAAAGTAAGTTGAATGTATTTCTGATTTTGTTCTTCTAATTTGCTGAAATGTGTGAAAGTTTATTGTCTGAAAAAGAATTGAGTGGTTCGGGGGAAGGAGGTGTACTGGAATTCTGTGTATTCAGAATTGTTTAGACGGTCAGAGATTTTTCCAAGAGTAATCTTGATGAGATGATAATCATCATGTTGAGACATTTTTCTCTAGGAAGTAGATGGCACTGCGTGGTCCAAGTTCCCTCTTGAACTTAGGTTAATGACATTATATAGAGAAATATTCTCAGCATGTACTTAAAATTAGTTTTATTGCTTTGTTAGACTTGAATTAAGAATTTTTATATCTTTCATGTCTTTTTTGTGTCTACTTAGAAATGCTGCTTCACCTTATTTGCAAGCCTTGCCTCACTGGATAATTTTCAGCCTGTATCTGCTGGCTGTTAGGGAGCAAACAGACTCTGACTTTTGTTATTCTCAATAGTTAAAGTAAATTAGGACATGGAGCTTCTTTCATTGTCTTACTGAGAAACAGCTTTCCAAATTTTCTTATGGTTGCTTATCAGTTTACATTTTGAATCCTTCCAGATTATCAACATCTTATATGAAATGTGGACAGTGTAAGAGAGACAATATTGCAATAATGGCTTTGTTAATAATGTATACAATTCAAACCCACTTTCCTCCTCAAGAGAGTACTCCTTAATGTTGTCTGGCCTTGCTGTTCTTTGTTTTTTATTGTTTCCCTCCTGTACACAGGGTTTTTGTTTTAAAGTAAAAATAAAGCAAACAAAAGAAAAAAATCTGCCACTAATTGATGGACTAGCTCTGTTCTGATTGCATGTGAACACTTTCTACCCACATAGCCAGAACTTTTTAATAATGATTACTTAGGGCAATGTAAGCTAACAAGGTTTGCTTTCATTTAAATGGAGTAAGAACATTCCCATTGTCTGTAAGCTAGGAAAGCAATAAGTGAGAACAAGAGAATAGTCCATAACTTTTATGGATAGTTGCTTTTCAATTCAAGTATAAAAGTTCAATTCAAGTATAAAAGTATAAACACTTGGGAAGTGTTGACTAGACAAGGCTTGTAATCAAATACTAAGCAATAAGAATAAAATACCAAATTTTAAGTTACCAGTGGTAACTATATGTGTTACCATAGCTTGTTCTGTCCATTAAGTGAGACTTGCATCTTTTGTGAAAAGACAGCATGTAATCCTGCAGATTGGTTGTCTGTTACACTACATGTGCACAAGGAAAGGATGAGTAGCATATTTACTCATGGCTATTCTGTCTGCTTCAGGTGGCAATGTTATTTAAAGTATTTTTTAGGAAGGAGGTGTGTATGACATTTCTTGCACATAAATGTACACTGCTACCTCTTTTTATCTGCCGCAGACTTCAGTTAAAGGAAGACTTAAATCACAAATATCATGCAAGTACGTTAAAACACTAATAAATAGGATGAAAGTTTTGATTCAAAATATTTACTCAAGTTTGAAATAATTAAAAAAACCAAACCGACACACAAACCCACAAAGCTTTGAGATGAACTTTCTTCAATGCTATTCAAAGATATAGGTATGTATTAGATCAAAAATTGTTCTGTGGATTGAGTTGCTAAAAACTTGCAAGTAAACTATAGAAATGCCTAGAAAATTTTCACTTGAGAGGTCATCTGAGAGGTATTCTGAGAGGGGTTTGTATTTTTATAAGCTCTCTGGAAAAATGGATATATACTGGGATGAGCCAGCAGTGTGGCCAAGAAGGCCAATTTCATCCCAGCTTGTGTCAATGACATTGTGTCCTGGAGGATCAAGGATGTCACTGGGCACTGGTGAGGTCACACCTGGAGTGCTGGGTCGAGTTCTGGGCCCCTTGCTACATTGCGAGAACATTGGAGTGCTGGAGTGTGTCCAGAGAAGGGCAATGGAGCTGGGGAAGGGTCTAGAACACAAATCCTATGAGGATCAGCTGAGGGGGCTGAGGTATTTAGCCTGGAGAAAAGAAGTGTGGGTAAATTAATCTCCTTTTATATATTTGATGAAAAAGCCCTACTGGTTTTGGAGTCTGCAGTACAGAGTAAAGAAACAGTTGTAATCTCTTAGAGTAATCAAAAGCAGCCCAGGGAGTTCATTGCAAATAATATTTTAAAATAGATTGGAAGTGTTAATGTATTATGCTTTCTGCAATTATTGAAGAGAGAACTTTATTCTTTTGGGAAAAGAAAGGCATAATGAAATAGCTTTGAAAGGGTTATTGGTTTAGATGAGAAATGACAGGAGACACATTAGAAAAAAACTGCTTAGATTTTTGTTTCTGAAGTGAGAAAATAGTTCTCAATAAATGCTGAGAAAATTAACAGATTATGGTCCATATCTCACCATGACCAGATTTGACCAATTCATTTGGGCTGCATAAAGCCATTGTGTATTCTGGAAAGAAGTACTGTCGTAGTGAGCAAAATACAGTGTTGGAGTAGCAAACAAAGTGGTAGTCTGGGTAGTTATCAGCTTTGTGATGTGTGGAATTGGACATTTGGCATTTTCTATATTTTCTGAAGTCTTCTAAAACGTAATCTGAAAGCTGCCAATCCATAGACCTGGGTAAGAGCAGAGTGGGTTTGTCGGGGAGGGCCCTCCTGTGGCCAATCCTGTCCTCCAGGTCAGGACACTACGGAGGTTGGCAGCAAGAGTGTAGGTACCAAAGTACTGAAACTGTATATTGAAATGTTTAAATGACTGAACTAATGTGTGTTTACATAATGTGCAATTGTATTGTATTAATATTGTAAGTTTTAATTTCAGTGATGGCAATGCCTGTGCAGTGGCAGTGTTTGTCTCTGCAACATGAGGAACACAAACAGGTATTTTCTTGTTCTTTTTTTCTTGTTTGGTGTTGGTTTCTAAAAGTACTTTGTAAAGTACTTTCAGCACTGTCTCAGCTGGACTTCTCTTTTTCAACTGCTGAACTGTTGCACTGAGTCTCATGTAGGTACAACAATGATTCCCTCGTGCTCTCTAACCAACTGGAGGGGGCTGAGCATTAATTAATGTTGTTGTAAGTAACAGGGAGGTGAAAATGATCACAAGGGAACAACAGAGTAAAAAAAAATTGACTGATTATCAGTAATTGTGTAGTTTGCCTTTTATAAGCTGTGCTATTTTAAAACTGAGTGTAATGATAAGAATAATTCAGAGGGGAAGGAGGAAATGTTTTGCTTGCTTTGCTGATAAACGTTTGCTGTGTTCGATATTTCTTAGAGTCAGGATCCTAGTTTAAGGGGAGAAAGAAGACTCTTCTCATTTATACTGGTTTGATAATGAAATACCTGTGGCAATCCCAGATAATAACAAGCCCATGCTTTAGTGCCAGCAGAAGTGTGAGACTCTGTGAATGATGAAAATGTAAAAGTTAACTACAGTTTTTCACTGCTTCACTCGCAGTAAGAACTGCCAGAAACTCCAGAGAGCTGTGCTTTCAGAAATGGAGCACAAGGTACTTTCTGAAAAAAAAACTTCTGTATGAAATCCCATCTTGGGTAAATAAAGCATGAGGTCTATTTGATAAAGATATTTTTAAGTCAACAATAGGCAAAGAATAGCTTCACTTAGCTGTTGGGAAAAAATATATAATGCCTCAGGTGGATAAAATAGCTCCATTTTTTGATTAAAAGCAGAAATACAACTTTAAGAGTGCAAATAATTTTTCTATTAGTTTGAGGACCAGTGAAATTCACACATATAGTCTAACAGTATTTTGAGACTCTCTTCTTTACTAAATGAGTATTTGACCCTTCAGTCTGCAAGTTTGTCATATATAAATAACTTTGCAGGTTTTATTTTAAGGAAGACTGACTCGTCTCAAATGTTCATAATTGGTTTAGGTACTTGACATTGGTAAAAAACTCATCGAATCAAAACCTTTAGAATGTCTGGAAAAAAAGACCTATTAGATCATCAAATCTGGTTTTCTGTTGTTTCTTGGAGAGAGTACACACTGATATTAACCTGTTGCTCAGCTTGATCTTATCCAAAGGGTTGGAGTGATCTAAACATAATAACTTAAATTTTGAAGGTTTCACTGGGATATGAACACATCATTCTTACCATCTGTATTAATTTAATTACAAGGAGCTTTCTGAATCTTGGGTAAATGTCTTCCGAGAAAATTATGGGTGAATATTATTGTATTGGATGTGATAATGAAAAGGCCATTTGAGGAGATAAATACCTTTTTCTTAAGGCTTGATTTTGTTACCTACATTCACAAACCATAAAAGTAAGTTTATTGAAATGAATATTGTGACAAAAGCACAATGACATTGCAGTATTAGGTAAAAAAGAGAAAAGTATGTTTTATGGAATGATGTGAAATAACTTCTCACATTTGCTAACAGTGGAAATGCATGGATTCTAATCAGTTCCAAATGCTACCTCTTTTTCCACTTTGTTAAATTGTGCAGTAGACATATTAATTAATTAATTGCAATATCAAGGCCCAGTGGTTGATACCTTTTTCTTGCCTTTCTGTCCTTTGAGTGGAAGGAGACTGTGCCATAGTTGCAAAAGTAATCCACGCTGTAATAAATTGTAAAATGCAGTGGTGCATGTGTAACCTTATATTCCGTGGTGAAGAACGTGTGCCTTCCTGTTGCTCTGTACTGCTCTTTTTGGGACACAGTTTCCAGTTGGCTGAGATCCAGGCCTACTACAGAGTCAGTCATAACTGTGAAGCTGATGTTAAACCATTGGGATCAGCCACGGGAGGGACTCCAAGGGTTTCTTTACTCTTGGAGAAGGAAAAGGGAGGTGGTACCTGGGTACATTGTCAGTGTTGTAATACGGGCATTTAGATAAAATGGAACATCTGGCTGATTACCAAGCAGTTTGTTGTGCAGGTGCAGGGTTATTTTAGCACTGCAATTATGCCAGGTTTTATTATTATTTTTATACTCCTTTAATTATAGAACAAGAACCTTACTAAATTAACTTTGCGGGAGAACGTGGATTTGTAGGAGAGTTTGCAGGTTCTGATCATTTTTACTCTGTGTTGTGTATAGCGTTGCAGCATTACTACTGCGTTGTGTTTTTAATTTTAAAAAAAATTAAAACCCACTCTATTTGTCAGTATGGTTGTAAGAAATCCTTTAAAATAATGTAAATGGGGACTTTGAGCCTCTCTATCTGTGTGTGCAGTAATACATATCTCACTGACCTTCCTTAAAAGCAGAGTGCTGCCACAAGCTGTGCCTGAGCTTAGGTGTGGCCTCGTGGTCTTCTGCGGTAAAGGACACAATTATTTCTGATGCAGAGTGGCAGAATCTTGCCACTGGAAATGACACCAGTATCATCTCTTCTTTGCTTGCTGAGATACTCCCTTTGACATTATCTTTACACTTTAGCTGCAGCAGGAAAATGGCAACGCCTACAGCAGTCCCTCAACAGCTTTGGAGCAAACCTGGACCTATGACATGGGTTTAAGAGTTGAGTTCAGAAGTGAAGGGCTCTGTTTCACGCATACACACACACATTCCCTCAAGACTGTGGTGACTGGGTGCTTTGTTGAGCTACAATTGTTTTCCTAAAACCTGTAGCGGGGGGAGAAGCAGCAGCAGCTCTATCAGTACCAAGTCAAATCAAGTGGCCTGGTTTTCTGTGCTCGGTGTCATGTAGAAGATAGGGACAGTTCTGTCTCTGGTTAAAATGATATGTGGGAGTCTCTTGATGTCTTCCAATGCCTTTTTTTTTTTTTTTTTTGATAATCATAGTTAGGATGACAATAAATAATTCTGCAGGACTTGTACTTTCCTTCTATCAAAACCAGCCACTTTTTACTACCAGTCTCGCAGACGCCATAGCCAGATATCTTACCAAACCAAGCTGGCAGAATAGCTTTTTTGGTCTTGGATTTCAATGAAGATGGAAGAACTTCAGATATTTCTGAATGCAGAAAGCAGCAAATATTTGCTTTAGCACTATGTGTTCCTTGTATTTCTCTTATGTTTGCGCCATTCTTTCCAAACTCTGCATGATGCCCTTGGTCACTTGCAAGGTCTGGGGAAAATGATGGATGGGATGTCTGTTGTGCAGAAACTGTTCAGATATAAAAGACAGAGAGGTTTCAAGGGGGGCCCCATTTTGAGGTCTGACAAAGTTAGGGGAAAACCTGTAACTCCAGTGATAAAGGTCAGGCAAGGCTGTGTTGATTCAGAACATTTTGGAACATGGCTGATGTTGAGGGTTGGAGATTGTTTGGTTTGTTCTGTTTGTGTTTTGTTAATGCGTGTGTTTTTCTGTTTGGGGGATTTTTAAAGATAATTTAAACATGTTTTTAATGCAATATGTTATTAAATGGGCAAATCTACCCTTCAAAGTTTAAGAAGTCATATTGCTGTTTAGCAAGAAGCTCGCTTCAAAACATAACTGGCTGCTAAATAATAATAGAAGATAGAAAAAATAAAACTGAGAGCAGATAAGAAATCAATGGTTGTATTTAAACTTAGTTGAAAATTGCTGTCAGTGGTCTAATCTAAACTGGAGTGCACAAAAAGCTCTTGAGCCTTTCTGATGGCTTTCAGCTCAAATGCCAGTCAGTCTGTGCAGGGAACTGGTTCCACAAGATCTTCGTTGCTTTGAATTCTATCTGATTTCAAATTTTGTTATTCATGTCTCATAAATCTTCATAGCATCCAAAACAGAAGATGCATTTGGAGCCAGAAATTAAAATCAATGCATTTTCTTTGAAAAATGTAGTAGAAATGAGTGTGGTATCTCTTAACGTGTCTCTTGAGGATATTGTGTTTCCTGACCACTTTGATAAAAGGGTCGTTTTTAAAACTAATTTTCAGTTATTTTTAGCAGCTATGTCTTTAATAACAACAAGAAGTTACTTGGATAACTGTGGAAAATGAAAACAGGATCTTTGGTCATTGAGACTGCTTCGGTGAGCCGTAGATTTTTCTACAGATCATGCTGGCTGAATACTGCAGGTAGAGAAATATGGCAACAAGAATCAACAGTGAGAGTGAGAGAGGAGTTTAGTAAAAACATTTGACTTATCTTTATCCTGAGTAAAACAAACCTTGGCTCACTTGTGTTAGTTTTTCTGCCTACCTTCCAGTATTTTTACTCAGTGTGTGTGCTCATATTTTACCTCCTGTTACTTGACTTATTGACCACTTCCAATTGCCTTAATTCATGTCTAACCTTCACTATTTGACTAAGGTTACCAAAATGTTTTGTTCCCATCACTCTTAGCAGTTTTAATTGGCTGTTTTATCAATTTCAATATAGCACCTGGGATGTTTATTTTAGAGTGTATTTCTTTTGTGAAACATTGTAGGGACAGGGAACTAAATATACAGACTTCTTGCTAGTAGCCTAAGGTTCACTGTGATTAAATGGAAAAAGCCTTTTTATAGATATTTCAATGGAATGTAAAATCCACAGTGACAGTGTGCATTTGAGATCACATGAGGCTTTGTGACTTACTTTTCAAACACAATACTACTAAAAAGATGGTCAGCTGAAATTTAGATTGGCTGAACTCAGCAGTTATTAGGTATGGAGGGTTTAAATAGAATGGGATTCTTAAGACTATTGTCTAATTGAATTGTTTAATTGACAATTGTTTAATTGAAAACAAGACGAAAAACTATTAAATTCTTCATTCACTGTTTCTCACAGTACTTTAGTGGAGGTTATATAGGGAAAAGTCCATTAAATCATCTGTTTAAAGAAACAAAAGAACGATCAGTAGGCAGTGGCACTCTTTGCTTCAGGAACTTTTTCAGGCAACAAGTTAAAATGAGTTCAAAATACGGGGCTTTTATAAACTTATCTTGGTATACTCCCTGCTGTCTGTGAGGGAAAAAGCACATGGAAATAGAGGATAAATCTCATTATACCTAAGGTGAAGTGGAAAGAAATTAATGTGTTTATCCAATTTGTATTCCGTAATGAGATCCAAACTGTCCAGTGTCTTTTTTCAGAGTAGTGTGCTAATGTCTCTTTAAAATCCATTTGAGAATCTAGTTGATGAGAAATGAGGCTCAAGTGAGGATGGAAGGTTCTGCCCCCAGCCACAGTGCTGAATAGGTATTTCATGGTTTTTATGCATGTGAAGGAAGTATAAGAATGGGAATTGGGTGTTTGGGGAGTCCATGTGTGTGCCAAGGTACATAGAATCATAGAACTGGTTAGGTTGGAAAAGACCTCTGGGATCATGGACTGCTGCTGTTAACCCAGCACTGCCAAGTCATCTGCTAAACCATGTCCCCAAGTGTCACATCAACACATTTTTTTTAAATACCTCCAGGAATGGTGACTCAACCACTTCGCTGGGCAGTCTGATCCAATGCATAACACACTCAGTGAAGAAAATTTTCCTAATGTCAAAGCTAAACCTCCTTTGGTGCAACTTGAGGCTGTTTCCTCTTATCCTATCACTTGTAATTTTGGAGACGAGACTGACACCCACAATAGAGATGTGTGATACATTGTTAAAAATATTCTGTATATAAAAGTATGATATATGCAGACATAGGCATGACAGTGTTTGTTTTATGGCTGGACTCAGTGCTCTTAAAGGTCTTTTCCAACCTAAATTATTCTATTTTAGGTGGAGTCAGGTCCTTAACCCTTTTTCTGTGTAGATGGTGTCTTGCTTTGTGAATAGCCTAGTTAGGGCCCTCAGGGAAAAGAAATGGTGTTTGTCAGAGTGGCAAAATCTAGTTCCTGGAATCCAAACCAGTGACATACCCTGTTTACTTTATCACTGCTTCCTTTTTTAATTGATCTGAAAGTTCAGCTGTTGCAGAAAAATGACAAATGGTTGGTGGCCTGTATCTCTGGAAACTATCTGGGAGCTATTGTAAAGGCTGCTAAGGCTTTAGCTGGTAAAGATGTAATCTCGTGAATGGGAGAGCAATTGCAATCTGAGAGATAGAATGGAGGTGTTAAAAAAAAAGAGAAACATTAACAGAATGCCTGATGAAATCAGATAAAGCTGTGATTTATTTCATATGGAAAAGAATAAGATACTGATGTTTGTGTTTGGATGGAGTTTTTCTGAAATATTTTCAAGCACTGATTTTTTTTTCCTTGGAATCTGATGTTTCTTGAGAGCTGTGTCTGAAATTAAACATATTGGATGGTTCCTCTCTACTGCCCTCTAACTGCCCTCCACTGCCCATTTAGAGGAAAGGTAAATGAGGGTGCAGTAAAGGTCACATTTTAATTTTGCCCTCAAGTGTCAGGCTATCCTGAGAAATACCATTTATTCAAGTAGGAAGTGTTCTATATTTTTAAAATGGTTTCATGAAAAATTTGGTCTTCAATTGTAAAAATTTTAATGGACTTAGATGATCTGAATTCAGCTACTCTTGTCACGCAGCGGCTGTGAGTGGAAGCATAATCTCAAGTTATATTTAAGCAAACTCATTTAAGTGCTAAAAGGATGTAAGAACAACCCTAAACAAAAATTAAGAATTAAACTCAACAACAACAAAAAAGCCCTGCAACATCTCAGCACAAAAAAGCTCTTAAGTTGTTGACAAAAAAACATTTCCTTGTCTGAGGAAGGAACTATGAAGTATTTAAATGATTTTACCTAAACAATCAAAAGACAGACTTAAGAAAGAAACCTAGGAAAGAAGGGAGAAAGAAATTAAGGCACCAGTAGGATGAGTGTTCTCTGCAAAACAGAGCTTTCTTGAAGGCCTTCAGACAAAGCACAGGAAATAGCCCACAGCCTTTTGGAATTGCTGTTTGGAATGTTTCACGGGTTCCAGACTGGACCATGGTTTCTAGCTGAGTTTGGTGGGAGAGACTGAAAATCCAGGGAAGTTACAGCATTAGTAAGTGGCCCTGTACACAAGATTCTCTCTATGAGCAGGTGTCAGTGAGTGTTGAAGGTCAGGGTCAGTCCCACTGGAATGTGATAGGCATGAATCCAATTTAAGTGTGCTTTGAACACTTAAGAGCCTGTCTCATAGGTCTCCTATAGATTCTTTATTTCAGCTGAAATTGGATGCTGATTTGCATCTGAGGCATTGGGATAAGGGATCATCCTTAATATCTCCCAAGACATTTAGAATTAGCCACTAAAAGCTTGAAAATTTCCAAAGCATTGTGCAGTTACTGTTGCTGTTGGAGATACCACATTTCTGCATATAATTCTGAAAGCTACTGAGCATTTGATCATTATGGTGAATAGCATAGAGGTGGGCTTTTCAAAATATCGACTGAACATATTTTGAAAATATTTTGCAAAGCTATCTTTACTCAGAGCAATAAGAGATACCACCCATTCCAAAAAGACTACATGGGCATTCAAGAGTCTTAAAACACATAACTGAAAATAACTTTTCATTTAAAAAAGAATAATCTCCTTTAAAAATAAAGCTCTTTGATGTAAAACTAAATTAAATAGATAAATCTTCCTACCAGAACAGGGCAAAGGGGAAGCATGTTTTATTCATGTAGCGAGCTGTTATTTTACATTGATGCAAGTAAAACTACATGTGAACGAACAGCTGCTCTCCAACAGATTGCTGCATCTTGCATTCTGTGAAGGGAGCACAGCTGGAGAGATCTGCAGAACATTTTTATCTGTAAATCAAACATAAACTAGGAAAGCATACACTGTACTTATAATAGCATCAATGTTTGCAAAGGGTTTCCCCATGCTGTATGTAGAGAAAATTGATTCCGTTTTTAGGCTGTCTTCTGCAAAATGTCTGGCCAACTGCTAATTTCCAAGGTGTTCATTCTTAGCTCAAGAACTTCACTGTCTGTCAATGCCATGCAGATGTCTTACTGGAATTAAGCAGGTTTACATTTTCTCTGACAGAATATGAGCATGAATACCATTTTTACTTGAAGATGTGTTATGTCCTTCGAGTAAGATGCTGTTCTAGGGTGGCCAACAGGTACCCAAAGAAATCCTTATGTCATCTCTAAGAGAAGACATTCCTGACTCAGTCAAGCCTGTTAAGTAAATTTGCTGCTTCTTTTGTTGTTTGAGAAGAAAAACTTCTTTCTTCTAGTATGTAGTTAAGACATTTGAGGAAAACCATGGAGCCTGGAACTATTTCTAAAGGAGTGAGGAAGAGTAACAGCCCAATCATTATCTTAATAGTAAAGTTGGAAGTAACATCTTTTGCCTTAATTGATTAAATAAAACCTGAAAATTACTGAGTAGTAAAGTGGGAAATGCAAGCCTGTAGTACCTGCCTTATTGTTTTTTCATCCCACCCCAAATAATCACTTGTCACAAGAGAGGAGTAAGAGTGTTACTCATCAACCCTGACCATGGTGCTGTGTGCCAGTGTGACCATTTTCACTGGTGCCATTTGGTAAGCTGAGCCAGGAGCCACCATGGGAAATGATGGGAAGGGAACTGTCTTAAGTGGTTGAATATATGAACTTCAGAGGCCATTAGACTTGTAGGTAAAAGGGAAATCAGTGCATTAAGCTTGTGTACACTAGTTAAATATTTGTGGAGTTGTTGAAGGCAGAATAGACTGAAGTGTAAAAACATATCAATTCTTTTTGGATAAAGAAATAACAAACCCAAACCATTCAGCTGTTTCTCTGAGCTGGACTCTTCATCATGTAAGGCTCTAACAGAAAACACAGGTAAATTTGTGTATGAGATACAGTTTAAAAGAAATGTAAAGTATTTTGTTTAAAGAGCTGTAAATCATTGCATTGTTTACAGTAATGAACTCCCTGGCCAGATGTTGATTATGCTTAGCTATTTACATAACTCCCAGCAGCAGTTTACAGCTTTGACTGAAAGAAAATCATCTTTCTAGTGATTTGAAGGATTTACCTTTCATTTATCTTTCATTGTTTGTTTTGGGTTTTGGATTTTGTTGGGTTTGGTTTTGTTTTCATGGGGTTTTGTTGGTTGGTCTTTGTTGTCATTGTGTGGGGTTGGTTGGTGTTTTTTGCTTGTTTTCTTTGGTTTTGGTTTTCTTCATATACCAGATAACATTTAGCTTTTTGTTGCTTGAAATGCTTGTTTTAATTTTATAGATCAGTGCTCTAAGTGCTTGTAAGTGCTGAAGGGGCCTGATTCAGCAGAGCATCCTAACAGGTACATGTAAGCTTTGCTGCCTCAGGAATATTGTACAGAAAACTACAAACCTATTTTGTTCAAACAGTTCAAATTTGTTATTGAGGTCAGTGCCTGATGATCAGGTCCAGTTCTTTCCCTTGAACCAGAAATTATTTCTTTCTACATCATGGTGTGAAACAATTGCTTTTGTCCTTTGCAGTTTGGTTAGTGGCTCTGGCACTGTGGCAGTTCATTCACTTCTGTCCTTTGATTGTTTTGGTATGCCTTAATTTATTGCAATGAGTATTTATTTTATGTATATGTCTGATAACTTCTATGCTTCCATGTTAAGTGGAGAGATGTAAAATTCCTCCTTTTGGAGGAAATAGCCATTAACATGATTATCAAATTATATATTCTGGAATGTAGCTTTTTGGGAAATGGAGATACATCAAGAAATCTTCCAAGCTAAATAAAATTTACTAAAGGGATGAAAATTAAAACGTTTCCGATGGTGAAAGAGAGCGTATATTTGCTGGATATGTTTCATTTGTCATAAGGGGCTTATTCTTTTCTAACTTCTTTAACTTGTAATGAAACTTTTATTGCTTAAATACTGCTTTAATTTCTGGTTAAAACAAAGTAAGTACCACTGTAATGAAGCTTTATCTGCAAAGAGTGGTTTTGAGTCACAAATTTCTTTTATTGGAGATACTGCAACTTATTTTTTATTTTACTGTGCCACACTTTTGTCTACATTAAAAACAATCTGATTTGTAATATTTCATGTTCAGGCATTGCTTCCTGAATAACAGACTAACTTTGTTATTAAAGAGAACAGCTGAAGCATATAAAAAAGAAACCTAGAAAGGCAGCCACTATGGAAAAATATTAGCAGTTTTTATAGGCACATTAAACTAGATACAGATAAATTGCTTTGGTTTTCCCCCACATAGATTAGAGCTTTCAGTTCTAAGGGTATCAAAACCCAAGATGAAACATGCTAGCAATGATGGTGGAGTATATAAAAGCCATTTAAATGCTCAGAACTTATCTTACGATACTGATGTGTTCCCTGACTCTACTTTTATATAAAATAATTCCAACTCTGACTTTAAAAAGTGACTAGAAAAATCTTAATTTAAATGAGCTAGACTTGTTAAACTGGAATTACTTAGGCTGATTACATTGCAATTGGCTGTACTTATTGTAGCTCTGAACTCCCAGAAATGGCAATGAGACTCTATACTGCTTTATTAGGCATTCTAACACTGTTATGGCTTGTGTTTATTATGAGTTCTCTTAGTCACAGAGAGTGCAATATATTTTCATCCCATTTAATTCTGGGGAAGGAGAAAAGGGAAATGATGTCTGATACTGAAGCAGCTTTCAGCCATAAGAGAGAAATGAAAGGTGCAATTTTTTGTGAATCAGTCAGTTAAGCAGTTGCTAAATGCAGATTTGAAGTTGAGTGTTTGAAATGTGAGCTCGTTTCTGGTTACATGTTTGTTGATTTGGGGTTTTTCAGACCCCAAATCAACAAATCAAAAAATCTGATTGTAATCAGATTTATGGTGCCTGAAGCAATATCCCAATTATTTATTAAGTAAAATATTGCAGTACCTTGCAACACGATTCTTTTGCAGTCAAAATTGAATACTGTACCATCCTCCTTTTTACAGTCAGAACAATAGATACATTATTTTTAAAACAATTCATTCAATTCAGATTCCTCCTGGAGAATGAAGATAATTTCATGTTGACACAGCAGAGGCATGCTTGATCAGAAATGAAAAATAGAACAAAATAATTTTTCATCAAACTAATCTTTGCTTTTAAGGTGACATTTTATTTCAAGAGAAAAATTGAAGGCTATTAGAGTAAAAGAGTAACTGGCTTATTTTGGTATTGACAGGGAAAGCAAAATTGTTTCAAAAGTTAAAATTGAAGAGGTGTAACAGTGAGGTAACTTGATATCTTACTCAGGCAAATGTGTAATTATCACATTCTGACTTCATTTTGAACTGAACAGCCTGCCTCCCATTCTGATGCAAGATGGAGGATTTTTCTGCTCAGATTTTATGGGGCAAAGCAGAGAGTTTTCTTAAAAACAAAATGGAAATACACATTTGTGAGTTTTAAATGAGCTGAGGCTACCTTTGAAGGGCACAGTGTAGTTACTCTAAAATAAATTTTTTTTAGAAAAAGGATAATTTTTCTTGATTTACCTCATAGCCATCCCAATGCACAGAAATCAAATCATTAAATTTGTATTTGTGGCTTACTTTGAAACACATTAAATGGTTTTGAGCTATTTCTAGGAGTAATGGGCCATAGCATAGCCCTAGTAGAAATTACAAACAGAGATTTATTCTGAAAGCAAACCCACACATTTATTTTAAGTTTTGAGAACACAAGAAAATACTAAAAGGAACTGAATGACACATCTTTCTCATCTGTCATGTGCAAGTAGACCATAAAAAGAGGGTTATTATTTTACACATGGAACTTTACTTTTTAAAGTTTAGCTCCATCCAATAGCTAAATGATATATGAGTTAGTCTTCTGGAGGAAGACTAAGTCAATGCTTCAAGCAAAAAAAACCTCCTGGTGTTTCTACCTTCTTTTCTCAAACCAAGAAACTACCCAAGAGCTTGTCTGTGACTCAGACCAACGAGATTGGGCTTCAACCCACTGCAAAGGGTTTAGTTTCTAGGTACTGTGTAAAAGAGAATGAGCAAATCACTGGTTTTGTCATGCAAATTGAGCTGTAGGTGCTTTCCAGAAGGCATTGCGTGATGTGCTTCTCCTGAGTTTCCTTGTAATGTTGGAAACTTCAGGATGCTCCCACCAGGCTGGTTTTAGGGAATGTACAGCATCAGGATGGTAGCAGACATGGCAAGAGCTGGGTGTGCACTGCATGTTGTGCTCACAAAAGCACAGAATGTACGGTGCCAACAGAGGCTCGCAACTGCAAGCAAACCTGATTTAAAATTTGATACCTAGGAGAGAGACAAGAGCATCTGGGCTTGGGTTTGAAAAAGGTGTTAAGCTGGAGTGAGAGTAAAAAAAAAATAAGAGCAACAATAACAACCTTCAGTGAAAATATATTAGTGTAATTAAAAGACATGAATTATAAATACACATCATGGTAAATAGTAAGAGAAAAAAAATCCTCATAGGCCCTCCAGAGGCAATATTGGCATAATTGTAGGTACAGGGATCATGTTTTAGCATGGTTAATGTTCTAAATATAAAAGAATCATAGGCTGTAAGAGAAGGGCAGAGTGACCTCATTCATTTTGTGATTACCAGTTGTCCTGAGATAGGTGGATTTATTGGGTTTTGGTGGGGTTTCTTTTGAAAATGCTAATAGAGTTTGGACTTTCCAGCTTGTACTGGTTTGAAAGCAAAACCAGTGAGACTCCAAGTCAGAAATACAATTTAATAGAGAGAGAAGAAACAAATAACAAAAAGGGTAAAAATAAAATAAGATTAATGCAATAGTACAAAGGACCACTGACAGAGTCAGAATGCAAACCTGACACCTTGTTGGTCAGGGTGTTGGAAGCAGTCTGAAATAAATCCTCCTGGTGTGACAGATGTGGCTCTGTTGGAGTAGAGATGATCCTCAAGAAAGGGTCCAGTTGTCCTCTGGGAATCCAGTGGAAACAGGCTCCCCTGGTGTTTGGAATTGCTGGTTTTATTTCAGAGGAAAGGCTTTGGCTCCTCCCTCTGGGTGGAGCATCTCACAATGGAATGAGGTGATGTTATCAGTCATGTGAGAGGCCTTAAATGGCCCATTCACAGGGGATGTCCCTTGGAGGAGGTGAATACAGGAAGAGATGAGAAGGCACTGCCTTATCTGGTGTTATCAATTGTCCTATTAACAGAGGGCATCCGCCCTCTTCCTTCCCTAGAGTTACGAGAGATAAAGAACAATATCTCCCAACCGACTTCAACAGATGAAAATAGAATACACATTTTTGGTTACATTTCTCAACCCAAGACACAGCTTCACCCTGTCTGAACAAAACAGACATGTATAGAGAGGTTGATGCATTACTGGTTTTAAATAAAAACTGGAAGTTGAAATGTGTTTTTAAGAAATTTCCCCTTTTTTCCCCTCACCACCACTCTGCCAGAAAACAGGAAAGATGACCATGTCAAGGTGTCCTTTATATCTAATGATATTCTGTGCTTTCTTCATTGAAGGATCATACTTAATCAGAGAAGTTAAGAATGAAGATATACACTGTATATAATCCCCATTTGTTTCCTTTTTTCCAAGTTGTCTTTTACTGTCATTCCACTTAATTAACTTTCTTTAAATTTTTATTACTATGTGTTTTGCTTAATCAAGACAATGGATACTCAAAAGATACTGCAATGTTAGATGAATCTGCTAGATTATATTAGAGTACGTTCTTCATATTTAAATGAAGTCTTATACCAATACATGATATTTTTATTTGGAGTAAGCATCTGGCATAAAGCCAGGAAGAAACAGTGCCAAAACAAGTGTCATTCTAATAAGATGTCAGAGCAATTTCTTCACAGTTTGATTTTCTTTTTTCTACCTTCTTATCTTTCTCTCGTGTTTTGATTAGGTTCTTCTAGGTAAATTTCTTTGTTGTCTTCTTTGCAGAATATAGGATAAACATTCAACATAAACTTCTGGAGCCTTCTTGCTGTGGTGAAGCATTCAAAAGACAAACTGAATTTACAGTGGCCAAAAAAATACTGCCTATAACCACAACATAGACTTGCCTCAGGCTTTGTTGGCTTTCTGTAGCCAGTGTTTAACAAACGCTTTTGTGTGTGTCAAGGTTTGCTTATACAGAAGGGCCTTTCTTAATGCAACACAGTTAATTATATGAAGTGGTAGAAAGCACATGGTTCTGTTCAAGGACTTGCCTTTTTGTCTTCCGTGCAAAAGTTTGCTCTCTTTTGTACTCAGCTTTCAAATGACTGAAAAGGGAATAAAGATATTATAGGAAAGGGCAAGTGTAAAATTAATTGTCAGACCTCAGTCTAAAAGGAGCAAGGTGATTCTCTCTTTGCTTCTCTCTGTTCCCAGGGATA
Organism: Prinia subflava; assembly: GCF_021018805.1. Classification (NCBI taxonomy): domain Eukaryota; kingdom Metazoa; phylum Chordata; class Aves; order Passeriformes; family Cisticolidae; genus Prinia; species Prinia subflava. Next base: position 12,644,710 of record NC_086283.1, on the reverse strand, counting down.
TAATTGGGAATATCTCAGAATGAGGTTCACTCAGCAAGGAAACATGGTGTATTTAAGATTTGCCTTCTCCTAAAGGTGTGTGGAGGCATCCTGTGTGATTTACTTTTGTTTCATTAGGACAGACTGACTCAAGTTGGGACATCTCTGATGAGACTGATTTGGCATAATGAGAGTGAATGGAGGTGACTGTGGCCTAATTGGGATATTCTATTAATGCATTTAATGAAGGCACATTGTGCCTTGGTACAGGTGCCAAGCGGTAAAAGTGCAATTAACCAAGTCTTAAGTAAGGAGGAAATTTCAGACTTTGGCCATTTAATGCAGTTTCTAGATAAAGGTTAACAAAAGGAAATTGTTGTTTTTGTATTTATTATTTTGTTTTCCTTTGGTTTCTTGAATATGTGTATATATCTATATATGCATGTCTGAGTTGGGATATGTGTGTGCTAAAAATACCCAGTTACCTCAGTCAGGACAGTAGCTGTCCCCTGAGGAGTCTCTGTGAGTTTGTAAGATTAAAGATTTTCCCATTTATTTATTGGAAAGTTTAATTAGTTCTGGATGTCTCAAGCATATTTGCAATTTGTTGAGTTCTAGTGCACTTGCCAAAAAACAATAGAAGAGTCAGACATTTATCAAATGCCGGACAAAAGCTCCAGCTGGGATGAATAATATAGAAAAAAGACAAAATTGGACATCATCATTATATCCTTCCACTTCAGATATTTACAGTTTATCTAAAGTGGATCTTAATCAGCCCTTTCTGGAGATTTTCAGTAACAATCAGTGACGTTTTTATCCCTCTGTTGGAAGCACTGGGCTGAGTTACTTACAGTGACAAAGTGTCAAAAGTATGGCAAGTATCTTAGCAAAGCAGTGAGCAGCAGGAGGTGCAGGATGCTAGAAAAGTTGTACCCAGAATCACATATGTAGTAAGTATAGTATATGGGAGGTTGGATATATTACTTTTCTTGTAGTGATCCAGCACCACTAAGAGCTCTTTAGGAAGGAGTAGTCAGTGTGAGAGGATATTGAGGTGTCCTGTAGTTGAGAGAAGCATCTCTCTCAAATTGAAAACATTTGCCTTATAATGTTGGAGGATTGTCAGGCTGGTTGTATCTCCTGTAAATAACTGGACTAAAATCAAGTGCTCTGTTACTTTGGCAGCAGCACTAGTTGCTTGCTGCACATAAATGTGATGGGAGCTGTTGATATAGTTGATGATGTGCTTTGGCAAATCAGCTCAAGGTAGAAAAGGAGTCATGAGCCCTAGGATGATGCTCAGTGTTGGGGCACCAGTGCACAAACCAGTGCTGCTGCTTGGTTTTGCATGTAAAAGATCTTTGTGTTGGTGATCGCTTGTTGTTAGATCAAAGGAAAATATTTGTTGTTGGCTATTGCATCTGTGAATGCAATAGTTGTCCCAGGGAGGCAAGTGTGGTTGGAGGCCAAAAGGGGTGAGGGATGGCACAAGGAATAAGGCAGAAAGGTAGGTGTGATTCCTCTGTTGGTCAAGGACTGACTTGACTGTTCCCATGGCAACAGAGCTCTGTGCTCTCCTTAGGCAGCTGCTGATTACACTTTGAATTTTATTTGCATTCATGATTAAGGAGGAGTATAAAAGGACTGAGGTAAAGAATTAAAAAAGCAATAAGAGGATAAAAGACCTTTCAATAAGTGTTCCTTAGAAGCTTTAATTTAAAAAGTAGAAGGAGGAGGAGGGAAAGAAACAGATGGAAAATGACTGCAAAATTTTAGAAATTTTTATTGAATAGGGGAATTACTGCTTCAAGAAGTATTAGAAAGATTACGAACATCCCTGTGAATTTATATTTCATAGCTTTATACCGTGTAAAAAACAGGGGTTTTTTTTATTATAGGGAAAGATACTGTTCTTCAGTATAAAGAATTCAATCTAAAACTGTATTGAAGTTAAAGATTTACATTATGTTAAGACATCAGGAGTCACAATTCCTGGCAGTGTTCAAGAGACAAGTGGACGTGGCACTCAGTGCCATGGTCTAGTTGACGAGGTGGTGATCAGTCAAAGCCTGGACTTGATGATCTTTGAGGTCGTTCCCAGCCTAATTCATTCTTTGATTCTGTGGTCTTGGGCTTTTCAAACCTGACTTGACATTTCATAAGGCTGCTCTGATCATGGCTGTTGTCCTGTGTTTTATTGTGTTTGATATTGGTTTTTTATCAGTAATCACAAACTTCTATATAACATGTCAAGTGTATAATGTGTTTATCACATCCATGTGAAGAGGAAAATGCCACCACTGCAATTCAGGAGCAATGGTAGTTTATGGAAGAGGACACTTCTGTCTCCTCTTCCACTCTTAATGATGGGCAATTTAGTTAAATTTCTGATGCCACTGAAACAGAATACAGAATTTGACATGTCAGATATACTTTGGAATAAGTCACCATGATTTTTCTTGCATTTATTCTACTAAAACAAGACTTTACAAATAGAGCCTGACAGTAATCAAACAAAAAAAGAGGGAGGTTGTTGATAGGAATAGGATTTATAAAAGAATGAGTGAGCCGTTGTCTTCAGTAGGACTAAGTTTTCTCTATGAATCTTCATCTTCTTGTAAGTGCTGCCTTTTTCATGACAATTGGTATGTTTATATATCATTAATGACACAAATTAAAACAACTGCAAAACATTGCAACACAGGAATTGCAACATTGCAATACAATAACACAGCTAGATAAAATATTTTCAAGATGGTAGCCACTTTCATAGCTACACATGCCAAGGGTCAAACTGAAGTGACACCAGCAAAGTGGCACAGTTCTCCTTCTGAATCGAGTACCCGTGGAGAAATAGTTGGTTATGCAGAGAGGCAGCCTGTGACTATCCACACAGAAGAAGAGAAAGTTGGGACTTTGTATCCATACCTTGCCCCAAGTTGAGAGACACTTGACTGTGGATACTTCTTGCAGTCTTTTCTGTGTTTCTAGCCTGCTCTGTATTTGATAAGCACTATCTGTTCAAAGGAGAGCTGGTTATGGATAAGTTGATGGGCGTAAAGAGAATTGTGGCTGTTTGATGGTGTGATCATGGTTAACAAGTATTTGTAAGTTCTGGTACATGGATCCCCTGGAGTGGCTCCAGCACAGGGCAACAAAGATGATGAGGGGACTGGAGCATTTCTCTTACAAGGAAAGGCTGAGGTGTCAAGAGGATGGTTCAGTTCCAGAAACACTTCCTATTAAAAATTGTTTATGGATTGAATCAACCTCTGTCTTTAACATTAACTGTCCAAGCTATTAAGGTAAGCTAACTTGATTTGTTGTAGATGTACCACCTATTTAACGTCTCTTTCCCTTCTCCAGTAGTATTTGGGGGTTTGATCCTGGAAGATTTCATGTTGTTTGGCTTTTTTTTATTGAAACACTTGGCTGTCTGTTATGTCAAAGGATGATTTAAACTTTAAAAGGCTACTCAGCAGGAAATACTGAAGAAAATAGGTATTGAGAAGATGAGTGAGAAAAAACTGTGGAGAATATCATTTTTCGCTGCTGAAACTCATTACTGGTGTGAAAGAGATCTGTGATGAGCTGAGCATTTCTAGTAGAAAATGTCAGAATTCGGTTTAAGTGAGATTTGTTACAATACACATAATGAACATGAATGTTTACTGCCACTGAGCTGTGGCAAATAGTGACTGAGCAGTGGAACAGATTGCCCAGAGAGGTTATGGATTCTCCCTCCCTGGACATATTCAAGAACCGTCTGGATGCAATCCTGTGCCATGTGCTTTGTGCAGGATGACCCTGCCTGAGCAGAGAGTTTGGACCAGATGACACACTGTGATGATCCTTTCCAACCCGACCCATTCTGTGATTCTGTGTCTGCCAGTTAAGCTAAAGAAAAAACACAGATTGCCTTAAAAATAAGGCATTTCAATAGATGTTTCCCATTTTCCCATTGCTGGATAAGGAATCTCTTAGTGTACTAATTTCTGGAGCGAACAAAGAGGTTTTCTGTGCTTTAAATGAATTGAAATTGATGTGTCTGGATTATCTGAGATGTACACTTTCATGCATGAATGTGATAAAAATAACCAAATAGAGCACATAAATGCTTGAGTAATGCATGTTGTAATTGTAATGCCTGGCTATAGCACTTACAAAGTGATTGCAATATACATGAACGGAAGGACATATTTTTAAATTTGTGGCCAAAATGGACTGCAGTCAAATCTGAGCTAGCTAAAGCATTTGGAAAAAGTTCAGGTAGTTGGCAAGCCATAAGCTGGCTGTTAATGAATACAGGATATACTGCCATCTTCTTCTGGGCATGGGGATGATTCCTTTTGCATTTTGATTTTCATGAAGTTTTTGGATAATATATATGTTTACTTGGTTATATTCCTCTCAGCTTCCCTGCCCCCCTCCCCCCCAATCTGTTTTTAAAAGAAAAATATTTGTTTGTCATTCTGGCAAGGAATCTAATACATTTTGTCACATCTTGGTGGTGTGGTGTGCTGTTTGAGAATTGCATTTTCATGAGAGAGTTAGTATGTCTTGGCTTGGCAACATTTTTTTAAATTTTGTTTCTTACAGCCTAGATGTTATGAGAATATATGACCTAGATACCCCTACTCCATGGAAAACACTTTTTCTGAGAAGTGAACGTATCTTATGTGCTGTAAAAGTGGGACATTTTGACAAATCATTGCATATGATGAACAAGGCTCTCTCTGATATCTGCAAGTCACTGGCAAGCCCAACTCCTAGACGTCTCTGGTTCCAGTAGTCCCCCCTGCCCCAAGCTGGCAAATGTAATGTAGTGGGAAACTAATACCTCTACCAGAGCACCTTACTCTTAAATTATAATGGATTGATTGGCCTGCACTCAGGCCAATTAACATTCTCATGAGTTTCTATTTTGTGGGTTTTGCCCAGATGATCTTATACAGCATTTGTAACTAATAAGCATTTACATGATTTTTGTTCTCTTTGTTTTTTTTCTTTTAAGCTAAAAATCAATGCTGCTTTCTGATTTTTTTTAAGGGATGCGATGTTTCTGCTCTTTGCTTTCTTTGTGATAAGACTACTATGGTGCTTGTGGCCAAACATCAGTCACTGCTTCCTACAGAGAAGATTTTTCTCCTGCAGTCAGATTTGGCACATCATGGCCAGCCACCTGATAGCCAGTGAGTGAGCAAGAGCAGTCACTGCCTCTGTTTGCTCTGCAGGGGGCTGTTATCTAGAGAGATCGCCTTGGCACATCACTCCTCTGTGGTAGCAAAAATAACTTATAAATAGGAGACCTATTTCTCTATTCACTCCTGGCTAAAACAACAGTGTCTTGTGTATGTGTTTCGGGTTCAGGGTTGTTTTTTTTGACAGCTTCTTAGCACTTTCCAGCTGATGATTTGCACAGTTCTCCTGTTCTGGGCTATTTAGTCAACGTGATGGCTCTCGGGTAGCTGCTGAAGTGGGCTGTCATCATGATCTGACATTTCCTTAGTGGAGCTAATAGGAAGTCTGTTTCTGTAAAGGCCATGAAATTTGGGGCCCCCTGCTTGCTTTCCTTATAAATCTGAGAATATTGATTCCTCTAAAGCCTCTCAACAAATGCCAGAGGGAGTGGGGAAAAAAAAAATAAACATTTTCTTCCCTGCTCCACTTTTTTTCTTATCTCTGTTTCTCTCAACCTGCTGAAGTTGTTTAGATGTGTGGGTTTTTAAAAAACATTAACTTTGTAGGTCCTTGGTAGAGATGTTATAAAGCAGTAAGTGTAGCAATATATTGCAATCATTTAAGGAATCATTATAAAAGAAATAAAAATCAAGATGGATTTCTGATTCTTTTTGTAAGCTTTTTTTTTAATAAATGCATTTAGACTAGGAACATGCCTAAACTACTTAGAAGCATAAATATTCCTTGTGCCAGTATTTGTTTTGGAAGCAAGAAGAAAAGGTGCAGTTCTGAGGTTCAGTGTCTAGGCTTGCTTTTGATGAAAGAGGGATGACAAAGAAGTAAGGTAACAAGAAAGTTTTAATTAAACGTGACATTTTGAGCATGATCTGAAGGGTTACATTTTATTCAATGACTCAGCAACCTGAAACAGTCTGAGTGTAGTAAGTAAGGAGGAAAGCAACCTTGATGTTATTATCCTCTGCTTCCTGAGGGATAACCAGGAGTGATGAAGCCTCTCTGTTAGGATTAGAAGCAGTTTTACCTCCAGCAATCTAATATGATTCTCCTGATGTTACATAGTACTTTACTTAACCTCAAAGTACTGAGCAGTATATCCCAATTGATACAGAACAGTACTATCAGGTAGGTTTACTAGTTCTCTTATCTTTCTAGTTAGTATAATTGGATAAGGCAGCTTTCCCCCAGGAAAAATGGTACCAAGGAAAAAGAGGGCAAATGAAAGTATAGTGGATTTTTTTGAACAATTCCATGGCAGTGTGCAGTTCTGTTTGCTTGTGCTAGCTTTGAAATTGCCCCAGTTTATCCACTTAGAAGAAATTAATTTTTGCCAATGGAAATCACCCTGGTTTTACATTATATGTAAAAATGGAGCTATTAATTTTTGCCAATGGAAATCACCCTGGTTTTACATTATATGTAAAAATGGAGCTCTTGTGTGTGGATGCTCCAGCAGAGCTTATTTTAAAATACTTATGCAGGCCCACAATGGATTCTTTTGGTCCCAAAGTTGCCCAGCAGGCTAACATGTTGAAATGATGTAAACTATTTGGGTTTCTATTTGTATTTCCTTGGTTTTTTTTAGTTTCCCCTCATCTTGGATGAGTGCCATGAATATTATTTCTAGCTTATTGCAGGATGACCCTTGTTCAGTCTTTCATTACTGAAGCATTTTCTGTCTAGAAAAGTAAATACTTACTGATCCTTTTAGCTTTTTACTTTTTCCCCTGCCCTCTTTCAGTAAATATAGAGAAGATTTGAAGTTTTTTTGTTTTTAATGTTTTTAACAGCAAATCTTTTAGCTGTATTGGTGTTGTTCAGATGCAAAGCAATAGAAATTACTGAAATCTCAAAAATGTAGGCGAGGTAAATTGTCTCCCATGCAACTCTAAGTTCGATATCTGTTATCACTGTCTCATTAATAAAGCTGTGTGTGCTCATTTGTGGTCCCTGCTTAAAAGCATGTCTGTCTCCTAAAATACAGAAGCCAAGAAATTTCAGTTCAGCAAAGGATAAAAGCATAGCAGATATAGAGGAAATATGGAATGTATTCCTGTAACTACCTAAAATGAGGCTTTTCTTATATATCTCTTCTCTTTTTTTCTATTTAGTGTGGCATGAGGCATCCCTAGTTTTTGTAAGAGGTTTTTTGGTGTGGGAGGAAAACCTTTGAAGTGTTTTATTTTGAGATATAATCCTTAAAGTATTCGTGGGATGGGTGGTGTTTGTTTTGGTGGTTGTGGTGGGATTTGGGGGGTGGGACGATTTTGTTTGGGTTGCCTTTTTTTTTCTTATGTTCAGACATTTTATTATCTTTTTTGCATTTCCTGTTTGCCTGGCAAGTTTTTATTTGGGTTGAATTTTGAGGGGTTTGTTTCAGTTGATTTTAATTTGTATAACATGAAGTGAGCCCTCTTAGACAACTCCTCATCAGTGTACTCTCTCTGACAATCTAGAAAATGGTCAAATATTGTTTGAACATCAAATCCTGTTGTGTGCTTGTGTTCATTTTATACTGTTAGCAGTGCTAAACTAAACAAATTAAATAATACATATCTGTCTTTCAAATCTATGTAAAGTATCACCACAGGAATCTCTATACTGCTGGATTTGAGGATTCTCTACCTGTTGGGTTTTGAGCATGGATTTCAGAGAGACAATTGTGCTTCCTTTCCTTTAAGATGCTTGCTGGTTATGTCTTGTGTAGATTTTGTCAGAAGTCTACAGAAGTCTAAAGACTGCCTGGATAATGTGGAATTTCATGCCTATGTGCAATTAGACTTCATGGTTTGCTGACAAGAAGATATTAAAAAATAAGGAAAAAAATCCAGTAGACAAGAGGTATCTGCTGTATCCAAAGCATAATGGTTTGTCTGAAGTTTTTGTAAGAAACAGCTAGAAGGATGAGAGTTTAGATATGCTGAATTTCTAAAGGAGGATATTTTCTTATTTTACATGGTAGCTGAGTCATTTGTGCACATGGCATATATAGGAGGCACAAATGCTCTTCTGCCTCAGAGGATTTCAACTTCTATCTCTCATAATCATAAGGACAAAGTGTCTGATGGGAGACGAGCAGGCTGCTGGACCCCTGAATTACAGCCCATGTTCCATATGTCTTTGAACAGCCTATGCAAAGTGAAGTGGTCTAGAGTCTGACTGGGGCTTCACTACCCAGAATAATCCTCTCTGAATAGTTACAGAGCCCCTGGGCCTGGGTCACATCAGGTGGTGGTGTTAAGTAAAGAAAACCGGGTTTAAATCGTCCACATCCTGAACAATGGTTTTAATTGCTATTGTGTTGATTGTGTGTGTAGGGATTTCAAGTGGTAAACCTCTCCAAGTAAATAGTGCCACAAAAACTGTTTTAATAATTAAGGAACAAAATTTCCCAGTACTGTAGGCTCTCAACAAGTATCTGCTTTTGCTCCAAGGGCTTATCACATAAAGGTACAGCACTTTATTCATTTGCTCTATCACTGTGCTAAAGAGAAACATGTATGGGTCCAAATAGAGGTGAAGCAATTTAATTCAGAAATTTGAAGGTATCAAATTTCAATTTGAAGGTATCAGATATCAAAAAAGGTATTTGAAGCAGCTCTCTGGATGAAAGGCTGGTGACCTTTGCTTGCAGAGACAGCTACTGGTAAAAGTTATGTGGAAGTCCTGCCATAAGTCTTTAACACGACTGTTAAAGTCCTACATCAGCCTGTCTATTTTTAGGGTTTTACCCATCTCGCCTGGAACAACTCTAGTTATAATGAGGGACTTCCCAAAAAAATGTAATTATGTCTTTATCTTCAATTACATATTCTGTTACATAGCCTTAAACATATCTGTATTGATTGACCAGAATTGGTAAAATTAATAATACATGAGTTATGAGCTCTAAGTCCCTCTTTTAATATTATATTACACAGAAAATAATGGAATACTATGTAAACATCTAACCACAGTGTGCCTGCATTGTACTGATTGGGCTTTTGTTTTCTATAATTTAGACTGCTATGGGAATACACTAGCTTAATTCAATTTCTAACAACTGTTCTTTAGTTTGTTTAAATTGCCATAATTTATAGTCTATCTTGCAGGCACCCATTTCTGTCATAGCACCTTGGAAAACCAAGTGGAAATGGATTTGGAGGTTGTATGGTGAAGACAATAAAATCAAGAAAGCTGGAGTGCCCCTTAGCTAGTGTTTAAAATGAATGTGTAGAGAAACATGGCCTTCTGTTACTAATGGCTAAGTCAAACAAAAAGTGATCTTTGCCAGCCAGCAGTTCCTCCTTCTCCTTCACAGCTGTCTGCTTCCTTAGGGCCACGCTCTCTGTCTTTATGTGAAATTTTCCCTGGTCTAGTTTGTCCAGGCTTACCAAACATCACAGGGACATGGTGTTTGAAAATCCCCTCATTTGAAGTAGTCAGGTTTCTGATTTGCAGAATTGCTAATCCTCTTCAGCTGAGGAAAGGTGGACACAGCCTGTGTTTTGAAGCAGTTGCCCTACTAATTTTATCATTCTTCATCTGACCATAAATATATAAAACATATTGTTTTGTTATGTCTATTTTTCATAACTGGAGTACTGGTAACAATTCTCTTTGCAGGGGTGTCTATTAAAAACAATGCCATCAGTCCACCAAAGCAGCATTATGTGCTATAGTCTTCCTTTGTGAAAGGAGAGTAGTTCCTAATTCTGCAGCAGGATATGCAAGTGTGAATCCATGAGCCTGTGCCAGCTCCTATTAACAGCAAAAAGACACTAACCCAAGGCAGTGGGAAGTTTATGTATTCTGCAGCCAGAGGAGTTTCTATTTCTGTTATATTCCCAGGTATAGAGAAGAAATTAGCATGTGAAGAAAGCTGTCCTTTAGCTGATAGAAACATGTGCAACAGCAACATCTCAGTGTGTGATTATGAAGCAGTGGCATATGTTAGATTGGGAATTGTACCTCAGTGCTAACTGTGGTCTGCAAAGCACACTTGTTTGTTGTTTTTGACAAACAACTGGACTGGGTTCTAGAACAGGTGACAGAAGAGGACAGCTTGAGGTCTGCAGCCCCCTGAAAATTCCTGCACCTCAGAGAGCTTTTAGGGTACATTTCATTGTCGTTCTCCAATGAAATCCTCAAATCTGCCTTTTGGTGGTAGGCTTGGAGGCCTTCTCAGGAATGTGTACATGAAAATAAAAACAAACTGATCTCCCAGGCTCTTCCACAGAAGTTGATCTAGAGGACTTTAATCTAAATCACAGTGTAGGCAGGGGAATATGAGTACAGGTAATTGTCTTTATGGGAGACATCAAGAATGGGGTAAACATGAGTTCCATGGTGAGACTGTGGCTGAAACTTTGTTCTGCTGGGAGGGAGAGTGCCCATGGGTAGGAGTTAAAGCACATCATACAGGTCTGTTCAAGGCTCTCCTTTGAAGAAAAAGGATTTCCTGGGAAGTGAGACCTTTCAAGGAGGAGTTGGGATAAGGTATCTTGATGATGTCAGTCCTGGGAGGCATTTCCAAGGCATTTAAAGGAATTATAATCACAATCTTAGCTTGCCACCAAAACCTCAGATCCTTGGATGCTTCAAGTGCCAGTTGGCAAAAAGCAGTAGAAGAAAAAATTGAACTGACAGGAAAAAGTGTTTCTCACTGGAAGAAACTTTTGAGAAAATCACTTTAAACAGGACTTTTACTGCATTTCCAGGGCTGTCCTTATTTTTTAAATAGATGAAGTTTGATAATAGGGATGGGTTGTGTCTTTGTTTTCTTTTTTTTTTTGTAAATTGTGGGTTTGTTGTGGGTTTGTTTTTTTTTGGTTTGGTGTTTTGTTTTTTTGTTGGTTTTTTTGTTGTTGTTGTTGTTGTTTGGTTGGTTGGTTGGTTGGGTTTTTTTTTTCATGTTTTAAATACTCTGATAGTTCCTTAGGTTTGCTAAGGATCCTAAGAATTGCATGAAGAATCAAGGGCTTAGTCTTTGCCATTCTTTGTTTGACATCCCTGGATTATAACAGTTATTAGTTTTAGCTCTAGAAATTACCGTGGTACTGAGAAGAAGAGGATTTCCTTTTTCCCCTTCCTGCTCTGTCTCACCTTTTATTGCTCACCTTGGGAAGTGTGGCATTTTGACAATCCTCATATGTGTGCAAATCACCTTATTCCATAGTATTTGACATTGCTCATCTGTCTTCATACAAAATAACAAAGAATGAAAGCTGAGTTAATTCAAATGTCAACTTGAGGCTAAGAAAGGCTTTCATTTTCTATTATGGGGGTAAAGTCACTGGATTTTTGGTCATCTTTTGCACTAATGCTAAATATTTGCCTGTGTTTCAAAGCACTGACCTTAGACTTTTTCTGTGGTTGGATGTCTTAAAGACTTAGAAGTGCAGGCAGCTTTCATAAATGATAGAGACTATGTTTTTCAAGTTGAAGGATGTGTTTTTGTCTTGGTGTTGCATTTGGCCCATCTTGTCACAGAATATTTTTGTGCACAAGAAGTTGGAGCCAGTCATTTCATATTTTCTGTGTATACATACATATTTGTGTGCAAGGGTGCTGCTGACAGACCAAAAAAAAAAAAAAATCCATGCATCCAGCTGCTAGGAAAAGAAATAAATATCTTCAATGTATTCACTAGATTCAATTAAAAAATAAGCTGTTATCAAAAACAGCAAGGGGGAGAGAATGAAAGAAAAATACTGGCTAACTAACAGTACCTTAATGTATAACAGTCTGAAATTCCCCTGCTCACAAAGAAAGATAATTGACTATATAAAACTTGAGAAATGGAAGAATGTGCTTGGCTTTCTCCTGCTTAATGCATAAGTGAAAATCAGACATAAGTCTTGGAAAAGTCAGAAAACTTCACACCTTTCAAAACTGGTGAAATGAGAACAAGGCTATTTCCTAAGTTTAAGCCTCCTATTTTATCCAAGTTCTGCAGAAATGGGCTTACAGACAAAGGAATAATGTATAAGAATTATGCAAACTCATGTGTTAAAATGAATTTTGAAATTATTTACTCTTGACAGCTAGTCATCTGTAATTAAGTTTCTGAGACCTGGCCTCCTTTATTTTTTCCTGTGAAATAGCTCTTGCAACATGCTAATGGGAGGCAGTGGGAAAGGTAGGCAGTGTCTGTGCTTTGACCAGAGCAAGCCAATGGCACAAAGACCATGTAGCCATTGCTACAACATCCTTGGCAGTGCTTATGTGACTTAAGAAAATCCTGCCCTACTCAGTCCTGAGGAAGCCTTTCGGAAACTTCAGTGTTTTTTCCATCGCACACACAGGATTCAAACAGCAAAGAGGCATCTGGAGTGCCACTTCCTTGTGTAGGGACCAGTATTTGACTAGGCAGAATAAGGTTTTTTGTAACTCCAGTTCTTCAGATGGTCTGGCTTTGTTTTTTTCCTATTCTCTTACATCCTTCAGATCTTGTGGTAAAATGGAAATAACCATACTTCCTTGATTTTATGAAGTATTGGATATGCCTGAATGAAAAGTTCTTTGTTTTTGCCTCTATACTTTCCTACAAACAATAACTGTAATACTGCAGATCAGAAGGTGTTATGTGGTACCTGGTTTATTGCCAGTTTCAGGGCATCCTTGCAAGCTAAATGCACCGAAAAACAAATCAAAGGGAATGACACTCTGCAATCCACAACTAGGAGCTCTTTGATATACACAGTAAGCCTAGTTCCCCTCTCTTTCACATCCAGTAGTGACAGACCAGCTCTGTTACTACTTGAAAGGTGATGCCAATGCAAAATGAGTAAAAAAGACATCATCCTCTAGTGGAGTCAATACTTTTGTTCTGAGGAGTTATTGTGGCAGCATGGAAGAGCTGGAGATAAACCAGTGTCAGTAAATACATGAAGTGCTGCACCACACGACTGAAATCTTCAGTGAAGGAATAGAGTTGCAGGCATCTAAAGCAACACAGTGAGCACTGGTGCTTAGATCCAATAGCAATTAAAAGATTTTAAGAGCTCCAGGAAGAAAATGGTAATTCCAGTTTCAGGGAAAAGCAAGTGAGCAGACTCAGCAGTTCTATTGCTTCACACCACATGGTGCTCCTGCACGTGGCACTGCTGTCTTGTGCTGTATAGCTGGGCAAAACTGCTTCTGCTTTGGAAGCTGAGACCACTTTTTTCCCCCTTTCTACATGGTTTTGTGTTTGTCAGGGAGAAATACAATTTTAAAATGCTACTTTGAAGGCAAAGGAAAGATTTGCCTGTGACTAGAAATAGGATTTGTATCAATTGATTTCTAGTAGTTCATTGGGCATGTTTTTGTTAGACACGTCCCTCCAGTGTCAGGGGTGGGTTTTAAATTTCCTTTCAATCCTGTTTTACTGTAGTGTGCATGGTTTAGAACAACTGCTGCTTTCAATTAAGGTTAAGTATTTAATGTTACTCAAATGGTCCTTGTTGAAAATGTATACTTTCCATTTTGGAGTTATGCAGATTTCTTTGTCTGTGACATTGGAAAAAGTCAAGGGAAGAGAAAATCTGCATTACCCTCTTTTCCTGGCATCTCTTGCAGCCATTACAGTCAAAGCAATCTCAGTAAAAGGTTGCAACTGGCGCTAAAGGAACACTGCACCATTATTATTCCTGGAGTAAAAGAGCAAAAATAGACTCTCAGACTTAGGCACATTTTGTCTTCTTTCTCCTTCTCTTCACATGCTGAAGCTGCTGCCAAGCCCAGCTGCTGCTTTGTCTGTAACATGCACCAAGTTGATTTTTCCCCAGTGCCCTTTTAGCGGACACGTTTATCAGTGCATTGGCTATTTGCACTTCAGCAGATACAGTACAGTATCACTGTCCCTGTCTTCCTTGCTGTATGTATCTTCTGCTCTCTTCTATTACTCCCACATTGCAGCAACCTGCATCCTCCTCCTCCTCAATATCTAAATGGATTTATTACTCCCCGGCTGCAAATCTCACTATCTCATCACTTAATAACATGTAACATCCTTCTCTATTACCTCAAGGCTGATGTCATCCCTAGTTATATTCCTTTATTGTTGTTGCTTGCAAAGTCCTGTGTTCCCGTTTTTACTCTCCCCATGCCTTTCACTAGTACTGTTTTAACATTTCTGAATGCTTATCTTCACCATGTCAGCATTGCACCCTCAGCTCTTTGTCAGCATCTTGTTCTGGATTTCAAGGCCTTATGTAGCTGTTAGTGAATCTTTGGCTTGTCTGGCATTGTTAGAAGTAATCACACTGCACATCAGGTATGCAAGAAACCATATTGAGTGTGTTTTTAGGTAATATGAGCAGAGATGCTGGAGGCCTCTGATATGAGTATTTATATCTTTTTCTAAAACTCATGATCAAGAGTGCAGGAGTTGAATTTTATGTGCATAGTTCCACCTCTCCCCCCTTACCTCAATACCTTACAATTTCCCTTCTGTTGAACACTCATCTGTAATTTTCCTTGCAAAACATTTACTCCTTTATACTTCTGCTTATAATGCATTCACCATGTCTCCTGGCATTTTGTGTTATCCATTTTGTTTATATCTCACCTACAGCTCTGCTTTCCCTTTCCACATTCACTCTCCATTATGTACATGCTCATGTCTTAGTATTTTCTCATAATCAACAGTGGTCTTGCTTTGGGGTCACTGTGGATCTGAAAGTCTTTGTCAATGAATCCTGTTTCATAGGTTGCCTTGCCAGCCTTCAAAATCTTTTATTTTCATAAAGCATTGTTACATTGAGCTCAGAACATAAAACACTTTCAATGGCACACTAATGCACAAAACAAACAATGAAAAGCTGCAAGAAAGAACTTTATTTTCAGCCTTTGTGCTTGTTTCAACTTGGCATGGAAAACAATTTTCTTGCCTTGCTTTTTGACCTGGGGCAAGAAACTCCTCTTGGAATATCTGGGTTTTGTGGTTTTTTTTTTTTTATTCTGTGAAATAAAGATGAAAATGCTGAGCATCTTGGCAAAGCACTTTCAGAGCTGCAAATAAAGAAAGAGTTAAAGGTAGTTGTCTTTTTTATTCTTATCGTGCTTGTTATTCTGTGTGTCAGTCAGTGAAACAAGCACAATGTCTATTCTTAGCAAATAATAATGGTTATAGTTGTTTTGACTCATCTGAGGTTTTCCTGAGTGGCTAAGTTGCTAATGGAACTGATGTTCTGAACTCCTACAGACTTCTTGGTGTTTTCACAGCCATGCATTTTTTTGCAAATGATGTACCACCTCCCTTGCTTTCTGCTTGTTCTCATACAAAGGTCTTTATCTTGATGTGGAATCTGTTTCCCTTTTTTGTGTCAAATGCAAGATCTGGCCTTAGTATTGTTTGCTCTTAAGTTGCTCTGTTTGATTCACTTATCTGGTAGAATTGGCTTTGTTTTCTGTTTGTTTGATTGATTGATTTGATTTTTGTTGTTTGGGGTTTTTTTCTAAGAAATAAATGTATACCTTTTCCAGCTTAGGAAATACTGTCTACGATGCCACAAAAAAGACCAAAAATGTTGCTTAGCTGTCCCCATAGCAGAACATTCCCTGAATATTTGCTGTTTGCACTGTAGGAAAGAAAGCTCTCCCATATTATTGTTCACAGTCTTCTTTTTGTTTGGGGGATGGTTTTATTTTGAACACTGTTGTTCAGTAATATCTTTGCTTGGAAGGATGCCAAGCTCATCCAGGGCAGCACAGGCAGCTCTCCCCATTGTAGGGCTTCCAATTAAACTAATGCTACCAGCTGTGTGTTCTTTTGTCTGCCCTGGACTAGGCTGTGGTATTGTGCTTCCCACTGTATCTCTCCAGCAGAGCCTCTTGTCTCCATATTAATAGCATGGACAAGAGAAGGGGGGCTATGAAACAATTCAGAAAAGAGAGGAGATGTAAAGGAACTTCTGGCACTGTGAGCTCTACTCAGGAATGGGCCTTCTAACCTTGAAAAGATGGGTGTGGGGAACACAAGTATAATCTCTTTTATTTAAATCATGCAAACGTGTTTTACAAAGGTGTCAAAGTATCATAATCACTGAAGCATAAGGGAAATCAGATTACTAATCCCAAATTAGTTATGCAACAAAGTGATGGCAGAGTTGGCCTCAGGATATGACTCTTTAGATTCTCAGTCCAGTGTCAAGTCCTCTAGATCTTGTTTCTGGGCATTGGAGACAACAGGGTGAAGTAGGTGGGGGAAAAAGAAAAATTAGAAAAGAAGAGATGGGCGAGGTGACATGAAGAGGAAAAACAAATTCGTTGGCTTGACTGCATGCAGCAGATTCCAAGGAGAGGAGAATTGGCAATGGGAGGATGCAAGCCAATGCTCTCTGATGTTCAGGGCAGGAAAAATCAGATAACTAGGAAAGTTAGAACTGAGATAGAAGGGATGGAAGGGAAAAGTGCAAGACAGGTTTATAGGGGGCAAGGAAAGTGTAATTTTTCTCAAATGTCAACAAGTTCAGTGTTTTAACCTCTTAACAAGAAAATTATCCTGATTTATTTTGAGCAGGTTCAAAAACTGAGAAATGCTGATGCTCAAGGTTTTAACAGGGTTTGTTGTTGATGTTTTTCCCCCCAGCGCTTCTACACAGACTTCCAGAGAATACAGAATTAGAGTAAATCCCTGTGATTTTATCAGGATGTTATCTTTTGATAAAATTATATTTAAGTTTATATTAAGCTGCTTTAAGACTCAGCCTTTTTTGTTTCCATGTAATTGCTGCTATGCAGCAATTGTCTTCTCTGCAGCAGGCAAGCTTGATATTAAAAGGGTATCAGAGACTATGTGTTGCCTAGTAACTCCTCAAACAGTGCTGGTTAAGGAAATAAAAGATGCAGAAACAGTGCAAGGGTAAAGGAACAAAGTAAGGGATGGAGGAAGTTATCATGTTATACTGAGGTAATATATCCTTCACCATGAATTAGGAACTCAAGTGGAATCTACCAATGATTGCACTTGAAATGGAAAGTTTTCATTTTGCTGAATGGATGAATGGAAATTGCTCGTGCAACACTTTGAGCGAGGATGCTGGCAGTAGATGAGATTTGGTTTATGTCAGTGAGATTTCAGCACAAATAAAAGAGAATATTTTTGAGACATTCTTGGAATATATGCCTGGGTTTCCTTGCATTTCTTGTTTTCCTGTAGGCTCTGTTACCTTTGCAGATAAACATCCCTGTTGGGATGCCAGTTCCCTAGAGGTCAGTTTTGTGATGGGTGTATCTAGCATTTTCTCCAGTGAATGTCACTGTCTAGCCTTAATTGATTGCAGTTTCCTTCTTTCTCTGTCCCTTTTCACCTCTTAGTACATATTTCAAACCTTTCTACAACAGTGTTGCCTGGCTCAGCCTCCTTTTCCCAGATCTATCAATATTACACCCTCTTTTGACATCTCAGCCATAGGCACCCTGAAAACACCCTGTGCGTTTTGGGGAGTATGTTCAGGTTTACATCCTAACAGATGTGGCAGCTAAAGCCACTCTTCAGCTAAATTTGTGGCTGTGTAATTTTTTTAAATGGTGGAGTGGTTCTAATTTGGTTTTGGTGGGTTTTTTTGTTTTTGTTTTTTTTTTTTTTTTTTGAAATTTAGGCTTCTTGAAAAGCTGGGAACCATCATTTGTCTGAGACAAAGCCTGGGCGCAATTGTTGAGTGCCAGGTGAAACCAGATTTAAAAAATGTAGGAAGATGTACTGCTGTTTCTCTGCTTGATGTGCTAACTGGCAAGATAGGTAACCTCTTTGTGTCTGTGTAGAGTTGAATGGACAAGCTGCAGGTTGGCGTGCAGGAGAAAATAAATAAATAAGGACACTTGTCCAGAAAGAGAACTTGTGGAGCCTTCTTTCTGTCTGGTAGCCTTTGTAAGCTGTGGTTCTTTCAAGCCCTCTAACTGAATCCTGCAAGCCATGGTATCAAAATACCTATTGTGTATAAATATTGCTTCCCTCCAAACTTGGGAGATTTTTAGTTTATTTTTTCAAGACTCAGATTAATTATTGCATTTTAATGTGATGAATTTAACGCTACCATAATTGGCCAAGCTTGTATACAGGGAGATATCTGACTCAGAAAAGGCTCTCAAATTCTTTCAAATATTAAAAATTCCAAAAGTGGTTGTGGTGTTTTGTGCAACAAAGATGCAAATGTGCTTCTGGTAATAGTTTTTAGATATCAGAAGTTTGGATTATTTTTCCAAAACAAAGAAGTCCCAAGGCTTAGAAAGCACAGCTGCTAAGGCTCAAACACAAGTTTGTTTTACAGTCAGGAAAAGCTAAAATCCCTTAAAGGTTAATTACAAGTGAATTTAAAATACTGTTAGTCTGAGTGGTATATAATGCAGTGGCAGGAGGGAAATTTTTTACTAATGTTTACAGAGAAGATATAAATGCAGTGGAATTCTATAACCTTATCTAAAAAAGGAACAGGATAAACTCTGTTATCTGCATTGCAGAGGGGAATATTCTTTAAAATCCAGTCAATAATTTCCCCTCCCTCCCACTTTATCCTTATTTGCTTCTGAAGACTTTTCAGGATATATTAAAAATGTGCTGTCACTCTTCTAGAAATAATTCGGCTCTAAGTCTAGGGTGAACCATTGTGTTATGAAGGAAAAATAATTTGCAAGAGCAGAATTGCCATCCAAAAATGACTAAAAAGATTTATTGGAAATTTGAGGCCAATCTCACTTGATCATGGATCTCATAATCACATTTCATTCTACGTGCTTCTGCGATTATGAACACCAAATGGAAAGACCTGGAGTTTATCTGTTTAAACTTCTTGTCACTTTTCGTGGCTGCCTTCTTGTGAATACGTTATCTTTCTGCAATGTATTCATGAGTGGTTTGGGGAGTGTTTAAAGGTGACAAAAACCAAAAAAATTTTGCATTTGGGAGGGAGCAGAACACTACAGTGAAAGAAATGCAGATTTTAACCTTATTCCTTACCCTTTGCACAACAGAGAATTTGCATGCTATGGTCCCTCAGTCTTCATTAGCACCCTGAAGCTTAGAAAGGATTTGAGGCCCAGCCAACAGCATATTTTCAACACGAACAAGAAATAATAGCTTATATTTTCAAAGCTGCACATAAGCTGCCTAATATGCATTTATAGGGGCTCAGGTATTTTGACCCTTGAATCAGCTGTGTATCTTGGTTTGGATGTGAAGTAGTACAAATAGGGATGATGACTTTCTGGAACGCATTAATAAATCCATTAATACTCTCTTCATTGCTACGCTGTGGAGAAACCCTGAAGCTCCTATGGATTAGATTTTTTTCCCTGACCTTTGACCAGATAGTATGTTCCTGGCCATTTGGAATGGGGAATAAATCTAAATATTCATCCAGGGAACCTGTGAATCATCTGATAGTGAATTGTACAGGCACCAAAAGAGAGTAAAAAGACAAAAAATGTTTATGTGGAAAGACTGTATTCACCTTCAATAGAAATCAAAGGAAAGCAAATTTGGCCCAACTGTATGGAGCCCTGCTGGTGACAAAGTCCTTGGAGTGGTTTCAAAACATAGAGCAGATGCATAGGGCAAAAAAAATGTTTATAATCTCCACCCCAAACCAGAGATAATCAGTCAAGAGAGGTTTTCTTCCTCAGATTCACATTCAGATAAATAGCTTGGAGGCATTACACTGTGTGGGTAATATGTGGAAAACATCCTGGAGCAGTGAGATTGAAATGATGTCAGCTTTGAAGGGGACATCCAGGGGAATGACGTTGGGGTGTGCGACTCAGGCTCCTGGGACCATGACTCTGGGAACAGCATTTAGATCTCATTTTTGTTCACTCAACATCACCTCAGTCAAACTCAGCAACAGTTCTGGAAGGAACCTGGTAGTTTCTAAATTACAGAAGATGAAAAGGACCATAGAATACATCTCTGATTATTTGAAGGGATCCTACCCACTATTTAGGCACAGCATTTAGCATTTTCAAAAACATAGTGTTAAGAGTTGGTGTGATTTTTGTTTAAAAAGCAATTTAAGTGGGAGGAAAACTGGACTGCTATCCAAGTCTCTAGAGATTCTACTCTACATTTTTTTCAGTTTGGCTCATCAGTTCACAGTAGATGAGGGTGACGGGATTTACTATCAAAAGAACATGGGAGAAATAATAAAGAAAATACCCACTTTCATAGCAACAGTTTAATCTCAGTAGTCCCTTTTTTTTTTTTTTTTTTTTTTTGGTGCTTCTTATTTATTCCTACATCTGTTTTTAACTTGCTCTTATGTATAGAATTTTTTTTGTTTTTCTTTCTAAATTAGAGCAACTAATAGTTATTTTAGGACCTACCATTGTTTGTTTCCATTTTAGAGAGAACTCATTTTAGGGACACATTTGTTGCCATAGCCATTTAAATTCTGCTTTGCTGGAAATGCTTGTACAAGCTGATGGCCTAGATGTAAATTATTTATTTCAAATTGAATTGGTTGTGCTCTTTATTTTAAAAAAATAGCATACTAACCACAAAATTATGTTTTTTATTTTCTTTAGATGCCTGCCAAACTAGCAGGAGATTTTACTCTAAAATACTGCTTTTTTGTTACTGGCAATTGGCCCACCAGCATTGAAAATTCAGAAACTTTGCATTTTGAAAAGACATCAAGATAAGCTGGAGAGTTAAATGTAATGCTGAGTGCATGTCAGCATGTTCTATACATGCCATATATATATATATATATATACACACACATATACACATACACACACACATATATATATTTATGGTGAAGCATTATATATATAATATATATACACACACATATATTTTATATATATACACAATATATATTATATATACACATATATATTATTTTATATATATTATATATGTTATATATATTATATATATGTAATGGTGAAGCATTTTAAGTCATCTTACTGATATTCTTTGTATTCTCTCTATGCAATGGTTAAAATAATGTGATCAGTTTTATTCCTTTGGCTGGTGAAGATGCAGTTGTTAATAACATCTGCTACATGGTGGTTATAAGGGTGAACTAATATTTGGACAACTTCTGTTTAGATGTAGCTTATAGTATGAATCAGGATTTTAGAAATGCTATTACTGAACTTCTGCTCTTCCTTTGCTAAATTTGCAATGGAGCAGTGTACAGGTCCATCTGAGTTTGTCATTTCTACAGGCATGACTGAGGACTTTACAGACACAGCAATATTTTTAGTTCTCTAAATTGATATTCCTTGATCATATTGGCAGTAGAGTAAATACCAGCTTGGAAGTACAACTGACCATGGAGGTTGTAGTAAATTAAATAGCAACAGAGTTTTGAATGGCAGGATAGCATTCAGGTATATATGTACACATTGTGATTATGTGGGTTTGTTAACAGAGATGGGGCAAAACACAACTTGGATATTTCAGACTCAGGTAAGGAGTGCAAGCAGGATCTCAAATATGTTTGAACTATAGCTTTTAGTTCATTGATAAGATAGAGTTGACAGATTTGGAACACTAGGAAAAGGATTTAATAGAGCTTTTGTTACTGGGAGGGGAGGGAAAGGCTTAAGAAAACATGTAGACTTCAATCTTATGCTTTTTACCAATGAACTCTTCTGCTGGAGACAACAAAAGTTCTTCTTGGCTGAGAAATATTTGAATATGGTAGATGATACTTTGTATGTGTATATACTGCAGAAATTATATTTCTGTTCAAATACTAATCCAGTCAGTCTGATTCAGAGGTGAACTCTCAACTCAGGCACTGATCTTCTAGAAAGAGCTGCCTCTGAGATATTCTCTTCTCCAGCAGCTAACTCTGTGTGTATTAACTAGTCCCTAAGTGCGCAGGAGTAAGGTCTATTTGAGCATAATTAAGTGTATGGTGTTCCAGTCCAGCATGCACAATTCTCATAAGCGTATCATGGAAGAAAGAGACACCCGGGCAACTTTGGTCCTGGGTCTATTGTAACAAATGTGATGCAGTGTCAAGGGAGAAGATTTTAATCCTTTATTCAGTTTGTTTGCCAGTATTAACATTCGGTCCTGTGGAGCTGGATGTTCCATGCTGTTTTCTTCCTCTTCAAGTTTCAATAACAATTTTCATAAAAAGCATGTCTCCCATTTCACGGCATTACAGGGAGTGGTTATTCAGAGTCTGAAATTGTGCCTGGAAATTTAGATATTTTCAGGCAATTTTTATAATGCATTTTGACATAGCTATATTTTTAAAAGTCGGGTTTCAGAGACTGGAGGGTAACACCACATATTTTATTTGAACAACTGACATCAGAGGCAAAAAACTTAAGTTTTTGTTCATTTAAAAGCAGACTTTTGCAAAATCTAACATTAATTTTATTCATATCAATTCTATCAATATCTAGCAATGTAGCAACAAAAAATAATTTTTGTCTCAAGCAGTAGCATTCTCACTGGGATATGCAACCTAGATATTGCAGTCCTTGGTACAGGAAAGCCATATCAAGAAAGAGATTTAGCATCTCCCTAAAAATTTAACTTGACAAGCCTTTTATCTTTGTTGGAAGTCCTTTGATGATAAAGGACTGTAACAAGCAGCATAAAATTTGAATAGCTATTAAGATTGTTTTGAAATGTTCCAAATTGTAGAAACTTGCGAGATACCAAGAATTTTGGTGTCCTAATATCAATCATATTTGATTCTTTCTTGAAGAAGCATACTTGAAGATATTAAAAATGTCTTATCTTTAACCTAAAGTCCAGAAGCTGAGCTGTGTTGAGAGCATGTAACAGAGGGAACACTTTATCCTAAGCCAAAACACTTTGAAAGCTCTGTGTGGGAATGCTCTCTTTCCCATATTTATCTGCATGAAGAAATTGAGAAGGGCTCACAAGGGACAAAGCTTTACCAGCAGCATCTGCAGGCCCTGGGAAAACACCCTTGTAAGTTCCAGATCTCCGTCTCTTAATGAAAATAGGGCTCTGGCTTTAGAAGAAGGTGGTCCTCTGCAGTCATGACATCTGGTGCTGTCCTTTGGCTTCAAGGTCAATCTCCATATAGGCCTGAATGTGGAACTCCATTCCTCACACTGTAAATATTCCTACTGAGATCAATAGGTGTATTTGCAAAGTAAAGTATTACTCAGTGTGAGTAAGAGCCATGTGATATGAGACAACAGGTCTGACGCTAAAGTATATTTTTATGTTTTTAGGTAAATATATTTTCACATGGGGGTTTCTTGTTTTGGTCTGCACCTGTTGTGTGTGTTGTGTGTGCAGAATAGTCCTGCAGAAGAAATAATTGTACAGTTTAGTATTAGATATTCATATGTAAAGACATATTGGTTTTTACCATCCCATTACTCATTTGCGTGTAAATGCAAATTAACTGCTTGTGTAACTTCGCCAGTGAAAAACTGACTATTTCAAAATTTAGCCTTGTGTATGTTCTGGGGAATTATGCTACGAGTCCATGTTATTTCTTCTGTAACACAGTACAATCATTTGACTCTGGTTCACAGGGTAACCCTTCAAAATTGCAGACCTAATGATTATTAATTTCTTTGATATTTATTGATTGCATCAACATTATTCATGATGAATGCTATTTTATTAATGTGACTGTCACTGCCATTGTACTTAGGGCTGTATACTGTAAGTAATAAGACCATTAGTTAGTTTTAAGGTGTTATATTTTGCACAGTCAACTTCATGTCTCCCTTAAGGAGGTGAGGAAAGTAAATGTATAGAAATTGTTCACTGAATTTTGAAGGCATTTTAGTATTTGTAAGACTAGCTTCAGGGAGGAGGATTGTCTTCTAAGGAAAAAGAAAAGTTTATGTGATATATATATATATATATATATATATACACACTGTATATATATGTGTGTATATATATATATATATATATATATATATACACTGTATATATGTACCTCTTAAATCTCAGAAGAAACTTCATTTTTCCTTGGACAAATTAATGTACATAATGCTTTTCAGTTGTCATCAAAAGTTGACAACAAGCCTGAGCTGCTGTTTCAAGCTTTCCCTGTATAATACAATGATACTATTCTTCATGGAGCTGTTGTGCTAGACTTTGAAGAGAGCTTATCTCCTTGGGTGGTCATGTTAATTCCACAGCCAAAATCAGTTCTTAGTGTTTTTGAGAAGGTCCAGTACTGGGTCTCATTTCTAAGGGAAAATTCATTTCTGCATAGGGTGGACAGGATAGTCTTCCAGCTTAGACCAAAAGACATCTCAAAGGGTCTAATGAAAAATGTACCCATGTTTTCCTTGACTGGACCTGCTGGTTTCAGCTCCCAGTGTGTTTTGACAGTCCGTGTGCTCTGAACTGCTCTTACTCCCGATATTGCTGTGCTTTCTTACAGCCTGTGACCTGATGAACCAAGGCATCCTGGCCCTAGTCAGCTCCATTGGATGCACATCAGCAGGATCCCTGCAGTCTCTGGCCGATGCCATGCACATCCCTCACCTCTTCATCCAGCGCTCCACAGCAGGAACGCCCAGGAGTGGCTGTGGGCTCACCAGGAGCAACCGCAACGACGACTACACGCTCTCCGTGCGGCCCCCTGTCTACTTAAATGATGTCATCTTGAGAGTGGTCACAGAGTATGCCTGGCAGAAATTCATCATTTTTTACGATAACGACTATGGTAAGTATTTATTCATTTATTTATTTATCAGGGTGATTTTTGTCAAATCCATAATCCTGTTGAAAAGTGTCACATTACAGCTTTATAGTCTTCCAGTAGATTATGTTTTGCTTGTGAACATTTATGGTTCTGGCAGCATTTCACAGCACCTCAGAGAAATCTGCTTCTAAAATCCATCAACACGTAGAGGTTTATTTGATAATGTCTTTGTTAGAGTTAGCTGATAAATGAAGAACTTACATGTTTTTCTATTCTACCCATGTTTATGAAGCATAAAAGTTTTTAGCAAGCTCTCTTGGTTTTTTGGGCAGTAAAAACATAAAATGACAATTCAAGATTCAACATGTAAGATTTGCATTCTGTAGATTTGTTTATTGTGTAGTGCATCTCTTCCATTTGTTGGCATATCCTTTCTGGTCAGAATCTGAAGGGGTGGTGAATGTAGGTCAGAGGTTTGGCAAGAACCAGGTGCTAGTCATAAATATAAAACATGCAGAAAGAAGTTCTGGAGAGTGAAGAAGTTGAGGAGGAGGGCTTGGACAAGAAAACATTCCCTCTGTTTTGAGTTCATTCAGTGTTCCTGAAAGGTGCTGAATTGGTGGTTTTTGTGTGATAGAGTAAGTGTGACACAGATGGCAGTGTCACAAGACTGCACCATCCAGCTCGGTGAATCAGCCAATTTCAGTCCAGATATTTTCTACAGCTGACAAGAGAACTGGAAAGATTTTTGCAGTATGGCTGCATTATCTAACAAATTTAACAATCTTTATTTCTGTGAAAAATTGCTTTGCAACCGGGCCTGTTTTCTTCAGATGCATCCAGTATTCATAAGTAATCATGACTGGCTTGGATGAGCATTTTAAAACTTATGTTCAAAGTCAAATCTTTAAGTTATAGGAAAATGCTCACTTCAGCGGTTTACTGTGCATAATATCTGGTTCATTCAGGTCAGGTGTTATTGATTTTTGTTCCCTGCCTACATAATAAATTCTTAAATTAGAAGAATAGAAAGTGATGAATAGGAGAATTCTTCTTTATAATAAAGCATCACCTAAAAGCACTAGCCATGTGGTAAGGAACACACACACAAAAACCTCTACCAAAAAGTAAACAAACAAAATATCTAAAAATCCCACATCAGAGTTTTTTTGGTGGGTTTGTTTTTTTGGTTGTGGTTTCTTTTTTTACTTTTTTTTTTTTTTTTTTTTTCTTTTTTTTTTTTTTTCTTTTCTTTTCTTTTCTTTTCTTTTTTTTTTTTTCAGAAATTATGAGTTTGTGTATTTAACTGCCAGGTGCCTATTAAGACAACTATAAACCTTTCATTTAAGGGGTATCTTTCTGCATGTATTTTTGAGTTTAAAAGCCTCAAGGAAACTTTATAATTAATATCTTTGAATAATTATATTAAAAATACTGGGTTTAAATTATTCAAGCTTTATAATTTAATTTAAAAATAGAGTTCAGACACCATGATATTTTTTCCCTGATATCTAAGTAAGAACTTCGTAATGATGTGACCTATGTAACACAGATGCCTGCCTGCCTGCAAGGAAGTAGTTTCAGAGCAGTAGCTCATTCAGTGACACATCATCCTCAAATGTGACCTGTGGCAAATACTTGGTCTCTGTACCAGCCTCTCTGGTATTCTGAATTCAGTAGTCAACAAGTCATACTGACAAAGACAGATTGGTAATCTGACTCTAATTAGTGAGCACCATCACAAACATCAGGAAAAGGTGCAAACCCCCCCACAACATTCTGCATTTAGTAAATCCTGAGAAGTCTGTCCCCTTTCTAACCATTTGTGGCTTGGGCATTTTAGGGGGGATAGGTTGTTTCTTTGGGGTGAGGGGGGTGTGTGCATAGTTTGGAATTAATACCACAGATAAAATGATTTTAAATGCAACCTGATTTTTAAATAAGCCTGTGACTCTGAGTAGAGCTATTAGCTGTGCAAAGGTATGTTTCTTTAGACTGTATCAAGCTAAATCCTTGATTTGAACAGGCATCCTAGGGCAGCAAACAATTCTTGTATTCTTTTACTTCCTACAGTTTTTTTACAAATTTTTATGTTGCTGATTCCATTGTGATCGTTTCCCCCTCCATTTTTAATAACAGAGCAGAACTTTCAGATCACCATCCCTAACCTGAGGCCTCTCATTCTTTCCTTTGTTCACTGGCTCTCCATTGCTTCTTCTTGCTCATACTGGATCACCCCTCTGATTCTTGCTACTCTGTTTCAGGTGAAATCATTAGGTTTGACACTGTGTTCTGCCTGCTCAAAATCCTTTTATCCCATTTTTGATCTATGACGGCAATTTTTCACAGACACATGGTGACATTTTTTGATTAGGATCCCCTAGAGAGTAATTTTACCAGATTGTTATAAATATTAACAAATTATATAATTTTCTCCCCTTTTCATGCTATTTTATTGATAAACTGAAAAACATTTCTCATATGTTAGCAGTTCATATTTTCTCTTCCTGGATTCTCTATTGATGGAAGAGGAACTAGCACAGAGAAAGGGACAAAGAAATAATTGGCATGAAAAGAGGAACTGGAATTACTTTCTAGTGGATTACAGACTGGATAAGTCTGAATTCAGTATTCACCATGCTTTGAGCAACAGGTTGCACAGGGTGATGTCTTGAAATCCTATCCAGCTCTAACTATTCCATGATTCTGTGATATTGGAGAAAGCCATTCTTTAGATGGGTCTCTAGACGTGAAATATTTTTACAGAAGAAAACTATTCCAGCATCCGTTTGAATTTTTAAAAAGAGAGTTGGCCCAAGAACTGCAAGCCTCTGAAAAGGAAGCATTGCCATTCGCTTCTGTGCCTGTTTTAGAAAGAAGTCAGGACTGGGCATACATATGGGGTAGAGGTCCAGGAATAATCCATCCCTTTGGTCAGCATCAGAGCAGATAAGAGTGGCTGGAAGTTCCTCTGGAAGATCCAAGTACCGTACCTCAGCTTGCCTGAGAGGTTCTGCTGCAGTGAGACTTATTTATTTTCTCTAAAATAAAATCCTTGCTAAAAACTTTGCTCAGTGTAACTGCTTGCAACAGTTAATATTAGACATTTTAATAGAACATTTAGTATTAAACATTAAAGCAGGTAGGAGTTCGATACCTGCATTAGAATTCATTTCATATTAGGAAGAGATTATTGATATCTTGTGCACAGCTGTCTGCAAAACTGACACCTGTGCAAGCAGCAATTTTTTGCCCTGGTGGTATTTTTTCATGTGCAGTGATCGTCCCTTCTCAAGGTGTGTATCACAACATGAAGTGGGGTCTCCATAGCAGTAAATGACACTTGACAAATAATGGGAATATAGATTCTGGTATATATTCATCCTTATTTTCTCATTGTTGCCATATGTTAGAAAGTGTGAAAGCACTAATAGCCTGACTGATTCCAGCAGCCAGCAGAATTTCAGTACTTTCCTTTCCAATAAATTATTTTGTATAGTCATTTAATTTAATTATTTTAAACAAAATACTTTAGTTGTATTACTGAAATTATTTCCAGTAATAATTTTGCTCTGTGGAGGAAAATGGACCTTTCATATTTAATATAAATTTTCCTACAGTAAAATTGGGATCTTATCCAAAGTACATACTATGCTAAACCAGTTGCCTTGCACCCTTAATATAAGCTGCAAACCTTTGTGTCAATTTATCAAAACCAAAGTTTTTAAATTCTATCAATAGGATTCGTTTGAGTTTTATCTTGCAGCCTATCATAGATTCCTTTTCGTTATCAGAGAATTTTTTATAAAGGAAATGTTTCCTGCAGGTCTGAGAATAATTTGCCCTATGTTATCCTCCTTAAAAATCTTAAACTCTTATTTTGAATATAATAGATGAGTATATTCAATTCTACTGTTTTAAGACTACTGTACTAACATCTAAATCTTAAAAACTTCAAGTCTACTTAAAGGTTCTTTATTGACAAGGGAAGTCTTTGAAGGAAGCAATTTTTTCATTAAGTCATAACCAACTGGATGTTGAAAAAGTGAGGTAGAAATGCATTTCTGAAATAATTGACATCTAAGTTTTCAAATTATGTTTCTTTTCCAAGAAATTTGAAGGTACGTTGACTATTTTAATACAAAACAAAGGACATCTTGATAATTGTAAAAAAACATATTTTCCTACTGTTGACTTAGTAAAGACTAAGTCAAGTCTCTAGAAAAGCCATAGTCTTTTCTAAGTGGTAGAGCCTCCCCAGTATCAAATGTAAGGCCAACATACAGTAGGAATTAATGAGTGGGTACATGAGAAAAATTATTATCTTTAAAGTAAGCAGGCTTAGGTGATATTTGCTGTATTTCATTTACCACAATTGTATCTTCAGTGTATAAATTCAGATGAACTTTTAAATATCAGAACAAGCTGTCTTTTCCCCAATCTTTGCACTCTCCAAGCGTGATCTAGACCAAACTCCCAGTGCAGTCAGTCCCCTTGTATTCAGTACATTTTGTTCTTTCTGGTAAAACTAGTTAGGGCCTGTCCAGGACATGAAACCTGGTTTTGTTTAAGAAAATTTAATACATGGATATTAAAAGCATTCAAGAACAATTCTGCTCTTCTTTAAAGGCCATTAAAGACAGTCTTCTCGCAGAGATAAAGAGTAGGTGGCATGAAATGCAGCAAAATTATTCAGTAGACTGATGCCTTTCTCAAACTGCTATTAAAATTACTATCCACACAGAATGTAGAAGCCAAATGTACTTCTTTTAAGCAGCCAAATCAGCTCCTACTCACTTCATTCTCAACTGCTCAGCTCAATGTGTAGGATCACTGTGCAGAGGGTGCTTGTGCATCTTCTTCTCACAAGCAGATGTAGAGACTGGGAAGCTCCTCCTGGTCTGAATTCCCCCTTAGCAGCATCAGCATCCTTTCAGTGAAGGCATTTTCAGATTGCACCCTATAAATGTATAACATATCTTTGGAAACTGCAAAGTTTGGATTTGTAAGAAGAACCACTGCCATCTGTAAGCATTTTGAGTAAGTTTGCCAAGTTATTAATCTTTTTGGTTTCAAGTTCAAAGAGAGCAAAATGCAGTTTGAAACAGCAAATGCTACCTGATCGTGGCACCTGACAGTGGCCAGTCCCCAAAAGCCAACATGAAAGAGGCAGACACATTTCACAGAACAAAATAGTGATTTGAGACCAGAGTGTGTGAGCCCAGGCTGTACAAGCAGTGACTGAGCTGCGGTCCCAGCATATTGTTGGGTTTTATCTCTGTGGTGTACCAACAAGGGACAAGTTTTTGCAATTCATGTTTTACTCTCGGGCAGTTTACAGCTCACTGTATTTTCCAGGAAAAAAATGTAGATACTTTTCTGTAGTAGTAAATTCTTTATGAAGAAACCAGTCAATTTCTGCAAGAACATAGTTGTGAATTTTGTGCAATTTACAGTGTAGGTATCTCTGCATTTCTAAGATGAAAGACATAAAGTCTCGCTGTTTGAAAACATTTATTTTTAATGTTTTGTTGCTGCTAAAGTAGGTAGAAAGACTCTGCGATTTTCCTCTTGAAAGGCTGAGGGAATAAGCCTTTTTTTCTAGAGAATTAATTTTATCTTAATCCCAATTCATTTATAGTGATGATAGTAACATTTAAAAACCCTTCTGTATTTTATATTAAATGAAAAACATTCTTAACACCATTAAGAAATCTGAGCATGCTTTTGATATGCAGCCATCACTGGAGATCTATGAAATATTTACTGATTCCAGAACTAAGATATCTTTCCTTACAGTTTTTTGACCTTCCTACTAATACTGCAAATATTTGGCAATGGATATTTTCCATTCCCTTAGGTGATAATTTAATTTTAACTTTTGTAAAGAAGAGAAAAAAAAGCAAGCATTAAGGCTATGAAGGAATTTGCTCTGTGAGGCTGAAGGAGGCATCCCCATAGAAAACAGAGGTTGAAGAAGTAATTGTCAAGACTTGGCTAGAGCAGAAGGGAGAAGGTTAGCAGAAAGAAAGACTTTAAAGACTTTAGTGGGCATCTGTCTTGAAAAACTGCCTCATGGATCTCCCTCCTTGCTCCTTTATCTTACACAAAGGTTTCCAATTATTTCTGCACAAGGAAAGGATGAAGGCAGTGGTATGAGGCACCTGGCCAGTAGAAGGAGTCTCAAGATCAATCTGAGAGAGGATTTTGGAGGAAGAGACAAAATAAAATAGAATCTTAAGGAGAGAGCTGAGAATCTTAAGGAGAGTATTACTGAGGAGTTCAGCCTATGTAAACAGGTCTGTGAAACTATGAAGATAAAGAGCGTTATCCCTATCCCTACCCCAGAAAGGCAGTGGTTTTCAGATGTGTAGTTCTGTAGCATTGGAGTGCTGTTCTTTAAAGATCCCAGCAAAACAGGGATTATACCTGGAACCTGAAATGCTGAGCTGCTTGCAGAAAGGCTACCTCCTGTGTTTTAAGAGGGGTGATATTCTGAGGTGATGCCCATCTGTATGTATGGGCCCGAAATTCCCAGCATTTCCTTTAAAACTCACATAGAGTAAGTGATCCTGTGGACACCTTCCTGCACACACATTTCCCGAAAATAAATATGATGACCATTGGCATGGATGTGCTTGAAACCATAACATTTTCTAATCGTTTAAAGTTTTAATGCAAGTTTAATAAAGACTCATAAAAGAATCATGCTCTCTTTAATCGATTGCAAATGCTTATAATTACCCTGAGGCTGTTTTCAGCTGCTTGATGACTATAATATTCTCAAGTCTGTCTCCAGACAGTCTTAAAACTGTTTATTACTCATCTGGCTCTTTGCCAGCTTCCCATACTCATTTGCTTCACTGTGCCTCAATAAACATATAATTAATTCAAGCTTATTACTGAACTTCTTTTTTCCATTAGTATTTATTATGTCATTCAGATAAGAAAAGGAGAATTAGTTTTCATCTGTGTAACTTTAGTGTGTCAGGTGAGAACTTCTGTCACAACTTGCATTTGCTGATTGACATTACCACTGCAAATTGAGTCTATAATTTGGGTGACCCTAAAATGATTCAACTTGTGAATTATTCTATAAAATTCCTCCAGTGGAAAAGTGGCCATGCTTCTACTTTTCAGCCACAGAACACTTGGAGGAATGTGTTGCAGGAGCTGTAAGTGAATATGTAGCAAGATAAGAGATTGTCACTCCTTCATGTCGCAGTCCTTAGGGAGGGGATGGGTAAAGCGTTCAAAGATTTTGCCTGACAGACCTTTGTTAGTAAACTGGGTCCAAAATAAAACTGTAGGGATTCTCTCAATATCTGTGCAGTGGGAAAACTCCAAATGAGGTGTTATTTTGAGGTTCTGCAGAGGTACAAGATTTCATTTGTATATACAGCCTTCATCAAAGAACAGTGATTAATTAAAGAATATTTGAATACCTGAAGTTTGTACTGATATCTGCCACTGTTTGCTAAGTATTTTTCAACTCTCAACACATTGTTCTATCTTCTCAGAAGTATTAAAATTAAGTTTGTAAGTTTATATTTTGGCAGCTAAATAAATGAACAGCAATCAAATGAGGAAACTTTTGAGAAAAGTATTTTTTGCACGTTGAAGAAATTATATCACCATTGGGGGAAAAGTGCATGAATCTGGCATTACAACATTGTAAATATCAATTAATATCATAAATTGAAAAGAAAACTTGTCTCTGAGAGTTTTAACCAATTTTAACCAAGAAAAAGAGGAATCAGAGACAGGAAAGAGCTAGAAAATATTTATAGCAGTATTTCTAAATCTTAGTTTATCAGTGTCACTTTTATAGGTTATGTTTTTCACAGCAGCAGTTCACTCATGAAATATTCCTGTTTCTATGCTGTAAACTTTTAATCAACTGACAATGTTCTTTAGGAAGAGATTGGTGCAGAGTCAGAGAACGGTTTATCTTAAGGCAGTTAATAACATATGCAATCATGGAATGGCTTGGGTTGGAAGAGGCCTTAAGAGCCTGTTCCAACAGCCTGCCACAGTCAAGGACATCTCCACTACACCAGGTTTCTCAGAGCCCCATCCAGCCTGACCTTGAACACTCCCAGGGATGGGGCATCCACAGCTTCTCTGGGCAACCTACTCTGGCAGTGCCTTACCACCTTCAAAGTTAAGAATTTCTTCCTTACATCTAATCCAAATCATCCCACTTTCCTTTTGAACTCATTACTCCTTCTCCTGTCACTGTAGTTCCTGGGGCAGAGCCCCTCTCTGGCTCCCATGTAGCCTCCCCCAGGTACTGGAAGGTTGTTATGAGATCTCCACACAAGCTTCTCTTCTGCAGTTTGAACCTCAACTTTCTCAGCCTGTCAAATATTCACAAATTGTTCATTGCAAGGATACTCTCTTTGTTGTTCTTTACTCCATCTGCCTGGAAGGGGATGCACAGCTCCTCATGCTTATGAGAGCCATCAGGGAGCAGCAGTGACTTACAGGGAGAGCTGGTGAATTGTACAGACAGACTTAAAAAAAATGTATAGTTGCTATTTAATAAAGGCTTTAATCTACACAGAAATATAAAGTTCTGTAGTACAGGATTTATACATAATTTTTTAAGTTTGGCATGATTGCAAGGCACTAGGCAGGGAAAATTCATTTCTTTGCAATAGTTTGTTTCACTCAAAGACAACCCATAGAAGTCCTTTGAAAATCTCTAATGCAAACTGTAGTCAAAAGGGAATTGAACGAAGAGATAGAAAGCAGGTTAAACAGTCAAAACTACATGGATTGAATATATTGCCATGTCAGCCTTCACAAGCAAGGCTGGTGATCACAATCTGACTTCATTTCTATTTTTTGAGAAGTTACAGTAACAGCAGATACTCTGAAGGATTAGTTCTAGTTTCATTATTATTTATCTTTTTATTCTTTGCTTTTTTCCTCTTTCTTTCCAGTATGGAAAAAGAAACTCAAAGGAAGCATCTTGTGTCAGCCCTCAGTAAGGTTCAAAATGGAAGTGCAGGATTTGAAAACTGCAAATGTTGATATCTTTCCCCCAGCATGATTCAGCTGCTCAAGACGATCTATATTGGTTTTGCTTATTTAAAGGATAATTTCTAATAACTGGTAATGTGACACAAAAGTAGCTAACATAAATGACATTTGAACAAACCTTTAAAATGGGGATTACATAGACATTTCACTAATGCCAAAATAGTTAATATCAAACAACAAAAATTTAAATCACCTGCTTATATTTCAATTTGAAATGGAAATATTTTCAAAAAAGTATGTGAGTTTTTTCATTTTTTCTCAGTTCATTAATATTAAAAATATGAAGCAATTTGTTGACTTCTTTTTATGTGTAAAATTTCAAAAAATTGCAAACAAGGGGGGAAAAGACCCCAGTCATTTGTACCACTTGCAAATGTTCAGTTTCTCCCAAGATATATCTCCACTTCTTAGATTAAAGAAGTCTGATAATATAAATAAAATTTCATATGTAATTAAACATTTGGGCTTGAATTCACTTCTCATTAGTTTGAACTGTTGCTATATTCTCTGAAGTTAGATCATCCAGCTGAAATTGCTCAGGTAACCGGCCCTCCTTCGTTCCCAAATGACAATATGAAAGAGATGTGATGATTTTTTATTTTAATTCATTTTAGTTTGGAGGTTCGACAGTTTACATATGAGATGATTAAACAGAGGGAATTCCACTGCTGTGAAAGTTAGATGATGGACTGTTCCTAAATCATCCTGCTAAATTGTTGTTTTCCCCAGTCTGGCTCTTAACCACATTAATAGCGATTAGCATGTGCACAGGAGCGCAAATGCTTTGCACAAGTCTTTACAAAGAGCAGGGGCACCATCAGAGTACAGCTGAAGCTGCACACCTCCCTTGTGTACAGTGCATTACCACAGTTAATAGTTGCTGTCGTGTTAGCCAGCATCATGGAAGGAAGAATCACTGTGGTAGACTTGTAAAGCTGTTCTTGATAAGAATCTGAACAGCGTTATTTGCTGTACAATGGCTTTTCTCATCATCTGTACAAATAAAATGGTCTTTTGTGCAAATCAGCCGGTGAATATTTATGGCAGGCACATTCACCTTTACCACTGCAGCTGAATCAGTTGGTATTTATCAGCCAGATATTCTGAGGAGAATGTTCTCAGAACTGAAATGCCATCAGAGGGAGGATGAGCTAATGACTGTGAGCCAGGCTTGAGACAACCAAAGTGCACGGCAAGTGCCTTATAATTTAGGTGGAACACAATGATACAGGTGGATGGATTAATTTATTACCATTAGTGAATAGTGCCATCTTTCTCATCTCCTGATAATAGTGTGATCTGAAAAAATTTTTATGAACTTTGCATCTACTGTAGATGTTTCTCTTAATAAGGATGTAAGAGGTACTAAGCTTATGAGTTATTTAATATTTGCTGTTCATTTTATTCAGCTTATAAAATCTTCACTGCATATGCATCCTGGTATTCCTGTATGAAATGCCTGTATGAAATACAGCATATTTTGTTCTAGGATGCCCTGATTATTAGTCTTTCTCCAAGATGGATTAGGGGACTTGCTCCCTCTGTATAAAACAGACATGGCAAAGGAAAGTTATGGGGAGCCAGAGAGAACAAAAAAGTGAGATGAGATCTTCTCCCATTACTAAAAAAAAACTTGTGCAAGAATTATAGAATGTTCTGTGTTAGAAGGGTCTCACAGGCTCATTAAAGTCCCACTCTTTGCCCTGTTCTGAACAGCCCCACAAGACATACAATGTGCCTGAGCTTTTCCATTAAATGGTTCTTATGGTTTATATTAGGTGAGGTATGAGTGTTCCTGTCAGACTGGTCATTTAAGGAGATTTAGTCCCACACTCTGTGAAGGGCACTGTTCTCTGAGCATGCTATGTATTTAAGATACTCATGTGTTTCTTGTGCTCTCTTCAGTATCAAGAAGATTGCTCAGTGAGAAGAAGGTGTGTGAGTTTATGCTTCACTTCCTAAGTTCTTTCTTAGGTCAGAACCTGACCTAAGACAGATAGCCGAGACAGTAATGACAAGTTTGGTGAAGCTGTCACCTGAATTCAGATCTCAGCTGGAGCAGTGTTGCACCAAGTACCTACACTTGAACATATCAGCTAGGTCTGCAGGGCTTCAGAGGCTCTGGGCCTTGAGCTCTCCTCTGCAGGATGCTCTGCATGTGCAGTGGCTGCAGCCAGGCTGCTGTGGGCAGTGTTGGCCCACCAGTGCGGGCCATGAGACCTCCCTGTGGACCTCTGCCTTGTGGCAGGGTTAGATATGCCAGGGAAGGACATTTCCAACAGAGGTGCTGATAAATTTTGCTCACTTTATTAGCATTTCCAGGCCAACTTCACAGTCTCTTAAACTGAGCACAGTTTTGGTTATAAGGAGAATGTTTGGTAATGCTTCTTTTAAGTTTCCAGCCTGGTTTAACCCTATAGGTGATGCTGACTGCAGAGGGGTAATCTGTTCTTGTGCACATGCGTGTAGACTGGAAGTGATGGGTGCCCAGTAAAAAAACAGGAAATGTATTACTAAATAATGGTGGCATTGGGCTGGGAGAGGAGAGAGCAACTTTGGCTTTAGCATTGATCTATCTACGTGCTAACTTTGGCTGTGATCCCTAGGGAGGATAATTAATACTGGTGATAATAGGGAAACTCTTCTGAATTTCTGGCAATGACTGTGACTCATCAGATTTAAATAGGAAGTAGAAATGTGACTTCTGGCTGGGCAACAGGTTGGCTGGCTAACAAATTCAGGGCAAGAAACACCTGTGTTGCAGACATGAACAGTCTTGTGTCTCCTCAGCAAAGCCATCTGTGCCACAGGTTGCTTGCCAGATTTTTCTGCAGGAGTTTATCTATTAGAAGGATGATTCCACAGTTCAGGGTGGATATGTGCCACGTTCAGACAATCCACGCAGGAAAGATAATGCTGCCCATTCAGAGGCAGCATCTGTTCTTTGGCATACACTTTGGATATGATTGTTGCTAGTGACTCGCTCCTGAAATATTGGAAGTACCGTCGTGATTTAAATAGCATTTAAATTGCAGGGTGTTTTTATGTGCTTTCTGCTGTTTCACAGCAGCAGGTGAGCACCACCAATACCTCC
Source organism: Prinia subflava (assembly GCF_021018805.1). Classification (NCBI taxonomy): domain Eukaryota; kingdom Metazoa; phylum Chordata; class Aves; order Passeriformes; family Cisticolidae; genus Prinia; species Prinia subflava. Next base: position 12,607,807 of record NC_086283.1, on the reverse strand, counting down.
AGTCTGCTGCTGAGTAAGCTGAGGTATAACCAGTCTGTATTTATTTTCTGCCCATGTCTCTGTGCAATAAAGACAGAAGTAATAAAGAAGAAGTAGGAATCCTGGTTTAATACATTTTCCATTAGAATGGTGGCATTTTCCTAATAGCATATCACACAGATGCAGTATAGTTGACACAATCACCTAATAAATGTAGAGAACAATACTGAATCTCTTTTGTCCCATCATTTAGTGAAGATTCAATATAATTGTTTCATTTTTTATATGCAGATCTTCGTGGCAAAGAAAACCATTTGATCCTATAACCTGGTTTCTGGGTCAACACAGATTATACAGAATATCAGTCAATAACTCAAGTGTTTTTATAAATTCAGGTCAAGTGAAATTATGTTCTTGTTTTGAAAAAGGACCAATGAAACTTTGGTGGTTCCTGCTCACCCTGTTCTGGTGTCAGAAAATACATGGTTTTATGAGACAGAATTTAAGTCTTTTAAAAGGCCTTCATAGCCTAAGTAAATTTTCTTTCTAATATTCTGATAGCATATTTAGATCCCATCCACATGTGTTCCTTGTTCTTCGGTGATTTTGACTTCAACTTGTCAGTTTTACCTCTTATATGATTTAGTTAGTCTGGATCCTGAGTAATCCTCTGAGTGTGTGAACCTCAGGAACTTTAGAATGAAGGGGTTAAAGTAGAAAGAAGTTATTTTATCATTTGCATAAAACTAGACATATTTGTAGTACTTCAAATAATCTTGTTGGTATTTAAAGTGCCAAAAATTTCTAACATCTCTGATTAGATTGAATCTAATTTTCCTGATTTAGATATTAAATAGAAGCTGTAATTAGTATCTGATTCTCTTGTGGAACTTTATTTTTAGGGCATGCATGTATTTTATTCACGGTTAAACTATCCTGCAAGTGTTTAGTAATACTGATATTTTGGCAGTGTCTGGAGAGTGAGGTTTGTGTGATGAATGTCTGAAATAGCCTAAAATGCCTAAAACACCATTTCGTTCCAGTTCATGATTTTTTGGAGCTCTGTACAGGAGTTCCAGCTTGCTGATTGTGATGGACTTCCAGGACTAACCCTATTGAATTATTCTTGTGTGCTGTTTGATTTTAAGCTATTGTATGGCTATTCCTTCATAATTTGAAGCATCTCAGTAAACTGGTGCTAGAGGAGGACAGCTGTCTGTAATACTCTCTAGGTAGTTGATCTTTGCTGGTGATGCAGGCAGAGCATTTTTTCGTCTGTGCAGACTGAACTTTGTCTTTCTAACACTGCTGTTTGTGGCACCCCCTATAAGAAGAATAGGGAGCAGGGGAGGTTGGTAGGTCAGGATGAAAGATCTGAGTAGGCAAGCTGTTGAGAATGTCTAGTTGGAAGCATTCTCATCTATAAGGTGTCTCATGCAGACACCTAATAAGCCTGTAGCTCCAGGTCTGACCATTCCCCTGGAAAATGTGTAATTGAGACAAGCAAAGAAGGAACTGCAGTCCCTCAGAGACTGGATGTAAGTCTGTGCATCTAGGAGACCATATTCAGTATTCTAATAGGAGAAATATTTTCTGGTGATTTTAACCACAAATGCCTCCTAGACCTGAGGAACCTTTATTTTTTGAAGAAATGTCTCTTCAGAAATTCCTATTTGGGATTTCCTTTCTTTTTCTCTTTTCCCTTTCCCATAGTGTGTGTTTCAGCTAGTATCTGTTGTGTTGACTCTTGGGCTCTTTCTTTTCCCCCTAACTGAGAGCAGTTGGATGTGTGGGAGGCTTGCATGCTAGCAGGGAAGGAAGTCAGTCTTGCTGAGTGTCCTCTGGGACAGCAGGTCAGAGTGACTGCTGGAGGGAAGAGTCATGTTAGGGAACTGGTTGCTTAGCTCCTGAAAACAGATTCAGGATCTGCAGTGGTGACTAGGAATCAGAGAGTGAGGACTCAGTGAGGTTGAAGGGATTTTCCTCAGGTCCAGAAGGCCCCGACTTGCGAAGTCATTGAGTGATTTTAATTTTTAAGCACAAAGTTTGGGATTTTAGTTAAAATTATCCAAAAGAACAAAGGGAAAGAAAAAGTCAAGCATGCTTGTAGAATTCAGTAGTGGAAAAAGCCCCTCCAAAGGGTTGGGCCCCATTCATAACCATGTGAAGAGTACCCAGACATTTCAGTTTGGTAGACTATAAATATATTACAAGCCAGGTAATAAACTCAGACAACACTTTGCTGATCAAGTCTTTCTTTCTAATTCATTCTTAAAGAAGGGTTTACCCAGACTGAGCCAGAAAGCTTTACAGGAGCAGTTTGCTGGGGAAAATTTACTAAACTAAAGCCAGTGGTATCAGATGAGAGCAGGCAGTATCATTGCAACAACTGTACACCTGGATTTTGTTTTGTTTTTGAAGCAAGTAAATAGTTATGAAGTTTAGAACAATGTTAAGACTTTCTGATGAGTGAACAGCCCAAGCTTCACTTAGGTACATCAAGCTACATGACACGACTAATGTAGTTTTGAGTTTCATGAAAGAAAACAATCTGCTTCCTGCCTTTCTCCTCCTCTGTTGCCCTCCAACAACCCTTGCTTGAAGGAAGAGTTGTGTGTGATGCCCACCATGGCCTCACTGCTCTGTATGGATTTTAGTGTGAAAGTCCTTTAAGAAAGATTAGGACAAAGTGTGATGGTTGGATGGCCAAATTAGGAAAATTGCTAGAAGTGTTTGTAGATTTTTTTTCTAAAGTTTGTTTTGGACAGTAGCTGTTGTGTGGCCATTCTTTCTCCTCTTTTAGTACTTTAAGCAATGCAGTGAGCTTAGCTCAGGAAGAGGTTTAATGACTATTAAGGGAAAGCCTGTAGGGACCTACCTGACAAAACGTTTCTGTCAGATAAATCAAACAGTTACTTGTGTCTTTTATTTCCACTTAGCAATTAACATCTTGTTTGCCGTCTGATTTTTCTAGATATCCGTGGAATACAAGAATTTTTAGACAAAGTATCTCAACAGGGAATGGACGTAGCCTTACAGAAAGTAGAAAACAACATCAATAAAATGATCACGGGGCTCTTTGCCACTATGAGAATAGAAGAACTGAACCGCTACCGGGATACCCTGAGACGGGCCATTCTCATAATGAACCCTTCCACAGCAAAATCATTCCTGACAGAGGTATGTATTTTAATGAGAGCTTATCTTCTGGTTTTGCTGACCAAGACCACAGTGGTCTGTCAAAAGACTGTTTCTTTTACTTCATAATGGTAATCAGAAAAACCCAGGTAAGTGCCCCCAAGTAAAAGTTTAAATATTCTCTATTCAAAGATCAGCATGTAAGGGTGTTTATTCATGTTCCTAAACGTGCATGTATATTTAAAGAGAGAACAAGTAAAACCACATGAGCCAAAGTATTTAGGAAATATGCTGAAGAATTACCCCTCAGGCTTCTGTTTGAAGCTCAAAGATACTCTATTGCCATTGTGAACTTCACTACTGAAATATTTATCATTACTGAAACTTTTATTATTATTATTCAGAGAAATATATATAATATTTATTTGTAGATAAAATGTTTTTACCTAATTGAATTTTTTTTACATAAAATGATGTTGATAATGTTCTCTTATGTGCCACTGAGTAGTAGTAAGGTAATGGAATATATGAAAGATTTGATTTGCATGAAGAATTTGAGATGATAAAGTCATGTTTTCAAGCAACATGGACCAGATTTTCCAAAGGTTCTTAGGGATTTAGAGACAGAAGACCTGCATATTGCATTTGACTATGAGTTGTCCAGTCTTTGTAAAGGAGTGGCATGGTTCTTTTTACATGGCACTGTGGTGTTTCAAATATGATTTCGCATGTGTGTATATTCTTCATCATCAACCAAGGCTTAAAAATCTCTGTTTTATTTCAGAGAAATACACTTTCTCTCTTCAATAATTTCTCTTTGGATCTTTTCTAACTTGAACTACTTTTCTTCTATACTTTGCTATTATCTTGGTCTTGAGATATTCAAGCTTAAAACCTACTTCTGCATAAAAACTACTGCATATCCAGTCTCAAGTGAATGCCTTTTAGGAACAGCTAATGCCTTAGCTGGAAGTGGAGTTTCTTGATTTCTTTTTCAAAATTTTTTTTTGCCATTAGTTTATTTCAGCTGGGTGTTTCCCTGTCCTCATTATACACTTGAAGCTTGATAATTCTGAGTAATGAAGGTCTGCTGCTTATCTAAATGACTGTAGTGGTTCATAAGGTTTAAACAACTTGCAGGCATGTTTAGATTGTTCTGCAGTGTTTTCTTCACCCAAGTCACAAGTGTTTTATTTTTTGGTAAGAGGCATTATGAGATATTTCACATTGCACTTCACAGAAGCATGGTGGGGGACTCTAACTACTATAACTCCGCAAAACAAAACTCCTGTATTGGTCTTACAGGGAAACACTCTTTTTAAAAAAATATACATTTTATCATCTATTTTACACTCTTGGGCATAGTAATAGAGTTGTTGTCATCTTTTGAAGTTATCATGTATGTGTGGCCAAGAAAGTAAAAAAATTACTTTAGAATTTTTACTTTGGCACTGGCCAGTAAAGACTCCAAAAATCAAAAGACCAGTAAAATACAACTAAACCAAATCCTCAATCTCCCTCCCTCCAAAAATTTCTATACTAAACACCAAAAAGTTCCTGAAAAACTCCCCATGTTTCTCCGTTTCTGGAGTCTGTAAGTCTACCAGGGAAGGTCATTATCATCCTCTGCTACTGTAGTTCAGAGAAACTCTCACTTCAGCTCAGTACGGTAGGTTTTTGCCCAGGATAGCAGCATTCATTTTGAGTATGATATGTGACTGGTAAACTGACAGCAGGAGCCTCTTAATAGGGAGAGTTACTCAAATAAAAGTGTGATTATTGACATAGATTATTTGTGTTGGTGACAGGAAGTGAACTAAACAAGTGAGCTCCAACACAAAATCTTTGCACAAGTAGAAGTTTGCAGGGGTTGCTTTTCCAATGGATATTAAAAACACTTACTTTGAGTCAAACCAGCAGCTGTACTGTAAGGGCAAAGAAATTATAAAGCATTATGGACTGCTAATGGGCAAAGATATTCCTAAACTATTTAATGGTCGTGCTGATTCCAAAGCCTGTGCCTTCTGCATGATCAGTTTAGCTGGGAAATTCAGCATAATCTAGTGGATTTAGCATGTAAACATTATGAAAATAGTAAGGAAAAACTGCATATGCAGAATATCCCTTGGGGTTTTTTTCTGCCCAGTAGGAGCTTTTGGCTGCCTCGCTGGATTCAGCTGTCTGCTTCTTTCCCCAGACCTCACATAATCTCTGCTGCTTGGTCCCTTCTTAGATGACTGCTCTGGCTGAACCCTGTCATTGTTTAGCTGAGAAGAGGGTTCATTCACTCTGCAACAGCTGTAGTAAGCGTGGTCTTGATTACTATGCAAGTAACAACTATTCCAGGGTAAATAGTCAGACACTGGCCAGTGTAAATAAGCAGTCTGTAAACTGGAGTTTGCTTGTGTAGAATTTATCTTTGTTCAGAGTCTTTGAAATTCCGGGTTTGAATTTTTTTTTTTCTTTTTTTTTTTTTTTCCTTTGTAAAGCAGTATTGCTTTTTTATGTTAGGTGCTTCTTTCTCATCACCTCTTCTATCTCTAGAGCTTGCAGAGATGGGATCTCTACTTAATAAACTTAATAAAATGGAGATTAAGAAGTAAATACACTTCCCTGGCTGTGGAAATAAAAGCGTACCTTCTCTTTAAACACTATGTATGAATTTGCCTTCCATACAGCATGGAAAGGCAGGAAGCTTTGGGAGCAAGTATCACAGCATTTCTCCTTCTTGGCTAAAGGATTAATGTAAAGGGAGAGGGAGGGCCCAGCCAGATTCCCAAATGTCCTTTGTTGCTTCGAGATGGAGGAGCAGAAGGAAAAATTTCTTCTAAAGAGTGGAATTTACTGGGGCTAAGGAGTGCAGAAATATGGAGCTAGCAGAGACTGGCACCTCTCCACAGATGAGTTTATGGCAGCATTTGGGAAAACAGTTTGCCAGGGATATACTGGTGACTTGTTCAGTTTGGGTTTTTTTCTGGTGCAATTCTTCTTACTCTCAAATAGTTGCCCAGGGCCCAGGTCCCACAAGCAAAATATTCCTGCTGAAACTTTAGTCATTACTAAATATCCTACTTTTGTCTTGCACAAAATTTGCTATGCTATCTGAAAGCACTGGTGATGGATGCAAACTGTGTATCACTTTTTTGCTTTGTATTTTGGGGTGGGGATTTTTTTGCACAGTCTTCTGATTCAAAATGAATATGACAGATAGGAAAAGCCATATAAGGGCCATATAAAAGCCAATAAGATGTTCTTAGATGGGATGTCCTTGCCAGCTCAACATGACAACAAAAATCAAGGGTTTCAAAAGTCTTGTGTGACACATCTGGGTAGGAGCAGGATCAGGCCAGGAAAGTCAAGTGGCAACAGAGGTTCTGGGGACAACAAAGCAAGTTTGAGA